>NW_027526445.1:87143500-87719352 GCF_048455015.1 Haemaphysalis longicornis
ACAAATACACTTTCCCTGTTCGAAATACAAGCTGGGTTGCACGCCTTACAAAACCGGCGGCTCACCCATGAGCTACCCATTGCATTGCCGGCGCACAGCATTGCCTTTCGGCTCGTAGCGCGGCTTTTGGCTGTGGAGTTTGCTGCCGGTTGGGGTGCGTGCCAGCGCGGTGTACTTTGGGAGAGACGTAAAAGCCTGCGGACAAAGCAATTCATGTCTGGCAGTAGTTGAAAATACTCAGCGCGTAGTTTGGAAAGGAATGCTAGGTGCAACAGCCGGGTCGCCGATGAAGGGAGATTGGCCGCCGTCTCTCCCCTTTCCCCAGGCTTGTACCAGTGGGGCAAGCTGCGCCAATTTTTTGATTGTCTGAGTAAGCTGCTGCAAAATAAGTAGAACGATTTGTTTATCGATATCTGGATATTGTTATTCTGATGTGTTTGTTACCTGGTTATCGCTACAAGTTTTCAGGTGATTCCTGGGAAAGGGCTCCAAGCATTCTTAATCTATGACACCAGAAATAAAGCGCAGCTTTAGCTTTCGCCAATGGCGCGAATAGTTTTCTCTCTGCACTTGTGGGGCATTTTTTTTACTTGCTTTAAAGAGAACAAGAAACTTTCTTGTTTATTTCTCTAGGTCTTGAAATATATTTTTTTTTTGCACCCAGCCCTAAATTATTTTTTACGCTCTTGGCATGTAACTCATTCATTACCATGCGTAAAACGATTTATATACTGTCTGAACAGGTATTTCGAGCAAACGGTGATATCAACACGTGCGAATTCGGTGGTGTTGGTATTTCCTGAATGTAATGCGATCGCGTTGCACGCCACACACAGTAAGGCCGAAAAACACAAACCCTTCGTACCTGAAGGGCGAAACTACGAAGCGATGCAACGTTACCACCCCTATGTGCGGATAGTCTTATCTAGGTAAATGGCTGTGAAAAAGTCTTCTTGCACTCAGAAGGCGAGTAGTCCTGCCGGGAAGGCCGCCGCAGCTACAGCCTACTCCGTGCTTATCAACTGGGATTTACGCATACCAAACGCTTCCCGAGCAATTCAGCAGCAGTTCCTTTATATTATGTTTGTCAAACAGGCCTCGATGAATGACAAATTTTTGTCACGCTGATGCCAACAAAATCAGCTACGCCTCATTTACTAATGTGAATTTTGGCTTCTTATGAAGAATAAGGAAACCTACGGGTGCTGGAACGAACAAGTGTTCAATATAAGTATTTTTCAAAATTTCGCTGCTTATACATAACCTTGCCAGGACAACAACATGCGAACTCGAGACCTAATCAAATTTCTGGGGATTATGGCGAAATCGCACCCACGCCTAATTTTAGGCTCTTTGTTCACCCTTCGGAGATTGAGGCAGGTGCGTGTCGTCAAACTTGTGTCCGAAACGCCGAAGTTTTGTAGAAATGTTGGTGGAAGCAGTGCTACACACTCCAGAATACGCCAAGCTGCTAATGAATAATTAGTCGCAATTGTTATCCGGAAGCCAATAGTAATTTTCTTCTTAGCGTTGTCAGACAGAGAGCTATGTCAGAAGCCTATGTACTGCTCACCGAAAACCATCCTGGGGGACCAAGGGGTACAGTATGCCCAGCCATGTAGCTTCATCGGCAATCACGGCCCGTCCGTTCACTCTACCACCGTGGGGCAACGCATCGAAGTGCCGCAATTCATTGTGAATTATATTGGCCATTTTTACGACTGCCATTACTGGTCGCTGCTTAGAGAAAAAAATTTGAATATGAAAAAATCGGTTCAATTTAATTATTTTGAAACTGCCATAGATTACTTGGATCAATGTGCTGCTAAACTTATTCTATCTGTGATAAAACTGAGCCAATCAAATATGACTACTAAAAAATTACGCTGGTTGATAAGAACAAATATTTTGCGCTAACTCATCATCGCTATGGATATCTTAAGAAAGAGTTTCATTTTACAATCCTCAGACTTTTGCTGTTTTTCATGTTAATACGTAATCACCAATCGGTAATCACGCCTCATTATACATATTTTGTAATCTTCGAATGATTGTTTTTTTAAGCTCGATATTAGGGTTGAACCGTTTAACGTCGTACATTTCACTTCAGAACTGGTGTAAGTTTTTGTCTTCATAAGGCGGCAGTGTTTAATACTCATAAATAACGTGTATGAAAAATATCATTCATGCATTGTTTATTATACAGAATAACTACACGAAAAACCTAATAAAGAATATTTCTGGGTAGAGGGCTGAGCTCCTTCAACCGGGGTTTCGCTCCAACGAACTGTAGTTTATTGAACAAATTTCCGAAGTGGGCGCGACCACAAGAAGGCGTACGAGTAAAAAGCGAAAGGCCAATGCCAAAATTTTAACAGAGGCATATCCACTGCCAGTTTCCAGACAGAATGTCTTTATAATAAAAGTCCCCAGTTTTCTTTTTACACAATTACGTCGCAAAAGTAGATCTCATCCAGGGCATCATACTCGCAGCACCTAGTACTTCGACGAAGCCCGCAAACGTGTGCATTGCCTAAGCAGGATGTACTTTACAGGAGAGTTTGTTGATGAGCTAGCACATCCAATACGTGAGTGCAAGCAATATAGTATTCTACGCGTTGGACTGTTTATTCTTCTTCTGAACACCGTGACAAATACCGAAATAATTATCCTTCTCTTCTCTGAAGATGGGGAACGAGCGAAGCTGAGATGACATTGGAATTTAGACCGAGGTAGGAACTCGAGGACACGAGCTATTTTTCTTCCCTCGGCAACTGAGCTTGGAACTACTCCGCTCCTTAAATAAACGTTTCTGTACATGTGGACCACGTTTACTCGCCTATTCCTCGAAGTAGGGATTGCCATTGGGTTACAAGCATGTAAAAAGGTCCGAGACCCAATTCACACGACTGCGTCGCAGCACAGAGCACCTGAAGCTTTAAATACAAGCGGAGCTTACGGCTTCTGCTGCAGCGTGAACAGCTATCGCCGCCAAGTGGATCCTCTGAAAATTAGGTAAGCGCAATATTTTAATTCTAAGAAGAGATAGCATACTGTTCTTTTGTTAACGCACACAAACGTTGACAACCCTTCAAGTAAGCAACTTCTATGTACAATATTGATGTTCCTTCCACTCTGTGAAGAAGGGGGACTAGCAAAGCTTGGCGAAGTCGAAAAAGCCAAATATACGAAACTGGTTCGTTTGGAATTTGGATGTAAGTATAATTCCTAGCCAATTAGGTGAGTGAAACCTAAAGGGACAGGAGCGTTATCTTATCCTTACTTCCAGCATAAGGTTTCTGGTTTCTCTTCCACGTCGCCGACATCGTAGTGTCTGTGTAACAAGGCAAACCAAACCGCTCTACCACGGGAGGCAGGGATAGGTAGTTTTGTGTAGTGAGGCCTCTGCGTTTATATCGTCCCCCAAAGTAACACTGATATGATGATGACCAAGGCTAGTGTTCAGCGGCGTAATGCCTAATGAGATAAAACGCGCTAACAAGATGAGGACGAAGAGAGAATACACAAGCACAAGCGCGAACTTTCAACAGAATGTATTTCGGAAAGAACCCCTTTTATACACTTGCTCTCACCACAAGGAAGTATCGCGCATGCGCACGTTTGCACATCTCGTAAAAAACAAATTTCTTTTTCGGACAATGATACAGAAGGCGTGCTTACGCAGTTTGCTTTTAAGCGATCTATCATATCTGCTTCTATGATTTCGCGAGTTATTTTTTCTCTGTTTTTCCTGATTACAACACATTTTTGAAAATCCGCTTCACACCCCCCTTTCCATTCGCACGTGCTGCAGTGGTGCGCCAGCCATCCGCTACTCCCATTCCACACATTAGCGCAGTGTTCACGAAGCCTATCGTTCAAGCAGCGCCCCGTCTGCCCTATGTACCGTTTTCCACATGAAAGGGGTATTTCATAGACAACATTTTCCACGCATTTGACATATTTTGTTTCGTGGTTTTTGGCACATTGGAGGGGGGTTTTCTAAAAGGATTGCTGGCTTTACACAGTTTGGTCAATTTGTCCGGCGCAGAAAACACAACTTTGATATTGGCTCGCCCGCCAATTTCCTTTAGATTGTGGGAGACACCGTGCAAATATGGTATAACGGCAAATTTTGGGCGGTTGTTTGTTGCTGCGATTGGTTCCTCCCGCGTTGCGGCACGTATCTTTTTTAGGAGGGACTCAGCAACCGAAATCTGCACGTGGACTGGATAACCAGACTGTGACAGTCTTTGGGACTGTTGACTAAGGCTTTTAGTCATGGTATGGGCACATGATTTTTTGATTGCATTCGTGAAACACATGCTCGCAATACCTCTTTTCACCAATTTTGTATGCGCTGAATGGTAAGGTAGGAGGGGCTTATTGCTCCGCGGCTGATAAGTCCAACAAGTATTATCCGGCTTAAAAGTTAAATTGATGTCAAGGAACTGGATGGTCTGGTTAACAGGAAGTTCGTGGGTAAATCTAAGCGGTTTAAAATGTTCTTTGACTATGGTTAACACTTCAAGGGCACAAGATTCCAGCACATCAAATTTGCAATCGACAAGGAACAAAAAATCATCAACAAAGCGAAAGACACGAATCACCTTCATTTTGTCAAAGAAGCCGGCAACACCATTGTCTAGTTTAGATAAAAACAAGTCGTTAAAAAATGGGGGCAATGCATGAACCAATGCAAATTCCTTCTCTCTGAAGACACGGCTTACCATCGTACTCAATGTAAGTGGAACGCAGGTAAAACAATAAAAGCTCTAAAAAACCGCTAACCGAGACCCCAGCAGCATTTTGAAAGGCCACAGAACCGAACTAATCAATGTATTCTTCAATAAAATAAAGCAGTTTATCCTGTGGCAGAGAATAATATAGGTCCTAATGTCCAGTGAAAAGGCACAAAGTCCTTTTGGGGGTTCTGACTGTAAAAAATCTAAAATCTCTTCAGAATTCCTCACGAGAAACGGATCAATAAATCTCAAAAGGCCCAATTTCTCTTGCAAGAACAGGGCAATCGAGTTCTGCCACGTGCTTCTTTCTGATACAATGACACGAAATGATTTTTTCTGGTTTGTGAGTTTTGGCACTGAAAAAAAGATCGAGGAAATCCTTTTTGGACTTCGAGATGCCATCAATTACTTGACAGATATGATAGATCGCTTAAAAGCAAACTGCGTAAGCACGCCTTCTGTATCATTGTCCGAAAAAGAAATTTGTTTTTTACGAGATGTGTAAACGTGCGCATGCGCGATACTTCCTTGTGGTGAGAGCAAGTGTATAAAAGGGGTTCTTTCCGAAATACATTCTGTTGAAAGTTCGCGCTTGTGCTTGTGCATTCGCTCTTCGTCCTCGTCTTGTTAGCGCGTTTTATCTCATTATGTGTCACCAAGAGGCCCAAACCTCGTCCCTCTTGGCGTAATGCCAACTAGGAGCAAGAGCGCAATATGAGGCATATATAATTGCCAGTGATGAAAACTTGATTACTAAATTGTAAGAGAGGAAATGTGAAATGGAGCAAAACGCAATGAAAATGGCCTGTGTATAGGACGACTTATTTAAGTATGATAAGATATGAAGTGTAAAGATTTGATGTCTGCGAAAAACTTAAAAACTATTTCGATAGACAGCATAGTGTGAGGGTTGTTGTGAAATATGTTTTTTTGCCGAGGTCTTGGTCGTGTTTGCGTCGTGTTGTGTCAAGTGCCGTGCATTAAATGAGGACGCGGAGTTTGAAAGGTCCTTCTACTCACCTGCCATGTGCGTTTCCTAACCGCAACCGCATAGGCAAATTTATTGAGTCTTTTATGCGAGTTACTTTATACAGCTCCACTTGTGCATTTATCACTTGTTTCTGTTTGCTGTCTGTACACTCTACTGTGATTGCCATTTTTCACGCATACGTCGTCTGAAGTGAGACTTGAGGTCACTGTATGGTAGTGTTAAGTCAACTCTGTTCCAAAAAGCGGCAGCGGCTGCCTTTTTCATCGGCTAACTCGTTGCAGCGATCCTAGCGTGGCCTGGAACCCAGCGGAAAACCAGGGGGAGTTTTTGAGCATACGCAAACATTATTATGTTAAAAGCAGGATGTACGTTGTGGTTGTTGCAGGGCTTTTGAAATAACATTGCAAGAACAACGCTCAAGGAATCTGTATAGAGCATGGACTTGTGAATCTGGTTTCAAAGAATGTGTTGCACAGTGAGTAAAATTCCATTCGCCTCTGTGAGAAATGGTGGTGTGTACCGTCGTTCTTATGAAGACAATAACTTTCGGACAATGAAAACCACAACACACAACGGGCGGGTTGCAAGGCATCACTGTATAATTCTGAATATTTATACTGAAGTTTCAGGTAAAAGTATTGCTAAAGAATTGCTGGTCTCCCAAAGACCAGTCACATGATACAGGCTGAAGTTGCCGTAGTAGCAAACTGCCCATAAAAGATGCGTGCACATGAATAAAAAGGATGATGAAACACGAAGATTCCTATCTCACTCTAAGTGAGCAGTGCAGAGAAACAGAGAGGTGAGTTACAAATAGCGGGGATTTGGATGTATTGATAATGCCAGCTTTATAAGGACGTTTCTTCAGTGATCAAATTTTAAAAGCATAAAGCAAGTCCATGTGCATTCGTTTTTCCTCAAGGCGCCACTTTCCATTCAACATACTGGCTTTGGACTGGGCTATTGTAGAACGCACCAGGAGCAAGGCGAAGCCCCAGGTGTAGCACTGGGTCGACCATTGTAATGCTTTTTTTTGTTTCTCCGACCAATACACAACGCTGCGGTAGTCGAAATAAGACCCGATCAACTCTCTATAAAAGCGGAGGTGGAGTTCGTTCTCTTAGCGTACGATTGTTTTGAAAGAACCTTGATAATATTCGTTATGTTTTCATAAACTTATGATTATGTTGTTTAACTTGAGGAATGCATGAGCTTTTACTCTCAACCACAACGCCTAACACTGTGTGCTTCTTTTTTACATAAGTTAATATGCCATTTATAGTAATGTTCAGGCCCTGGCAGTAATACACTCGTCTGTCAGAAAACAATGCAAGTACTTTCTTCCCGGATTCAGCATAAAACCATTTTTGTCAGCCGGATCAGAATTTCCCAACGCCAAGCTGGAACTAACGGTCACAGATGGATATACAGTAATCCCTTGTTGTGGCGGAATCACTTTAATCGAACTAACACTTTAGTAGGAATTCCTCTTGGTCCCAAGCCAAAGGCATGCATTTTAGGCCGCATTACTCGAGGCGCACAAAGAGCTGGACCCGCTAACCGCGAAGTGGCCAGCGGAGGCTTTGCCGAGCGGCGAGTCAGGCGGTCAGCATCTCTGGTTAACAAGTTGGTGTTTGCCCGGCGATTTTCTGAAGCCGGTAATGCTCGATTCCCGCCATCCGACTTTATACCAACGGTCCAAATGCGTGGTAGGGTGATTGAATTTCGTTTTTAGAGATCGGTCAATGGCGTAGACGGGATAGTCCGCGAAAACTCACACTCGAGGCGTAGAGGTAGCAGTGTCGTCGACAGCGAGGCACCGAAAAACTTTTATATTGCAAACTTCATGGCTGGACCGCTCTAACAAAATTGCCCAGTCTTCATGCAAAACCAAGTGGAAAACCGGAAAGTTTTCAAAATTCCGCTGTGTACCCGCTATGAGCATTAACCGTTTTCTGGGCTCAACAAATACAACCTCGGACTCGAGCCACTCAATTTGCGACGCTTTCAAGCGCGAACCTCTGGTAGTATTCTGTAACACCCGCACGAAACAACTCGCCCCACTCCACTGTAAAATTGTCCACGGCCTTCTCCTCTTCACTTACTCTGGAGTCTGCGAGGCGTTGGGACGCTACTCACTTCTTTGTCAAATTGGAGAAGAGGTTGCTTGCGCTCTCGAAGAATATGTAACAGCCAAAACCATTCACAGCCATTTTCGCACCTGTGTAAAATCTTGCTTCAATGAATACATTGTTTTGATTCCTCGCTGTTCTGGAGCAATAAAGAACAGCTACCTTAGCTTTGATAGAGTGGTCACTTATATCTAAATACCGCTTACACTAAGCGACTTGTTTCGCCATCCTGATACTTCGTTATAACAAGGGATAACTGTATTTCTCTACTTAAAGGATGCTTCGATGCCGCTTACATACAGAGAATCAGAAATTGCAGCTGGAAAGGCCTTCCCACCAGAATTAATCTGGTCTGTTAACAGTGTAAAGCTTACATTCCCACTTTGAGTTACGCTGTTTACGTGCACGTGAACCTTTGAGAGTGGAATTACCAAATCTCACGCGAAATGCTCTCGCCGAGAAGTATCCAGCGGGGTTTTTTAATTTGTTCACTACCACACGGAATGAATTCAGGTCGCTGAAAATTCCGTAGCCCCAACCGGTGCCTTAGGCCTTAGCGAAGTCAAAACACGTTGCTACAAAATGTTTATATGGATGAAGGCATTACTGATGTACAAGTCAAGTACCAGGGTGTGGTCGTTCGTGAATGGCTGCGCCATAACTCCTGTCCCGTAGCTCTCGAGAAGACCATTGTACTCCTAAATGTACAAAATTGTCCTGTTTATCATGTTCTCGAAAAGATTGCACAGGTAGCTTGACAGGGTGATAGGTAGATAGACCGCAGAAGAGGAAGGGTCCTTCCACAACTTCAGGAAATCCCCTCCTAAGGCCTCCCTTCCAGACATTGGAGGTGCCTTGAATCCTATATTTTATTGCATAGGTGCAAGAGTGTTTCACGAGCGCTTGAACGTAGGTGTTGTATTATGATTTATGTTATCTTGCTACGCCTGGAGCTGAACGCTTGCATGAGCTCAGAGCAGGCTTGAATTCATGAATCGAAAACGGGCAATTGTAATTGTGCGACTGATCTTTGTCAAGCAGTCACTTCTTTTCGCAAAATGTTGTGTTTCATGAAACCGTCTGTGTAGTTTGCACAACTGGACATGTGTTGTGGTAAGTGTTGTGCAAGTAGGTTAGCCTGGCCCTCAATTGTGTCCTCAGTTGCGCTCTTCAAGTGCACCCTGCGTGTCGGTTGTCATTTGAGTTTTGTTATCCGTGTTCGTACATCCCGTATGTCTCTGCAAAAATTTAGCGGTGTCAAGACGGAGTGCCAGCTGTCTGCTGTTGCTTCACCGTGCGCATGCTTCCCAGGTGATTTTGCCAGTTTAGAGGATATAAGGTCCGGCGACGACCGGGATCCGCGAAGTGTACCCCATGCCTTGTTCTGGGCCGCTCGCGCCCGGCTACCATCCTCGTTCCACCGGGGTCTCCCCGTGTCTCGCGGAGCCAAACATGCCTGGGGATTGGTCTTTTAGTGGCATGCTGGTGTGCACCATGATGAGTTTGACCGCTTTGTTCACGTGTAGTGGGGTTATGAGTGTGTTGTGTAGTTTAGATCGATCCTGAAATATACTCCAGTTCGCTTGGGCTTTACTGAACATTGCATCTGAAGGTGAACTTTTTGGGTGTTTACCAAAGTATATCAACGATGTTGAGAAGTGTTAAATACGATATGGGTCGGTGCCTACGTCTCACTCAAGAGATGAAAAGAGAACTGTGGAGAGAATGCCCATATGAAGACATGAATGAGTGTGGTGGCCTATATTATATTTATTGGGATGTTTTTGTGCTAAATAGGCATGCTCCTTAAGATATCAAAAACTTTTCGGTTAGCTGGCATCGGCAATCCGCGTGTGAAGATCCCCAAAGTGTGTGCATGGTGGGCAACTATAAGAATAAAATGTTCTGCAGGTGTTCTATCAGCGCCTCAAACTTAGAGCCTTGCAGATGAAAATCTGAAGGTATTTTGAACGAAGCATACCGTTATTAATTTATGAAATATTATTGCCTTGTTGTAATACCTTAAAAACAGTCTTTTTGATTATAATATTATATATTATAAAATATGGTTCTTTATTTATAATTTTATATAGTTACTTTATATTATTGATTATGTTATTTTTAAATGATTCCTGGCGACAACGACCACATCGGCCGAAGAGTGTCTGCAGCCATCTCTGTTTTTCCTAAATACCATATAGCTATTGAAGATATTTGTAAAATTATTATTTAGATAACTTTCTTGCATGCACATGACGCTTGGCAGATAGAATGCAGGATCTCATATACATCATCGAGTTTTTTAAGCACTCATCTACAGTTGGCGTAGACAATGTTTCTCTTCCCCGTATTGACATTTTAGGAACGAATAAAGTGTGTGAGCATGTGTGTGGGTTTAGCACCGTTTTTTCGGCGCGGCTTTCTCTGGAGATTTTTTTACCTTTTCTAATCACCTCGATGTCGCAGCCCGTTCTCTTGGTTGTGCTGCAGATAGGAATGAACTGGCGTAAGTGTCGTCGTCAGTTTTTCAGGTAGTTACTGTAGTATTCGGCGGTCTTGACTATGCCCTCTTTCTGGAGCCCTTTGCCTCAGCCTCAGCGCAAGTGGCGTCGGGAGCGCTACAGGTGACACCGGCGGTGCGGCAAGGGAAGAAGCCACTGCGGGTCATCCACACCCATCTCCACAGGTGCCTCATGGTTACTGCGGGCGGGAAAAAGGAGCCTAAAAGAGCTGCATCAACCCCACGGTTGTGCGTTTCAACCGCCCCAAGTGCGGGATTGCCGTGCGGTGTGCTGGCTGGTTTGCGCTGCCGAAGGAAACCCAGTGGGTGGTAGGGGCGGGACCGCATCAGGATCGCTAAACTGGGTGGCTGTTGAAACTTGACGGCGTTGAAACCTGTTAGTTCAATGGGAAAGAAAACGGCACAAAAATAAAAAGTACTAGAAAGCATTTTTGTAATCCACAACTTGTAGTTCAAATATCCACCAAAATTAGGACAATACCTGAAGAACCCTCTACCTAACCGAGACTGCTATTGCATAGACGATTCGAAGGACTCGGTAAGCACACTTATGCTGTAACTGAATTTGCACCGTTCTCCCTATTGCTGCTTCGCAATGGCTTTGAAGCAAAAAAGAAGTCGAAAACATTTCGAATGTTTCAGATGCATCAAGTGAACGACGGCTGCAGTAACGTACGGTGACCAATTAGTGATGACTTTATTTTTCAGAACGCACCTCCAAGAAACAAAAATATTATGCGGAGAAAACGTTTTATGATGTTTTTTAGTATCACAACGGTGACCTCATAAGAGGTGCGCATTCCTTTTCACACGTCTGTCTATCCAGAAATGCATTGCGGAATGGCCAAAGGACTTTGGGTCTTCTTAGCCTGAACGCTTCCCGGCATTCGTCTTTATCTGGGTCGTAATAGTACGATCTTCGCATTCCTGTCCAGTATGATCTAGCAGCCAGCAAGCACGGGGATGATGCTGTTATAAAAAAAAGCAGAAAGTGAGATTATTCTTCTGGTAATATTTTGTTGTTGTCAAAATATGTTATTGACAAAATAGTGTGCGGTCTGGTTAGTTTTCACTGCTGTATTCTAATAAAATGTTCCAACTGTGCCTTCTAAAATACCGTCATTGTCAGTAAAGGATGCTTTGGTTCTCCAATTTGATAACTCAACGGCTTACACGGCCTCCATCCCTTCCAAAGAGACAGGGATGCTTGGGCTTGTGTTTCTGGACAAATATGAAGAAAAAAACAAATATCCCATTGTATTGGGGATTCCTTTTGTCTGGGCGTCTGCGTGGTGATCAGCGAAGTTCTGCAAGAAAATGTACTCTTTTCATAAAATTTCGGTCTTTCCGGGAAACCAGCACAGTAACTGAAAGGAAGAATTGAATTGCACAATAAAATTTCGAATTAAAATTTAGGCAGCGTCTGGAACCCCGCGCGAGGAACAAGATTGAGCCCCCTCGCAACGGCTCCTGCCCCACGTGACGTCATTAAACGTCGTAGTGACGTCATATTAACAGCAATTGTTATTATATTGCGTAGTAAAATACAAAAAGCACATTTTTTTACATTTTAATAAAAAATGAGAAAGCCACTCGTTTGGTAGAAGTTTTATAAAATAATTTTTTGTTCGTTTTTGCGGAAGCCGCCGATGCTGCTGCTGCGGGCGGTAAGTCGTATCCGAAAGCCCTGAATTTCTTGGGTCGACAACGTACATAAAGCAAAGTTGATAGAGTTAGAAGCCCTATCAGACAGTGCGAGAACATTGCCGTATGCGGGGACCAAGTCAGCCTTTCCACACGGTAGCGAAATCCGCTCTCGAGTAGTGCTGACCTGTGACCGCCTCGCGTAGCCGAGTGGCCCCGTTCGAACAACCCACGTCCCACGCAAGGAAAGACACCGTCCTAGCGTAATTATGTGAGCCTGCTGCGACATGTCCGCGCGGCGGCATCTGCTATCAACAGTTTGCACCACGGCAAGTTCAGGATGCTTAAATGAGTGGCCTGAAATCGCGGTGTGTTTTCAAAATGACAGCAGCGCGAAACGTACAGTGCTCAGGACGTAGGCTAGACGCGGCCACTGATATTTTACTGGTCGCATGTGCGCATTACAAGTGCAAACCACGGATAGCTAGAAAAGGTAATCATTGGTGTCCCCACACATGTACCGCATACAACCCAGCACAGTAGTTTCCCCTTTAAGGAGATTAGCAAAGAAGACCCGAAAATCGGCAGTTTGTCGCGCTTTTTGTATATATTTTCGAGTGGATTGAATTGTGGCTTAAAATTGTTTACCCGAAATACGTTTTGTGCGTGGAAAAGTCTGGTGATCATGAGCTTCTTGCATCATGAATGCATGGTATTCAGCGCTTGAAAAGATTTTTCAGAAGAAATTATTGCAGCTGTAATGGTGAGCCGTTTCACTACACTAAAATGTGGCAGAAATACGTCTGCGATACAAAGGATGTGAAAGAGTGAGAACATTGGCAGTCTGGTATCCCGGGGCCCAGATTGTGGCTGGGTAGTTTCCGTCATGCATTCAGCTCCTCACATTGGCACACACATGATGCTACGAAAAATTAGGACCTGGGTCCTCCAAAAGGTACACTAGCTAGGCGCTTCATGCCATAGCTGCTGCAGTGGCATAACCTTCACGTCTCTGTATATGTGGCGGTATATGCTATGTTGGCCAGATTTTACCGAGTCCCCTCATGCAAAGGGACTTAATTCAGGACATCCAGCCAATAGGGTCAGAGAAGAAGCTGTACAGATGGTAACAGGAAGGGTATACACTTGGCAGACCATAATGTCTCCAGCATATGAAACCCCATGGGTTGTACGCAGGCTACGCAGTCAACGTCTACGACGTCTACGCAGTCAACTTCAAAGAGAATCTTAAGATGTGCCTGGAACGTGAAAGCCTCAGCGGATTGTTTGTGTCCATGGGTATAAACAGCGAGCACACTGCAAATGTAATTGATAGGCAAAGGTCAAGGCTGTAATGGTGCGAGTTTAACCATAAGAAATGGTGAAAAACATCCCAATTTCAAACTGCATTGATGTAATATGGGCACGAGTGACGTCATATGGACGCGCACTGTAAATGCAGTTATCTGTGTGTTAACTGTACGTTAGCACTCAAGTGATACGATCAAACGGAATGGAAGCCCGACTGCAGTTGCCTAGTTATGCTTTTTTGCGGTGGGTTAGGTTGGTGGCTGTCAATTGCACAAACAAGATTCTGTGATGTCATAGAGAAATAGCTGGAAAGTGTGTATGGAACTTCCACTGCTCTAGACATTTTCGGTACTATCTTATTTGTTTGAAGTTTACAATAAAATTTATGTCGTTTGTATTTTGGGCGAATAAGTCGTTTTAATGAACGAACCTTGTATTTTTTCTTCGTAGCCTCTGTAACAGCGTGCCTACTGTGCCCCTAAACAGTGGTCGCTAAACAAATGCCCACTTGCCAGTCAGCTTTAGGGGCTTGAAACGATTTACTAGGATTTTTCATGGCCAACATAAATTCCAAGGAATCCACCCTGGTACACTCCAGGTAGTGCAAGTCTCAAAAGAAGTTTGACAGCAGGACTGGACACTGTAACACAACCAACAGGCTTCATAGGTGGAAACCAGAAGCTCACGCACACAATTCCATGCAATGAGCCAATGCAGTGTCTCTAGTAAGTATTAAGACGTAGGCTTTCATTGATTTTTATGCGAGGCATTCAACGTGTGGATTGACTAGTGAGGTCTAGCTGGCCAGTTTGAGCACAAAATACTCACTTTTGTGATTTCAGACAGCTCTCAAAGGCCTCTCTAGATGTCTAGATGTCTTTGTTTGTTTTGCAAAAAAAAGTGCAAGCTCACCGTTGGGGCTCTTGAAAACATTTTTAGCTTCTCCAGCAATTGTGCGAGCCTGAGGTAACCCTGCCTATAGGTGGTCCTCATGTTTGCTAGCTCCCACAGCAAGCACATGAATGCAGTGACTCAGAAAGATGGTGGCCAAAGGGAGAAGAGAGGGTGGTTTCTGAACAAACAGCCCTTGATCATAAAAACAGCGGAAAAGAACGCTGACGGCTCTGAGTCCTCGGCTGGGGTGTCAAAATACCTTGTGGCGTACGTGTACAGTGCATTCACAAACTTTTCTCTAAAAAATGTTGCGATTACACACACTCCCTCCATTGAAGGGGTTTGTTTCCGGCAAGGCGGTTGAGTTGAAATTTGTGATTAGTCAACATCAACATCAACTCGCCATTCTTCCCTTTCATTTAGCATGCTTCCGAGCTTCACTTCAAAAACCCTGCTTTTTCTAATTTACGTATAAATGGATTGATTATGGAATATTCTCTTATTTACCTCTGCTCAAATAAAACTGTGTTATACCATAAACGCTCGTGTGTCCATGCAGGCGTAACATTCTTCAATGGTGTGGGGTACATTAAGCTCAGTACTAATGAAATTAAAACCAGGGCAAGTGAAGTGTCTTCTATTGTTTCAGGGTATCCAAACGATCTACAAATTTTTGTAAGCATTCTAACTGTGCACCAATACTTTGGGGGTAACTCAACTAAACTCGCCCTTTTTTCCCATGCCTTTATTATCGTTGTGCTCTACAAACACGTTCCCAGCTGGAAGATGCCTCTGAATTTAGGGCCTAAACCATTTTGCTATTTCACAAGATTGCAGCTGTATGAAACATTGCATTTCTTCAGTGTTAGCCTATGATTTCCAACAGGCCACTTAACTACTGTCAAATCCATATTAAAAAAATAATTGCTATTTATAACAAACAGTATTCTAACATTTTACATAAAACATTTGGCTGTTACCTCACTTGACATTTTTGTTACACAGCCAGCCTGGTTCATATTTATCTAGGTATGAAGGACATGTACACAACAAATGCCTAACTGCAATACATTCACATGCTGCTCTTACAGCAAATCATCAGTGACAGAAGCCACATGTTTTGGCTTTCCAGCAGAGCAGAGCTTTGGTGTCAACAAAAAAGGAATCTTTCTTGGCTTCTCTACAAAGCTGTGCACTCAAGCAAAAAGATGACTTGGTTGTTTGGCTTTCCTGCAGGACTGTAGTGTAGTGCTAGAAGGCATCACTTGCTTATTTGGCATTTTTTCTGTGTATTGTGCCAAGAAACCCTTGCGTTTTGTTTGGAAAAGGAACTTCACACCACAGACTGTGCACAGAAAGTAGAGCTACTCACTGACTTCTTTTACAGCCATGGAAGTTTGGTAGAATCACTTGTCATTGACAAACACCATGTTTGCTTTCTGACTCAAGGTGTGAAGCTGGGAGAGTTGGTTTGTATTTTGAGGAAAAATACAGCGACAATAACAGCACTGAAGTACAATGAAAGGTACTGTGATGAAGTGTCCATGTGTTCGCAGCTTTTTTTGTCCAGTTTCTTTCCTGTGTTTTTTCATGAAGACTGGCTACAGTGCCTGATCAAGCCTGTGTTTGTGTAACATAAATGTCAACAGCGAAGCTCTAATCAATGCTTACATGCTGCCCATTGACACCAACGCAGAAGTACATTCATTGGAGTCATTTTATTGTTGAAGCCTTCCAGGATACATACAGCTTTCAGCTGTACTGCAATATTCACAAACACCAATAAAGACATTCACGTCCACATGGGTGTCCTTGGCTCCAGTTCCTGCACAAGGTATTAAGTACTCTCGGCAGAGGGTAATGTCAAGCTGTGCAAGAACCATTCCCTCGTAGATGTGCTCCATAAACTGCTTTTTAGGCTTGTTAGTTTAAAAAATAGTTTCAGTGCCCCCCCCTCTTTTTTTCAAGCTAATGACCACAACCGAGAATGTGCATTCTAGCAGTTGGGCTCTGCTGGGTATGCATCGTTGCAAACAAAACATGAGACACTGTATTGTGGCCCTTACGACTAAGCATATTCACTTAAGCAATTACCCGAAACATTTTTTTATACAGCACATAGTTAAAAAGCAAAAGAACATGCAATATCTCCTTGCAATTGGAAACTTTTACTGTTCACCCCCCTCCCCAAACACAGAGCAAACAATTACCAGCAGTGAACACAAGTATTAACGTCAAGTTGAATTCCACAGGGTGCTCCGGATGGGTACATTGATGTCACAGTCAATCAGAATTTGTGAATCCACTGTAAGCCTTCGAGAGAAACTCTCACCATTACTGGCCATCCAACTGAGTGGGCATGAAAGTATTGTTGTTGGTTATGTTGACTTCCAAGCCAAACACGAGTAACAAAAAACTAGTGTACCAAAATACATATTTAGAACAGATGCACGATGAAGTTTTGTTGACTAACCGGGTTGAAGAAGGCAGAAGGCACTGGGGCAAAGTTTAGGGAAATGAAATCCATGCGGTAATTGTGAACGAAGTTATGAGATGCTGCCAGACGATCAGCTGGTGAGGAGGGAGGGCTATCCTATCTATCCCTTGCTACCTCTTTACTATATTTGAGCAGATAACAACCTTTCATTAAACTTGCCAGCTGGCAGTTCCACGTACCCTATGTAGAAAATTTCAAGGTAGGCAAAACGTTTCCTGTGCATTCAATAATGGCTGCCTACAGATTGCTTAGAATTCGCAGCTCATTTGAGGTCTTGCCTATCATGAAAGCACAATAGTAATATTCGAAGCAACAAATTCGAAAAACATAGATGAACAACAAGAGTCACTTGTTTACCTTGAGCACACCAAACTTGAAAGCACTATTTAACACAAGTATCAAGCTTAGCACAAACGGCAATCTTGTGGGCTTGACTTTTCCCGAACTTGCACATTTGGAGCTTGAGCCTCCTTGCACAGAAAGCCAGCCAGTGAGCGGCTGGTTTCAGCGACAGCCGGCTGCTGGGATCTCCCATTCACCAGGCCACCCACAAAAGTGGAGCTGCGCTCCCTGCATGCAGCGTGAACGGACCGTTTTCGCGGGGTAGTAAGGTTTCTTGCAGTGCCCCGCGAGAAAAATTGCAGAACAGGCTACATGCGAGGACGGATTGCGTTCGACGATGCCCTGCGCTACCTGACCATACTTGATTCGTGCACACACTGACGCCGCTGACACTGCGTCGCTCGCGTTATCACGTCAAATAAGTGTGCTACCTCGTTAGCCACGTCGCAAAGCGCTAGAAAACTGATCCGCACGGTTTACGCCACAATCAAAATACAAGGCTTGGAATGCAAGTAGCGATCGGAACAAGTAGACAACGAATGCAAGAGCATAAAGCCGATGGCACGCGAACTGCAAAACAATATGAAGGCAGCAACATATTTAACGGCAACAAAGGAGCACGGAAAAAAGCGGGGCGAAGCAGCTTGCCAAAATAGGATGCGTTAGGCTTACCAAGACTAGCTGCAGCAAGTTCAAGAAAAATACTCAATAAATAATTGCAAACAATCCTCCCAACAAAAAAAAAACGCCCTGAGGCAGCCGCTGTGCAAGGCGATAAAGACGTAACGTTGCGCAGGCTTGCGGTTGGAGCCACGGCCGGAATGGCGCACACATGCCGTCGAACAAAGTCTTCAAATATGCAAAAAAAAATGAGGACGTCAAAGGAAGCCACGTGAATATTTTATTTTGACGTCACTTCTGCGGGGCAGGAGCCACCACGAGGGGGCTAGATCTCGTACCCCGCGAGGGGCACGAGACTTACCCTAAAATTTATCAGGCAAACAACGAACATATTCAAGCCAAACCTGCTATCAGCGTCAAATGCAAAAATAAATATTAAATAAAAATCAGGAGAAAGGGCAGGTGTGTCTCATAAATTATTTTATTGGCAGTTTCAACAGCAGTTAGGCCACGCGGGTAGTTTGAAGCACAGCTTCTAGGCCAAAAGTGAACGTTTTGAAGCTGCTCTTAAATAGGGCGATAGACGTTTTTGTGCCTGTCGGTTTGTATTACTAAAATAATACGGCGCTCAGGACAGGAGAGCGGTATGTTTGAGTAGCCTCGTCTTTTTTCGTGTGTACTCATGCTGAGCGCTGTCTTTGGGCTGCCCACGATTCCGGAATGATGCTTTTTTATTCCTATATTAGGCATTGTACACTGCCACCATAATAAACGGCGGGTCGTGGATTTGAAACTACGCCTTTTGTGCGGTTTCGCTCTTCGACGATCCAGCAGATTTTTAATCTGCCATCCTCTTCCTCAAACTACGGATTTTTCCATAATAGCCATCTGCGTCAACTTAAACTGGTAATAATGTATGAAAAATAGGGTTTGGGACGCTTAATATGTCATGTTGACGGCACCTTTTATACGTTCAATTATAAGAATGGAGATTCCATGCAAATTGTGCTTTCGACTTCAATTACGAGCCCATTCACTCCGCGAAAGGGGAGGAGATTTTTACTCGATAGCGTTAACAGACAATTCACGGCATTTTACCTTGCTGCGCACGGTCCGCCGTTTCTGTGCCTTTAAGATGCGCCCATTGGCTGTGCTCACAAAGCTCTCGTTTGCGTACCTCACCAATAGTAACCGGAAATGACTTTCGGCCACTATTCTAGGTAGAAGTGAATGATGACATTTACAGTTTGTAATGGAGTACACTATACGGTAGTATCGCAGTATCAAATAGTATGTCTGCTAGAAAACATGTAATACAGAATGTTAGCTAAAGCCTCAAAATCCCAGTCCCCATTAAAACAAAAGATAGCTAAAACCCGGACTTGATAGAATGCGTCCGAATGGCACGAACGTTTTTCTCCCTATTGACTTTCTTCATCCGAAACGAACCATGCAGATATGTCTCGTATTATGAGATCACTTCTGTCTGGGTGGTTAAAAACGCATTTCCGAACGCTCGGCCACAATAGGCATCCAGTGAGGTACAAACTCTCGCACTATGTACATTTATCCCAACAGGCGTATATACTCCCCAATGTATACCCCAATTCTTACAACAACATCGCTATATCTTACGGTCAATCTATTCCGCGATATCTTATGTACTCCCAACAGCATGAAGATGTCGTATGGAATGCAATTTTCACTTTGTAATGAGAGCGAGATTATACACTGACAACCCTGGTGGAACTTTGATATTGTCCGTTGCAAAAGGTACCACAAAAGCAACGCTCCCCGACAGTATAAAAAGGCGTGTTCGTTCGCGTACGGTTTTGATCAAGGAAACTCAAGTTCCTCAAGGGACCAACAACTGTTTTTGCTCCATCCATGCCTTAATGTCAAGCGTGCCCGTGTACAGTTTCAAAAACAACTGTTCACGCCGAATAGAACAAACACATTTGTTTACTAATTATGCACCCCCCTGTCTCTCCAGCCTGTACACACTTCGCTACAATTTTCTAGGCAACCCTCTATCTACAATATCTTTATTCAGATTTTTTCTTACACCTGTGCATATATTGCAAAATGATTTTCGCATGACGAAACAACAACACAAAACATCTTCTTAGCCGCGTATTCCACCGCGAAAATATTCTACTGTAAAAACATACACTAATAACACACAGCCAGCATTATTTGGCAGACCCAGCTAAGAATTGGATCTGTAACTGCGTTAGCTAATAAAAATGCAGGAAGGGCGCAGTCGAATACCCGTCCGAATTTATAACGAGAGCCAGGCAGGTTGGATTCCCCCAATGGGAAGCGTTCTTTTATACTTGATGCGCTTGTGCGTTTACGTGGCATCATCATCGTTTTGTGAAACCCATTCTGCGAAGTTGGTTTTTCATCACTCGCTTCACAATACATCGAATATCATCAGTGAGCCTTAGATATGTTCGTTTTAATGACATTGTTTCATCCCGGTTGGGTGCTCTCACGGAGTAGTCATTTAGTTTGCAGTTGTGTATTAACCACATTGCACTGAGGTTTAGTTGGTGTGTAGCAGGGCTGTTTCATGCATAATTTGGGTGTGGAGTGCATACGGCGTGTCAGGCATATGCCGATAGCTTGCCTGCAAAGGTACCTAAGCCCGGGCATTCACTGCTGAAAAGGTGAACTATGCAAAGACTCTACATAAGGCACCTTTTAGGTAAGCTGTGTTTCATTGGTAGTGCCACTCTGAGCTAACCTTCAGTATTTCGTGGGGCATAGATGGTTTATGCAGGAGCTCCATTACAAAACGCCTCTACCACGTAAACATAATTGTATCGCGGCAGACATGTTAAGACGTAAAATCAGGTGCCGGTAGATGCTTTTTCACCAGCGAACGTTGCAGCCACTCCGAGATTCTGGTTAAATTGTAAAATACGCGCATTCGGCACTGCTCTAAAAATTCTTGGCTGCAGAACGCCAAAGGTGTGGCCCCGTTGTCGTGTGGTAGGTCCGCCAGCGAAGATAAACTTCCTGTCCCGGTAACCGCCTCTTTTGGCAACAGCCCCTCATCAGCAACACAGTAATACAACAAACAATCAAAGTAACAAAGGAAGCACGAGCCTCGGTATTGCGCACAAGCGTGAACCAGTCAGCTACCTCCCGATAAACGAAAAAAAAAGACACTGCTATTATTACCCGGACACCACCAGAGCACATTTTTTGTTGACAAACAACAAAAAGGTATGGCAAGTTCAAATCTAACACACCTTCGCTGTAAGCGCTAGAAAAAGGTCGCGACGTTTAAAAGCGAAATAGACGAGAGCTGTAGTTAGACCGGATTGTTTGTAATTGACATAAAAACTGAAATAACTTACGTGCACAACTCTCGAGACATCTTTTCCGAGAAATAAAGCTGTTTGCATTGTGGTAACAGGGCGACCATAGAAACCGCTTGCATTTGTTCGTGTTCGCATCAAATCCATACCGCTTTTCGGTAATTCCCAAGTCGCAATATTTGTTTTTAGGTGTCAGTATTGGCATATCACATGGGTTCCTTATAAAGGCTGCAATAGAGATAAACACATTTCACGCAATAAACTGAATGCTCTTGCTAGAAGAACAGAAAACGCTACGGATAAACCTCTTAAGGGAGGTAGAGAACACTTTAACTTCTTCTGGGCATATAGAATTGGTAAATACGGATTGCAGATTTCCCAGGCACGCCGAAAAAAAAAACAGTTGGAGCATATTGTCACGTAAACAAAGATGAGGCAGCTCTGTTAAAGGAAGAAGTTTATCGAAGTGAACTTGTGCTCGCCTAACAACTCGAAGAATCCACAGGCGGCGAAGCAGCAGTAAAAAAAGTGACCTGCGTAGGCGAGTGTCGGCGAATCTAATACAGCAGCGTCTACTATGCGGGGGCTATGTCTCGGCGCGAGCGTACTTCGAACCGTCGAATTACGTCCATAACACTGTATATCAAAGATTATTCTGGGCTGGTGACGTTAGCTGAAAACCCCCTCCCTATCAAAGGACATAAGACGTGCAGCATAAAAATAAAAAAATGGAATACGGTCTTCACTTGGGCTACCAGAAACACAGATAACACAGGTCGGCGCAGCCGTTGAGCAATAACAAGATAAATAAGCAACCCCAATGCATGGTTCGCGGCATTACCCCCTCAAAAGTGTATCGACCAGATACTAAAGTAAATGACCGCCCGAACGAACAAAAAAGTGCTTTATTGTGCATAGTAAGGTTACTATAGAACCACGTGGACGACTTCGGGATGCGTGGGTCCTCTTGATGGTCCGGAATCACCATTGGGAATCACCTCTTAGGTAAGTTGTCCAACGCGTTGTACAATACGGTAGGGTCAGAAACACCGTCGCAGAAGCTTCTCACTGAATCCACACAGTCGGATGGGAGTCCCAACCCTCATACGATCTCCTAGGTGAAACTAGGCGTGTCGGCGTCGAAGTTCTAGCGTAAGGTATCCACCAGCTGCTGGTCCATTGTGCGAACTCAAGCAAGCTAGCGGGCATCCTCAGCAGGCGGAAAGTATCGTTGGGCGTCGGCGTGGAGGTGAACGTCTTCTACGTGCGAAAGCAAGGCGTCAGTCAGCCGTCTTCCATAGACAACATCGAACGGTGTCATCTGCGTAGTATACTGGATAGCCAGGTTGTATGCAAACGTGACTTATGGAACGAGTTCGCTCCAAGTCATATGTTCAAGGATGCCGGGAGCACAAACGCAAATATTACAACAATCGTCACGCCCACCGTGATATAGTTGATCTTCTGAACGGCGGAGAAGATTCGGTGAGCGACATGCAGAAGAAAGGGAAGGTAGTGGACACCACCTCTGAATCAAGGTTTTACATCATGGACACTGGGGATAGCGTTGTGCGTGGCAACTGCACTCACATGGCAACCTTGCCACGAATGCAAAGGTTATGCCACCTGCGGAGCATGCACAAGGAGAAGCTGGGGCAGTACGGAGTGCCAAGACACATCGCATGGCCACACCCGCAACGGTAACTGCATATCATGCAGACAACCTACATAGCCTCTTTACGTTTGGAAGGAAATGTCGTGCGGCCGGCCGCCGAGGCACTGCAACCACCCTCCTTGAGAAAGAAGAAAACGCCGAGTGGTAATAAACCGTGTTCGCTGTAGCTCGAGTCATCCGTCTGTTCGCCATTGG
The DNA here is from genome assembly GCF_048455015.1 of Haemaphysalis longicornis. Lineage (NCBI taxonomy): Eukaryota > Metazoa > Arthropoda > Arachnida > Ixodida > Ixodidae > Haemaphysalis > Haemaphysalis longicornis. Next base: position 87,166,398 of record NW_027526445.1, read on the forward strand.
GCGCACCAGTCAAAGTCGTAATAAATAGGTACCGCTTTAGGCCAATACGGTAGTACACCGTATGGCCTCTTGACCTTCTGGGTATTGTGGTCATGTCACTTTCATTTAAAGAGGGAACCCGGAGAACGTGTTATGGGTCCGCGGCGTCCACCGCCTTTTCCCCTACCAGATACTTTTTTCTTGCCACTAGGTTGGGGTATACTCCTGGTCTGTGTGCATTGCCCGAGAGGAGTTTCAATGCCGGGAGTAACACACGCCCTTTTTTGGAATTCTTGCTGGTAGCCTGGCCGTCGGCAAGTACCACGACGCGCTTCTTTCCCGGCGTCGCCGCCAGGGACACCACAATATTTTCCGGCATGCCCGTGTCCCTCGTCAGTATTGTCGTGGCCGGCGGGTTCTTTTCTGCTCGGCTGACAACGACCATCACATGTGCTCTTCTGTGATTTTTGGAAGCTCACGTAAACTGGTGTCGTAGTCGTTGCCTTCACGCCTTTAAACCAAACTAATATGGTCAAATGCATCACCACCAGACGAGCTTCATGACATCCTTGAAGTATTGCCTTCACTCCAACCATTGTGCTTCCCCTAAAACTTTTCGGGTGCATGGTATAGCCGCTACCACAATTAGTTGCCTAAGGTGAAATGGCATACCCCAAAGAGGATCTCGACTTTTACATCTGTACTGCGCGCATTGTGTGGAATACTTAGTGTGGCCTACCTGCCTTAAGGTGGTTAATGTTTTTTTTGTTAAATCGTTCAAGTATATGTTTTGCTCATCACATAAGAAAATTTCCTAGAAACGTTTTTGTGTTCACATTGTTTAACAAAATATAGTTGTAGTGACTTAACGGACTGAAGAAAATTCGGGGGCCGTATACTGCAAAGGTTAGCTAATTGCGCACCGATGCGGCTTTTGCAGATCCAGAGGCTCGAATTTGAATCAGTTGATGCATACAAAATTCGCTATCTCGAAACCCACAGGCTTGGTTAGTTGGTATCCACGGTACTCCATTACATCTTTATTGATCTCCTTCAGGGCAGCAGACATTTTGCATCAATTTTCATTTTGCCGGCATTTACACAAGAGTGTTTTCGCTTTCCTCAGAAAATCAGCCACTGCAGCCGGATCGACCCCATGTTCTTGGGTTACGAAGCACAACCCCATATTCCCCCCAGCCACAAAGGTGAGTGGACATGCAAATTTCCTATTGGCAATGTCTCTTAAATTCCTCCGTCTTCCCTATTCCCACAGCTCATAAATGGAAGAAATAGCGTACTGTTTCCGTCTTGTTGAATTTTATATTTAGTCTGGGCACGAATTACAATCGAGGGATGGTATATATTTTCAGGTTTACATTGGGTAATTTACCCTAATCACAGGTTCAGTACAACTAAGGCACGAAGAACTTCAGCAGAAATATGCAAGTGAGATTCAGTTTGATAGGGAGGTTATATTTATAAATACCACTGAATGGCATTAGTCAGCTGCCATGAAATGGTAAAGCATGCAGAATCTCAACTTGGAAGGGACCAAAACGTAGCAATAAACTTCATTCTTGAAGGAACGGGCAGGTTTAAAATCCACTGCTGTGCTCTTTTGGCTATTCTCGGGGCAAGCTTGCTATTTTAAACCTCACTTCCTCGAACAACCTTGGCAATTTAAATATGGAAGCTACAAGGAAAAGGGACAAAAATTGAGTCAGTGGTGCATTGGAGCTTCCGTCAAGACAAGCTTTTTTTTAACAATAAACAACTTGCCTTGAGCAGAAATACATCTGCGGAGGGGAAAAAAAGGGGGAATGACATTATGTTTTGAACAACCCTACGGATGCGTGCGCCAAAATGAATATATAAGTGACTACGGTTGTGAGTAGTGTTGCGAAACGTAGTAAAAACAGCATGATAAAGACTTCAAGCCGTAAAAATTATAACTGCCCTACTACTAACACGGTAGTTGCGGGTATGGTATAGACACATCCCTCCTTGCCTGTTTAACTGAGTAATTTGTTTCTGTGGTAATGATAATAAAGAAATTTTTTTTGGCTGAGTGGACGTCCCGGTTCTGCCAAACAAAAACTTTGGAAATGGCCCAATTCGACGGCGTGCAAACTGTGAACAGCTTTAAGTGTTCTGTACTGCTGCAAATAAGAGAGTAAAAAAGGGGCTACTGGTGCCTCTGTTCTCCCGAAACCGCCATAAACGCGCCAATTTATGTTTCAAATTCATAAAGTAGAAAAAACCAAGTTCATTAAAACAAGTTGGCTAGGTTAAGCTAACGATTGAGGCTAAATTACGGCACAAAATTTCCCTACCGAAAAGTTACTCAAAGTTAGGCGTGAGACAGTCTAAATGCATGTCGTCGGATAGCCGGTTGCATGAATAAGAAAAAAAAGCCTTGATTTGCCTCTGGGGACAACGAACTCAATTGCAGAATTTCTTTTAAAACGGAAGTAGCAAAAGGTGGATGTCGGTGAGTTGTTGCATTTTGCTTGATCGTTGCATCTACTACTACTACACCTACTACTGCGAAAGAGCGTTACTACTTCGAAAGAAGACACGCACGAAAGAAGGAACGCGCGCAACACTGTGTCGATGCAATGCATGGCTCTGTTGTGGTACGTGTTTCTTCTGTCGTTCTTGTATCCTGGCACAATAGCGGGAATTACTGTCTGAAAACGGTTTCTGCGCCTGAGGTATGCTTGCCAAGGTCTCTAAGATGGGAATGTGTAATTAATGTTAGCCAGCAGTTGTAGTGGAATTTGTGTGGCGATGTCGGTACCCATTGTACTATTGGCTATGGGAGCAGGCCGTGCGCTGCCGCGCTCTGCTCGGCTGATGGAGGCGGGCTTTTATCTCTTCTTGCGTTTTAATATCGGGAGGTAAGGAGAAAGTTGTACGGAAAGGGACTATGTACTTATAGCTCTTCAGAGAGCGATCATGCGACCGATTTTGTCGCCGTTCGCGTCAAGGTCCCAGTCCAGGGCACACAAAATAACCGCTCGGTAATGGGTAAATGGAAAAGGAAACCAAAAATGGCATATGTTAGGTTGAAGGAATGGCGGTGAGCGACAGGGAACTGAACAGCTATGCAAAGTATGTATTTCTTCCAAATAATTCTCACAATCACACAAGAGTTCTCCGAAAGCTAACGTTAACAAAGCACGTAATTCAACCAAAATACCTCGGGGCATCAAAAATTTGTAACGTGGTTTGAAGACGATAGATTGACGTCTTTTATATAACCACTACAGAATACATTCTATCTACTTATAATTCCACCTAGCTTTTCAACTGTGGCCTGACGCATGAAAATGTGTGTAACATACCTATACTAATGGCTACTCGGGAAATGGGGGAAAAGGCCACTGTATTAGTAACACGACTATTTAGGTGGCATTTGCACCTTGGCAATTTCTTATTGTCAAAAGTTCATTAAACCAACGAACAGACAAAGCAAATCCATAAGTGGCACCCCATAAGGAAGCAAAGTGCGTTTCCGCTGACCGCGCATATATAGAACTAGCAAATTCATTTGGCCAAGTCTCGAAGCGATAATCACCGAATGAGCACGAAAATGTTGCAACGCCATAAAAATGGTGATAAGCAGGTGACATAATCGCTTTAGCTGACTGGTTGTGTTGTTAGCAACAGCTGATTATCATGCAAACTATGAAGGCGCTGCATTGAACTGGACACTTCTACACATTTAATTGTTCCGGTGTCAGCGGTGATAACATCTAAATCATCCACAAATATACCAAAAGCACTGTATGAACATGGCGACTTGCACACTGCCCGTATATCTTTTCTACTATTCAACACCAATGCTACAGAACAAACTATAGCCAGAGAAATGCTTAGGCAGCCAGGGATAACTTCTCGTGTAGTGATTTCAAATTAGTGTACGATCTCACGGAAAATGTTACATTTAAAAAACTGTTGGGTGCTCTCTTAGTAGTTACAGTTTTGCTAGATGTCTTTAGGCTAGAGAGTACAGCCGGCATTCAATGGCGCGGAATGCCTGCAGGCAACCAAGTGTGCGCCGCCAAATCTGTGGCCAAGCGTCTGTTGCTAGGAGATGTTGCGCGCACGGCCCGCAAATCATACACCCCTCTTTTTCACGCAACCGTGTGAGCGCGCCCACGGCTGGGCTAGAGCAGCGGCGTGCGCGCGTTGGTGGCGGAACTTTACGTCGAAACGGGGCTGCATTGGTCTCGCCACCACCGCCGCCGCTGAAAAGGCCGTATCAATAAAGTTCCTCTATATAGCTCCCTGTGGGAGCTATATAGAGGACCTCTACGTATCAACACCGCGCGCGCCGCCGCTCTAGCCCGGCCGTGGTGCGGCGTCACTCGTTACGTCGGGCTCCGCGGGATGGCGGTACTTGTCCATGCTAAGCACTACTGTGAAACACATGACGGTTTCACGTTACAAACTCTTCCTCACCGAACGCACAGTATTCCCTCGAGTTACATGTGAGTGCAGTTAATAACATCTGTGCTGACGCAACCGTTTAGAATCGTATTGCAACGGAGCAGATGACGCACGCTGGTGTTTTTTGCTTCTTCGGCGTGCGGGCGCAGCGGCCCAAGCCGCTCCGTGTCTTTGGCGCATAGGTAATGTCTGTGGCCGTTTCCAGTGTTTCCATGCGAAGAAATTGACCGCTAAACCTTTCAACGAATTGCACTTATTGGTATCTAAAATTGCCCCCCCCCCCTTCACCCCTCTTGCGCAGTTTTAGTAGTTCGAAAGCCTGGTTTCGTTTTACTCCTGTTCTCCGGATAAGCAATGGCAGGAGATGTGAATCTTAGTATTAATAAAGTACCATGATTTTGTATCGCGCATCACTTTGGGTCGTCAGGTGTAGGTGACGGTTCCTTTTTTGCTGTTTTGAGTGATCTGAGGGAGCACAGCACTCGGGGAAGTTGTGGAAATTTTGTATCTCATTCGATGAGTGCAACAAATATACCGGTTGTTTCTGCCAACTTGGAGAAAAAGCATTTTGGTATGACAAACCTGTTACAGGGGGGCGAAGACGTCACCGCAAAAAGTACGCGACATGCTGTGAAACGCCGCTTCCGACCATGAATAATACCCGACGCTGTACCCTAGAGAAACAAAGCCGTGGCTTCTCCTAAAGCATGGATAAATTGCGCCGTTTCCTGTCCGCAGCACAGGCGCACCTGTATGTGCAGTTAGCAGAATTATTCATACATTGTCTAATAGTGTACTTTACAATTTTGTTTTTCCGATTGTCACGAAATGTGCTTTTATTTCGTTTCCGCTGAACAAGGTAACTAGTGCTTTGGTGTTTCTATTCTTGAGATTTATTGAAGAGGCTCAAATTGAAGAGCTTTTCAATAAAGGCGTGAATTTTCACCAGCTTCCCCTCGGGTCGGCCAACCCTCTTATGAAACGAAAGGCATAGCAGCTACCGTAGGCAGCTCCTTCTGGTGCCATTTGTAGTTCCAATTCAAATCAGACGGATGGCACACACACACAAAAAATTTTATCTGCAGCATCCCCAATGAAAAAAAACTTATGCTATGGGCGCGGCTTGTAGCAACGCTATTTAAAAATTTCTTGCACTCATTTCAAAGGCAGCCGAGGGCCGCTCCTGGCCGCTCCAAACGACCACCACTCTTTGCGGCCAGTTTTTACTGTTTTTTAGCCTTTGCAAATGAATATTCGTTTGGCGCAGTCAATTGCGCTTTTTTTTCAAATAGAGTGAACAAACGTTACCGTGGGCGCAGCCAGCGGGAGCTCACTCCACAAGCATGGCTCACACAGTCATTGGTTGGCCTGCATCGACTAACGCCAGGTCTTGTCGTTCCTTTCGCCACACGAGTTTCTTGTGACGAAACCATCATACGGCTACTTACGCCGACACGCGCAGTGAATTCGCTTATTCGTAGCCAGGTGTGAGGAGTGTAAGGTGCGAAGACGGCGGAGACGATGAAGAAAAAGAGTCTAAGCAGCGTGAAATTTCTGGAACCTAGTGAAATTTCTGGAACATCTTTATCCACTTGAATATTAGGAACGGTGAAAACGTGGTGTGTATTTTATAATGATGTGGCGAATGTAGAGCCAGTCTTTAAGGCCTAGAAAATGGCGTGATGCATAGTTAGAAAAGCAATTGTTTTTTTTTAATGATTGAGCTCGAACAGTTTTCTGTGGCACACCATTACACATTCGGAACTCGTCGAAGTTCCCACTGCTTCTGGGAAAGATTTTGCCATTTGTATTGGAATAACCAAGCGCCAATTTGATGAAAATTGCTGAAAACAATGATGACGAGATATAGCCCCGTTACGCCTTGCACAAAAGATCGCTGGGGGGTGCCCTAAGGAAGCACAAAAAAAAGCAAATCCTTTTAACGGAAACTTATTTTTCCACATGTTAACATCTTATGTGAGAAAAAAGACGCACGAGTGGGCAAACGGGCTGATTTCATTAAAACAGTCATTGAACGGTCGCTACACTGTCCTCCGGGAAACGTAATTGTGTTTGAAATGCAATATGTAGCCGCAGTGTCGCCGAAATGGTAGTAGGCACGCAAAAATTGCTCGACAGGCAAGAGTGATAAACAAGTTGTACTGACGACTAACCCATCACTCCAATACCACCACTTGAAATTTTATAGCGCCATGTTTCTAGCATGTTCGATTGTTGGCAATTCTTCTAAAGCGTTAGGTTGGGCGAGTTGGCTAATGACTAAGGAATTCAAGACAGGGACAAAGCTAAAGAGAAGACGTACCACACGCTAGATAGCGTGTTCTCCGTTTTCTCGTTAGCTTTCTTAACTGTCTTAATGTTCGCTACTACGATGAATTCCTTAGGCGATTCTTGGGCTTGTTTGAAAAATGAAGTTGTACGCAACCACATTCTCCAGTTTTTCAAGTAAGTAGTGTGCGCTGCACCTCTGGGGTTATGCGTTGACGATTGACGATCCCGATCTCGATCCCAATCCCGATCTCGCGCTCTCAACTCGCAAGCAACGGCCGAGAAGCGCAAAACTGAGGGTAAAAAACGAAGGTACACTTATAGTTATTACTGTGCAGTTTAAACAGCAGCCAATGCAATGAATGCCGGAAAAAGATATGGTAACCTACTTTCACAGGAGGAAATTGTAGGACCTGCCATTAGAAAATAAAAAAAACCGCAGTGCAATCGAGGTGTGCGGACGTAGAATGGTCACGTCAAAGAGCCTACGACGCATATAAAAATGGTGAATACTGTCCGAGTTGTATTCGCTAAGAAGAACAGAACACGTCCGGACGTATGACTTGCACAAGAAAATGGTAGGATAGCAACCGCAACTTCTAGGAGAGGAGGTGAGAGTGATTGTACGCCCTTGGTTCAACCACTGGCGGCATGCGAATAGGATTCCCCAAGGGTTTTCCTGATAGCGCGAAGGTGGACTTTGGGAAGCAGAAAGTTGCCATAAATTGTCTGGAAGCGGAATAAATGTCCAAAGGCCTTTCGTCGTGTGGCGGTGTGTCTGTGCTTTCTCAGTGCTCGTTACGACAAAGGAATATTTCAAAAACCCGTAGTAAAGATCCTCTGCCTCTCGGCAACTTTTTGTCTTGGTATTCTTGCACTGTATTGCATATTTTGTTATTCCATGTACAGAGCATTTGAATACAACGAAGATTTATGGCCTGCAGAGGCATTTTTGCGGTTGATAAACCCATTAGATTGGGCTTTATGAGCCTGTCTTTTTCTTTTATCAAGCGTTCCGCCTGTAATGGTGTCGCATGCAAACAGAATGTTGCGTGATGATAGCGTACTCTTTTCCTCCCTACTTAGAAATAGTCCGGAACGCGCTGAATAGCCCTTTTGACAGTTGTAAAATTTTTGCTTTATTAGGGTTACGAAAAACGTCATAAACATTATCCGCGTATCTGCTTCCCAAACGCAAATCCCCGAGACACAGGGTAACAAATTCCTCTCTTTCAGCTGCCACCCCTGACGCTCTTCTACTTCCTTTCACCCGCCTGAGGATCACTTCATGCTGGTTATGGCAACGCCAATTAATTTGTCAGGCATAAATTCATCTGTTCTGGCTGAGGTAGCGCCCTCAATTGCCGCAATGTTCCTCCTACTTATGCATAGAGCATCACCATGGAGAGAAACGTTCTATTTGTCGTTGTTATCTTGCACGAGGTGGAGCCTTTCCGCGCGATTTTATAGGATTTTGCTGTTTATTTGCTTTCTACAAAATCATCCCAATATGTATCCTCAACTAAAAAAACGTGTGCACCCACGTTCGGTAATCACATTTCGTTTTGAAATGTGCCTCAGGTTTCTTTTTCCGTAAATAACGAGAACCTGTTTGACTTGCGCCAATTGTTTTATGGTTCAGAACGGTTCCAGTTATGTATCGTTTTTAACTCTTTCTTTTACCTTTTGAATAGACCTAAAATTTAAATGCAGATACGCAGGCGAGCGCAACCACATATTTTCGTTTAGGTAGCTCGAGCAAGACTGTCATCCACAAACCAGCAAGCTTTCATAATTTCTATACATATTGCTAGAGTTTTAAAATCCACAACCTGGGTGTCTATGAAATTTGAATGAGATACTTTTTTGAGTTACACAGTGAGGTAAATCATAAGCCACTTACGCTTGCAGGCCTCGTAACATTTGCGCCGGCTAGGAAAGATATTTTCACCATGTCGACATTCCGATGGCTGGTATTTTTCACATGTCCTGTTTTCAACATTGAACCAAAAATACCCTTTGGGCGCTTCATCTTTGTGATTGCATTGGGTCTTGGCGTTTTCCGAAAAACACACTCCATAGTCTACATCTAAATGCGAAGCAAAGACCAATTTGCACAAATAAACCCCAACTGCGTATTTGTTTCCGTAATTTGGTCGTGGCTAAAATGCATTTGTACCCTTACCTCGACAGTTGTGGTTGCATTGGATTCTTTTATCAAACCGGTTCTTATTTCCTCCACAGCCGCCATAGATGAACTGTTCACATTCTCTTGATGAGTAATTATAGAAGTAGTTCCGTATAGCGGCTCGGCAGTGCCCAGTTTCGGCAGGAAGTGTACAATAGGGCGGCAGAATGTGCACATCAACACGCCCATCTGGAAATATTCCGCATTCAGTATTCCTTTCGGATATTGCCAAGGCGTATTTGCTGAACTGCGGATGGGGAGTGCCATGATTTCTTTCCTAAATTTTACATATATTTAGACATTCTGAGCTTATATATTGCCATAACGGTTAACCGATGTTTGCTCGAAAACAGTTATAACTTCGAATACAAACGAAGCTCACAATGTATTTTTTTAATTCTTTTTAGGATTCAATGTTTCTATAGAATATGCTTGATAATATCAAAGAACAATTTTTTTGTGGTATTGTCAACGTAAGTATTACGTGAATATTTGAATTGGGGTTTTGCCATAAAATTTGTGTGCATATAAAATGCTTCCGATAAACCTTCACGCTACAAAATTTGTCAGAATAGATATATGTGGCATATTCAAGCATAGGCTTGTAAATCGACAAGTTGTCTGTCAAAAAATTTAACTTTAAATTTTTGTGACGGCTGGAAGATATTTATGTTCGCTCAAATATACAATCTGTCGAATGCGTCTCACTTCTTTTGCAGAAGAAAACCATGAAATAACCCATTTACGCACTTCATAAAAGAAAACAAACTAATTGTAGTGAGATGCCGGTTTTCGGCAGCGTCTGTTTACGTACTAATTCTCTGTTGTGATGTGTAAGCCAAAAAACTTTTCGCCGTTTCGGCTCTCCGGTTATGTTCAGCGGTTGTCGCCGACAGATGGAATACCCAGAGAGGTACTAATGTGCGTACGTTGGTACATACCTTATGTCCCACGTACGGTGTCCACGCATGCCATCAGTGAATATAGCGGTCTCTAATGCACAAACGTCAGGTCGTTCCGGTAATTGGCGCGCACATTCATCCCCGCACAAACATTGACGGCATGCACCTGGACTCTGTCGTGCACACCTAACCTTGTCAACGCAGCATAGTCGGAGAATTTAATGCTCCCCACCCCCAGTGGGCAGTGCTACAATTAACGAGGGGAACTGATATGGCGGACTTTATACACAACCAAACCGTAACTGTTATAAATGATGGTTCACCTACCTTTTGTGGTATCTTATACGCAGCTGTTTGGACCTAGCAGGGGTCCTATTGCCATCTCTCTGTATGGACTTTGATGTTGATTCACATGGAACTCACCGCATATCAACGTACGTGAAGCTTCAATGAAATCAAATAAAATGGGCTTTATAGAGTTCACTACCTGTGAATTGTGGATATCAATGCATCCACCTTGCCTACGATACTCCTCTTTCGTTCTTGTAACGAGCATAAAAAATGTTTGTCTATAACGCGTTTGACTATTGCAATGATTCGGCGAACTGGTATGCGACAGGAAATAGCCTCCGGTACAGAACTCCGCCAGAGCATATGTCCGCAGCAGTAGCTGCGGAACGTCGTATGTTGGAAAGTATTTACGTGGGAGGGAGAGGCGGGCGAGATTCCGGGAACTTGCAAGCACACTTTCATGTGCACTACAGCTTTCACAACAGGAGAGATGCGCTTTGTCGCTGTGACTTTTTCAGCCACACGAGCCGTCGACGTAACAGTGTCGTCGGCGCAGTCATAACCACTTACGCAAACACAGCTCAAAAAATAAAATGCCGAGCAAATGAAAAAAAAAAACACATAGCAGGAAAGACTTCGTCATGTACAAGAAAAAACAAACTTAATTCTTACTTCCTTCACATTATTATTACTCTAGAATATTCCGACAATTTTGGCAAATTTAAACTTATCTAAATATGTAGAACGTTTCATGCGTCCATACTTTATTATTGTGGTCCTTTCGCCACATTATTGTGTTTTGAGTATTTGTTCACACTTTTACCTTGATTGCGTAAAAAAAATTCGTGAGCGTCCTTTTTCGTTTCGTTTATTGTTGCCTTTTCGTTTATGGTAGTTTTTGCTTTGGACTCTCTGCTTAAGGATAGGCGCTTTACACGAAATTGGAATATACCCATTAACAAAAGAGTTGTATGAGCAACAGTTCTTCGTGATTTTACAGGGCGGAAACAGCACTTGGGCTATTATTAAGGCTCCCTGTTTTCGGGTGTGTTTTGGTAAAAGTTGGAGTATGTTATTGGTATGTTATTTTTTGTCGAAATTTCGCAGTGCATCGGAGTTTATGTACAATTCTCCGTGATGCGGATTCTTATCGGCTCTATTCTAAATATTCCAATGTATAGGAAAATAATATATGGAAACGAATACCTGAGATGGTTCGGGGCAAAGTTTTTTAGCTCAAATTTGAGAACACGACACGCACATTATTACGGAAGCACAAAGAGGTAAAGACAAAACATGTACGTTAATCCTCAAGCACCTTAAAGGTCATTGTAATACGCTATAGCATAATTTACGAGCCATTTATTGCTGATGGAAGCGCGCTTCATTCGGTTCAATGTAAAAGCGTGGAATGGGCAAAATTGTAAATGAGCCTGACTACGTTGCCAGCTTTAGACAATCTAAATCTCATCATACACAAAAAGATTTTAACAGCGCACTTAACCTGACAAATGACAAAATAGTGAAAGAGCAGTCAAGTCACGGCACGTGATCTCGCATAAGCTTTTTGTCCCCTACCAAATAAGGGCACGGAACCCTTGTTTGGACTAGTGTACTGGTGCATACAGTGGACAAAGGAGTCTTTTTGTGGTGCCGCTGGCCGTTCGTAGTTATTGTCGAAAGGTGAGAACGGCCAGTGCTGCTCACAGCTTACCGAATATCCTGAAGTCCGAACTTCGATTGTCATTTTTGCCCGCCCTGTGCGCAAAAATTGCCGTTTATCGGATATATCCGAAGTACCGAAATTTCACCGGCGAGTGTTTTTTCATTTTTTTAGTAATATTAAAACCCACATTGCTAGCTATGAGACGCGGAGTGGTGGTGCACTGTGGATTACATTGGCCACCTGAGGTCTTTGGTGTGCGTCAAAAAGTTGACGCACGTGCGTTTTCGCTTGACGCCTACCTTGAAAGGTGAAGCCGCGGTGTTCAGGATCACATCCGCGTGCTTGTGCCCAGCAGCTCACCGCCAAAGAATTTCTGCCAATTACGGCAGGTATAAAAAAACCTACATCCATAAAAACATTGTCCAAGCCCGCATACTGTGTCAATAGACGCGACACGAAGCTTTAATGGCATGCGGTACTGAGTGTTCCTGAAAAATGTCTTTTCCAAGTATTTCCCTGCGCTGACAATCGAGGCGCGCTGATCTCGTGCAGTAGCTATACGCCGTTATGCCGTGCTTTCGGTGTATAAACGAGTTAGGTCTGTAAGCTTAATGGGCCCAAGTGTGGTATGTAGCGCTTCTGGCGTAAGCGCGAAACAGCCCGCTGTGCTTTATTGACGTTGAATTAGCTTGAAGGTCAGAGGGTTGCTACCAAAGGTTTCCTAGGTGTTTTTTCTTCATTAGGACTTTTGTTTAACAAGAATTTTCGCACTCCCACCGATTAATGCTGCATACATACTGCCGCAAATCATAACGGCTGTATTCGTCATTTTTAGCATGATTAGGTTACCGTTTTCGCAAAATTTACGCGTGGTTAAGCGCGGCCCACGTTTTCTTACCAGTTTTAGTATGCCGCAAAAGCAACCTACTGTGATACCAAACTGGATTTTGTTGGCTCCACTTCATAGACCATTCTTAAAGGTTCTCATTCTGAATGAATGTTTCCAGAAACGTGCGTATTCTTAGTAATGTCAATGCGTGGCTAGCAGATGCTTCGCTAACTTATTTTCAAGTGCTGTAGTATTAAATCGTTTGTGGAGCATAAGTTCAGTCCAATAAGCTTTACTCCTTCTATAACCCCTTATCGTCCTTAACCACGTTCATGATAGTCTTTATTTAACACGAATAATTATATTTCTCTCTCTCTTCACTTCAGGAAAGTTTCCTAAACAGAGTACAGGAAAAAGCCTATAAAGTGCTGACTACTGTAAATATTTAATTGCAGTATACTATTTTGAATGCCCTGCAAGTATCTGCTTCACCACCTCACCCTTGAGACCATCGCGTTCTTCTCTTCACCTGGTGCGCCTCTCGTGGTAAATTGAATAATGGTTTGTATATTCCGATTCTTTTTTTTCCGTGCACGCTGCGTGCATGCCATCTGCAACACCTTCAGCATTCTGTTTTTTTTTTTCTTTTCTGTTCGGCCGGTAACAGGAAGACAGCGAGCCCTCTTGTCCCGTGAGCTTGCTTTTAATTCGCACGTACTAGGGCCTGTCTGCGGTGTTAACCAGACCAAGTAGCAAGCTTTTGCACAGCTTCAGATGCAAAGAACGGTATCTTTTATCGTTCTCTCCTTTTATTGTGCTCATTAGAAAAGCACCTTGTTACAGACTTCGTAACCATCATTCTCATTGACCTCCCGCTATGGCATCACCTCTACTACACTTCCGGAATATTTAAGGGTGTGAAATGGGTGCATGTATCCCTTAAATAAGCAGCTGCGGTAGTGTGTACCCCTTTTGACCCGTCCTATTTGAAAAAAAAAAAAACTAATTTTATGGGCTACCAAAAAATACGGTGGCGGAATAACCTAAATATATTCGACCAATCGACGAAATAGAGGCCCTTTTTAAATTGGGTGGACGGTAAATTCACACCCGTTTTGAGCAAGGAAAGTTCACGATGACGTAGAAATCTTTCACGTGAACTACAACAGCCCTCCTATGCTGATGTCTGTGGGCCACGATGAGTCCGATGATCGTAGGTGGGGCTCGTAGGTTTTTAATAAGCCTCATAACGCAGTCCTGAAGCCCACTGTGAAGTGTCAGCAGCCGCTGTGGACTCCATCAGCTGTGACCCGGTGGGCATGCTTGTAATGAAAAAGATTGTGTTGTTCAAGGAACCCGTTCCCAAATATCAGGGGGGTGCACCATGACTCATCAGAATAATCCGTTGTGGTTTCAACGGATCCCTTGTTAAATTCCACGGCGGGGTACACCGTAACAAATAGGAAAATTTAGCAGTAGTTTCCGCCGCCTACAATTGCCTGCGGATTGCGTAATTGGTTTCAAGATAACCTATGAAGTACTTTTGATTGCTCTCGGTAACTTATGCATGAACTGACAACTTGGCCAGCAGGAATAATGCATGATGCAGTGTGCTGCGTCCCCCTCAAGTTTAATGGAATGATATGTATGGAAGTACAACGTTGCATAGCAGTGGTAAAGATTCCAAAACTTTTGCAAAATACTCCGAGGTAGCAAGCAATGTTCAAATATGAAGAAACCGGCACAGGATTTATGTCCTTTTTTGCGACGCCAATAAGGCGGGTAAAAATATAGCTTCGTAGAGCATTCCGTTTATGCAACGTGACCACGGTATAATATTGTCATATATTCGTGATATAGAAACAGAGGAGGAACATGTTTAAAAGTGTAACCAAATAAATTAACAGTATTTCACTTAAAAGTAGCATTTTATCACAAATTGCGCCTTAAGAGTAATTGCAGATTACTCTTTCATAACTGATTACTTGCACGGTACCTTTCACAAGTAGCGTTTACAATGACAGTTCATATACACACATATCAGTTCCCTAACATATTCGCGAAAAAAAGAAGACGGGCTTTTTATACACATTACCTAAAGCACCTCTTATAAGGTAATTTCTTTACAAGAACCAATTTTTTTGGAGTAGCAAATCCAGTTACTCTGGAAATAAAGAAAATGAGGCACCAGCCGTCGATGTTGTTTTCCTAAGCGTTTTCTAGGAAGGAGAAAGGCAGCCTGTTCCTATTTAATAATCACAGGAGTATGATGGAACAAGGAGCGCGAAGACTATATTTTATGACTGTTGGCTCCTAATTTAAGTATAACGTAAGTATAGCCTTTCAGTAAGAATGATCGAACTGCGGGTATAGAGGGCCTAAATGCGGGTATAGAGAGGAATAAAACCTAAATATGCTGAATGTTGGCGGGTGAAATAAATTATGGTTATGGCATGAGGGCGCATGGAGCCTCAGAACTAAGGAGCCTCATGGAACCACAGAGTCATGAAGACTGATACACCGGTTGTGTCCTTGTGTGCACAAATGAATAAGCAGGACCTCCCTCAGTTCACAGAGTCTGTGGGGTTACGCCTTCTCCCAGCTGAAGTTCAAAAAGTTTATGCCTGCAGGATGAGTGAACATACGTTTGATGTAAAAACAGTGAAGGGTGGAGGGGAACTTATCACGTGAAAATGTTTGGGGAGCGTCGCTTTCTAGCACCATTGAAGCACTCACTAACAGGCAGAGCACGAGAAGTCGTTCCGCACTCTTGTTGAAATACTGCGGGAGTGTGCCACTGAAACATTATGTATTTGTGGCGTGAGTGTGACCAATTGGAAGTCATCAAATGGATAGTCTGTACTTGTGTCCCAGCAAGGTATTTCCTAACGCCTAAATATACGCTCGGTAGTTTGTCAACATATTCCTTTCTCTGTGTCTTCTGTCATAGTTCAGAGAGTACCTGTTGCATAAACAATTTTATGTTCTCATACAGGCCCAGAGGTGCGGCCACGCCACTGTGATGAGTAGCCTCCAACGCGTGCAGCATACTCGGCGATTATATTTCCCCGAACGCTGCTCTGCCCTGACACACACCACACTTTTGCCCTCACATTTATTCATGGACAAACATGGTCTAGTTAATGGCTCGGTAAAAACATTATTTTGATTGGGTATCCTAAGCTTAATGGGATCACAACACTGATTGGGTCCGTAATCGTAATATTGTAGTTTCGTTTGTATGATGTGTTTTACTGTAAATAGGATTCCGTGGTCACCTGATTTAATAATTCCTGTATTTGCGTGTAGTCACTCTGTGCTAGTGGATGGACCCATTTGCGGTGCATGAGAATACAAAAGTGAACTTTGAAGAGTCTGTGTAAAAGGATGTGTGTGGGTACGTCCGATGGATGTTTAAGCATGCTGTAAAGTACTTCACTTCAGTTTCACTTCAGTTTAAGTTTAATATACAAACAGATAAAATATTATAACATTAGTGTAGAGATAAGGATATCATAGCGAAGAACACTGCAGGTAGAACCATTGATGTTTACTAACAAAATGAAGAATAGTGGCAGTCGCTGAACACCCACTAATGCATAAGAATTATAAAAGTGAAACACAAATTATTAAACCACGAACTTGCCGAATAGTGTTCATATGTCTTATAAAAGCAGGTGTAAAATAATGATTAGATTCGGCGAAAAACTAATCTACTTACAGATGCAGTTACACATGTGGTTACATGCACATATACAAAAATACACATTTCTATACTTATATGGTTTAATGTGTTTGGACCAGCTATTGCAGATTTTTTCAAATACATGGCCACGTACACATCTACACACATTAGTAAGGTTTAGGATATGGTAAGGTGACAAACATGACATGTTATGATGGGTCAAGTGAAGAGCGCTTAAATAACGTGAGAGATCGGGAGGTTGTCAGAATGTACGGAAAGTTATTCCACTGTTTAATTGCGGCCAATTTGAAAGTGTGCTTTCTATAGTTCGTCCTCATTTTTGGAAGTATAAAATTATTTTGTTCCAAAAATCGGTTGTAAGTATGGTTAGCCAGATCCCGTCTACCTAATATATACAGGAGATTTTGGTTGTAGAACAGGCGGTATGCCATATTACTTACATTAAACGTTATAAGCCTATCTAGAAGTTCTCCATATGGAGGAGTGACAGGGGCATTTTACGGGCTACGAGTGATCATGCGAAGTGTTTGATTTTGGATATGTCGCACTGGTTCTAAATGAACTTGGTACGTCTGAGATGGCTGTGAATGAAAGCATTGTAGAGTTTAAGAAGTGTCTGCGGGAGAAAGTAAAATCGTTCTTTGATAAGTCTCTTGTCCCATATACCATCTCTTTTCTCAGTGCAGTGGTATGGACATTTAATTTAAAGAGATCGTCAAGCTGAACTCCAAGGAATCTGCATTGATAGCAAGAAAAGATAGGGTGCATATCATTGTATAACGGTTGCAGGTTTCCGGTTCGGTTCCGAGAACGGAAGACTACTACTTTGTTTTCGATGGATTGATTAGTTATTTCTTTTTATGATGCCGGCTGTGACTGAATTTTTACATGAGAGATCTGGGGATAATCTGTTCGTAACTGTTTCTATTGATTTATGCGAAGTACGACTAGTCGTATTATCAGCCTACATGACACACTCTGTGGGGGCAAAAAGACAGTTAGGAAGGCCGTTTATGTAAGCTAAAAATAGTAAAGGACCTAATATAGACCCTTCTGGGTCACCAATGTTAATTTTTTTTTCAGAAAGTGCACCACGAGCCCTAACTATTAATACTCTGTTTAACAGGTAAGTACGAAAAAGCTGTAAAGGTGGCCCTACCATGCCGTAAGCAGCGAGTGTTCTGAAAAGGGTGTCATGATCGATGAAATCAAACGCTTTCGTAAGGTACACAAAAACTAATGCAACAAGCTTACCCTCGTCTTTTTCCCGTTTGAGTTTGTCAGTAATTGCTGTGAGCGCTGGGGTTGTCGAATAACCAGGGCGAAAACCGAATTGTCTTTGTGTAAGAATACTTTATTTGTCGAAATAGTTAGAAAGCCACTGTAGAATTCATTTTTCAACCACCTTACTAAAGAAGAGGAGTATAGATATGAGTCGATAGTTTGTTATTAGCGTCTTGTCACCTTTTTGAGTAATGGAACAACTTTACTTTGCTTTAGTTGGTCAGGAAAAACACCAGTTTGGAAAATGAAATTTACTATATGAGCGAAAGGTTCTGCAATATACTCAACGACATATTACAAGTTAAGGGCGTTAATACCATCAAGACCACATTTAGTATTTTTCATAATAAAAATAGCATTTGTAACCTGTAAATGAGTACAAGGGAACATAAAAAAATTATTGTGGGACACGTGGAAGGCTATCGGACTCACTTGTGGAAGAGTTGTTATCTGTGAGATTAGCGGTGATGGTGCTTGGTGGTTTCGAGAAGGCCCTGCTAAAAGCATTCGCGATATTTCTCAGGTCTTGTAATATGTTGGTGTCCTGATGGATTTTGCTTATTTCACTTTATCTGCGGTTTTGTTCAGAAAAGTATTCAGTATACGCCATTGCTTAGAAATGTTATTAGCGGCATCGGAGATGGGTTTTTCAAGGTATGTTCTTTTGGTAGATTTTAGTAGTGACGTCGAGGTTTTCGAGTATTTTTTGTAACGTTGTTTTAAAACAGCGTTGAAAGATTGCCTTTTCATTTTTCAATACAAGGTTTCTTTTTTACGCATACTCTTTGTACGCTGTGAGATACCCACGCGTTTACGGCGACAAGTAAAGCTTGCTACACAATATCACCGAAGTGGAACGGTGTATTGCGTATTTAAGAGTTATATAAAATTCGACATAAGCAGTTTCAGGATCTGTAAGAGCGGTAAAACGGGACCAGTCGACGTGTCCTACTAATTAGACAAACATTTGTTTGCCAAGAACAGAGTGGTGAAATGGAAAGTTCCTATATGACCTGGTCGAATGAAACCGCAGCGCGATAAAGTAGTGATCTGTGATGTTCGCCCGTATTACGAAGCCCTCTGCTGGAGCATGACTGTTGATTAACGCATGATCAAGGAGGGTGCTTGGGCTTTGACCGGAAAATGGTGTACAACATTGATTAATGATTCAAGGCCGCAGCCTTGATATAACTTTGTGTATTCGTTTACACTTGAGCAGTCCTCAAGGGGGTTTATCTTTATGTCGCCTACTATTACAACATCTTTGTTCTCCTCAGTTATTGAATACCGCACTTTGTCAAAAGCGGAGCAGAAATTTTGAATAGAGGAACTTGGAGAGAGGTAAATACAGCCAATTATGGTGTTTTTGTAGAGGTTACCAATTGTGGATATGTCAATTTCTACCGAAACTGATTCGCAGTCTGGGACATTCAAAGCAAGATCAAGTCAGCGTTTGTATTTTAATTCTCAACGAACAGATATGGCAGCCTCCTCCGTCCCCCCCCCCCCCCCGTGCTTGGATGTTGCTCGATGGCATTATTCTCGTGAGCAAGATGGGAAACAATAAACGCTCTTATCTGCACTGCTCAGCCACGTTTCCGGAATGGGAGCTATTGCGAGAGGATGTTGGCTCGGCACTGAAATTCATGGAAATATTGTATAATACTTCTGCCATTGAAATGCACGGCCACATCTTTGTTTTATAAGCATCAGGACGGAAATTCGCTGGTGTTCAAATAAGCCATGGCGGTGCGCGTACTGTCTGCGCCGTTTAGGAGTTGTGTTACTGCGCATACCGTCAGTGCGTGAGTGTCGGGAAGTGTGGTGACAGACCGTTCAGTGTCGTAGAAGAGGTCTCTTTCCTCCCGTATCACATACAATCAACTGTCATCAATTTTACGAGATGTGATGCGACAATCGTCCGTCCAAAAGTACTGCCATTTCATTTCCTTCTTTCGGTTGAGGGCCGTCTCAAACAACTTCTTGTTTGCAACGGTCAGGGGCTCGTTCATGAAAACAGCGTGGGATTCTAGAGCGTGAAATCCGATATTCTTGTTCTGAAGACGGTCTTTTTGCGCCTTGCTTACGAACTCTGCCTTTTTGTTACGTGAGCAGAAGCACGCAATCAGATTTTTTGAGCTGGACGCCGACGTAACATGGTGGACGCTGGCCGGATCACTCCTTGACACGGGGCAAATATTCCTATCACCGATGGCACGAACGATGGCCAAACAGTCTTCCCCTTTTGTGACAGGGATACCTTTGATTTACACATTGTATTTTACGCTAGTATTGTTTAATATTGTTTATTCTTTGCTCTACTTCTGCGTTTTTGGACATCAGTGCGCAGTTCTCGGGTTTCAGTAAGTTTGTTTTTTGCTTCTTGTTCTTCGTCAGTTTTGCCCGTGCACTTTCTTCTTTAGGTTTTGAACGGTCAGTCCCGGCTGTGTCCCGAGCGTGAGGCAAACCTTAACAAAAACCTCTTCAACAATGTCTCATGTTTAGTTTTCAAAATTCTTTTCTAGCTGTTCTTTTTTCTCAGTGAGTTCAGTGTTTGTAGGCATAGTGTCAGCTCAGTAAAGGCAGCAAAAGAAACACCAAAACCAACAGCAGCAGCAGCAGCAGTCGCAGGAACAGGCAGAGGTAGGTTGTAAAAAAAAGAAAATTCGAGTCAAACCCTGCCGAAAACGGCATGTATTAAGTGAAACGATCCTGGCCAATCCCCCAAGTGGGTATTCGCCTCAAACTACGCAGGAGGCCGCCTGGTTCTTGCTGCGGCAGGAAACTAAACATCCCCCTCGCGAGGGGCACAATCAAATGCAGAGCATTTCCGGGGGCGCACGGCGTTAAGTAGTTTGCGTTACGTTAATGTTGTTGCACTTGTTGCTGTTGGTTGTTGTATAGTATATAAATGAGGAGACGTAATTACGTGGTCACGTGACATCATTTATTAGCAGGTGGGTATGACATCATTTATTAGCAGGTGGGTATGGCCTCATTTATTAGCAGGTGGTATGATTATTGTGGCGCAGCGGGAAGAGCACCATGTACATCGCGTTCCGCCCACAGGTAGTGAATGCGTTGTATCAGCAGCTTCTTGACGTAGTTTGAATGATTCAAGGATATAAGCAGCATTCGTAGCCCTCCATTGTGTGTCGGCTTTGTGGCGCAGTGGGTAGAGCACCATGTACCTTGCGTTGCGCCCTGCAGGGTCGTGGGATCGAAACTAGGCGCCGGTAAGTATTATTTTTTATATAGTGTAGGGGGAGGGGTGCGGACGACGATGAACTAGAACGGTTGACATCGTGAGTTAAAGAAATGCTCTGCTTTTAAAATGAATAGGCACCTGTGCATGGAAAGGTTGCTGTTTAGTGGGGCTCCGCTCAGACACGACCGCTGCTGCTGAATGCCGGTCCTCTGGTGGCGTGGTTTCTTTTGTGGGACCCACAGCTATCGTTTGAGCAGTGGTTGGCAATCACCGAGATGGTCTTGGGATAATCAAAGCAGTGGCGCAGGCGCTGTTTGCTCCGTAGTCCTTATAACCGTGCAGGTGACGATGCTCGCACGAACCTCTGCGTGGAAAGGTTGCTGTTTAGTGCTGCTCCATTCGGCCACGACCGCTGCTGCTGAATGGTGGTCCTCCGGTGGCGTGGTTCCTGTTGTAGGCCCCCCAGCTATCGGTTGTGCAGTGGTTGGCAATCTCCGAGATGGGCTTGTGGGAATCGGAGCAGTGGCGCAGGCGCTGGTCCCTCCGCAGTTGCTTGCATTTAAAGGCTTCGGCGCCTGCATTTCTTGGGGCCTCATCAGAAGGAGAGAAGGATTTACAAAATACCAAGCTTTATTGTGAGAAGAAGGAGTCGGAATACCATGATGACTGGGGTAACCCGGTTGTCCACCAGGGGCACTGGAACCCCCTGCTTCGTAGAGAGATAGAGACAATCACTAACTGAAATAGCCACCGGCCAAGGCTTCTACCCTTCACATAAAAACTCCTTCCTACCATTGGTCACACCGTGAGCGGGGAGGGGGGGGGGTTCGCTTCGTTACTCACCGACACCTTTAAAGCACACACGCCCCAAGTGTGGCGGAAGAATAAAAGAGCACTGACATGTTTTGCTCAGAAATACGTAAATCAGGAATATCTAGGACCTCTCACCGACAAATTACTCAAGTATTAGTGTAACGACAAATTTTAAATCGTTCACCGGCGAAACTAGCGCTTCCCCTGGCGATAAAGGCGAAACGACATATCCATGGAGATACAGGTGAAACCACTGCTTTGTATCGTCATGGATCATGTCTGCAATGTTTGCTCTGAGCGGAGTGATTGTGACACTCGTTTTCTGAAACGTTCAGATTGTTCTTGCAAGTTCCATTTAGCCCAAACATGTTTAGGAGGGGATGAATCCACTTTTGCTTCAATGGGAGCTGGACGAGACAAGGGCGCTGTATGCTTTGCAGCACTGCTGTTTCGTCCCAGCCTATTTTAGATAACGCTGCAGGCCTTCTGTCTGACATCGCTCAGAAGCTGTCTATGCCTAAAATCACTAAAAATCAAGTTCGATCCACATCATCACTCGAAATGAATCTTGGCGAACTTCTCAGGTTGAAGCCAGCAGTAGAAAACTGAAAAAAAATGCCGTCGGTGGGTTTCAGTTTTAATTAGATACATTTCCCAAAAGATACGACTCTTTGTCCGATACGACTTTGCCCGACGTGAAGGCTCGTGACGCTGCCGTTTACGCACTTACAGAGCATGTCGCATCACTTGAAGACTGCGTATCATCACAGACTTCCATTGCAGGAAGGCTGCAATCGGACCTCAATGACACAAAGCACTAGAGCAGGTAGTGAAATGTTTAAATACATGGGTCCCCTGGTTCCCGTGATGAGAACCTTGGGATATTCCTGTTAGACTGGGTCCAAAAACTCCAGGTTCCTTCACGTTCGCCAAATCATGTATCCGCAACCTGTAGGCTTACCAAGTAGAAGAGTGGATCTGCGACAGTGGCGGTCAGGTTCACACCTAAAGAAAGTTCGGGACCACTGGTTTGCTGCTCCCTCGAGGCTGCGTGTTTTGACCCACCGCAACGATCACCCTCCTCTCTATTTCCCGAAGAACTTTACCAGATGAAACAGGGAGCTTTTTTGCGTCACGTACAGTGGCTCAATAACAGAACATCCTCTTTGTGCAGGTAAAGAATGGCCGTATCTACCTCAGGAAGACGGAAGATGATCAAGCCATTGGAATAATGCAGCTGTCACATCACAAACGGCTGAATCAGTCGGACGCTTTCTTCGCCGCTTCGCTTTTTCATGGCACCCGACACTCTAGCATTCAGACATTTTGATGCACTCCAAAACTCACTTTTTGCAACCAGGCATGGCTCTTTCACTCTCATTCATGAAAATATTCGCAGCAGTCGGAAACACTGGCACGAACTATGCTGTATCACCAATAAACTAAAATAACCCTTGGAGGCCAAAGTTTCGACCAAATAAACATTCCTGAACGCTTAAACCAACAGTTTTCAATCGCACGTTACGACAGCCAATATTTACACGTGATGAAGGCTTGTGCGGGGCATTGCCAATTCTGTCAAGCAGAAATTCCTGTCCTCTGCCGTAGGTACTTCTATTTCCAGGCAGCATCATTAGCTGTTGGGTTCCAGAATACATTCTTTGACAGTACGCAGCTCTCTTCTACCGTCCGCTTAACCTAAATGCATGCCATTTGATCCATGAGTCCAGACAATTCAATTGGCTTGCTGGGCGCATTTGCGTTGACTGCTGACCTAAACATCGATCTTTTAAAGAGCAAAAAGCATACTGTGGTAGAATATCTAAACACTCTGGCTAACGCCGGTGTCGAAGCTGCGAATAATCTTCCTACTTGCATTGATCTTTTGCGCGAATAAGGTCTTGCATTGATCTTTTACGCGAATCCTTGGGGTAATACCGCTGTGCTATCTGCCATAGCCGAGCCGGAATTGGCTTGAACTAGATTCAGGCATGCTGAAAACAAGGCTTATTTAAGAACGCTATACAGAAACGCACGTAAAAGATCCAACTCCTTGGTACGTGCAGAAAAGCGTAAGCATTTGAACACAGAGTTGTCGCTTGCCAAGATAAACCCGACTCAAACGTGGGCCACCATTAATCAATTGCGCGGCAGAAAATCCTGAGATGCATGAGCTACCATCCCCAAAACTTCGGTGCTGCGTTAATCGCGCTCACTAAACATTTCAGTCATTTTTTTCCGCTGGCCAAACAACGCATGCACATTGCCACCAGGGTAACAGGCTGCGGTCAATAACTGAATTAGCTTTTTTACCCTCAAGATGATCTTCGTTACATGCTAATACTTTTAAAAAACTTAAATCTACAAGATTTGTCAGCATTTCTGTTTTAGTTACATGGAGACATTTTCAGCGTCTTAAACGTGTATTAGGCTGAGTTAAGACTCTCGCGGCAATTGTCGTATTATCTTCAAAGGATGACGTAATTTCACGTCTCAGCCAACCGAACGGCGTGCACGCTGCTTTTTGCTAGTCCATAGCTCACGATATGGCTGTTGCGTCGGTAGTGTGAACACAGCCCCACTCGATATTATCAACAATATCATTATAACACAAACTGCACCCACGGGCTAAAAGCAGGCTCTTGGTACCCCAGTGTACAAAAATGCCCGAAAAATTGGATTACGAACTATCGGGGTATTTTCACCCTTCCTACGGTTTCCCTTATTTTAGAAAAACACATCGCAACAGTTATGCTGAGTTATTTTGATGCACATGATGTAATCTCACCCACCTAATTCGGCTTTGTCAGATAACGTGGAGCCCAAAAACCCCTCAAGAAGCTTTTGGCCTTTTAAGCAATGCTGTAAAACATAACGAACTTGGCAATGCCATTATTTCGGATGCCTCAAAGGCGGTCGATTGTATTATTAACTCCTTCTTATCTGAAAAACTCTTGCTGTAAGGATTCAGAGGGGCGTTTATATCTCTAATTAGGCAGTAACAACCCAATTATGCTCAAATTCTTGTGTGGCGTTCGATCAGGAGTGATCCACAGCTTGTAACCCAAGGCGTCCCTCCTATTTGATTTAATTTATACGTTAACTATCTGCGCAGTGCTTGTACTCACCGCACAGTGTTCCAATATGCGTACGACCCCGTACTTGTATCCAAACGTACTAACTGTGAACTAGCAATGGAGTACCGGCGGAATGACTGTATGCAAGTAATGCGGTGGTCCCACGATAATTTAATTACATCAAACAACAAGAAGCCATAACTAGTTTGTTTGCAACACCCAGCTAAGCCTATCCTCACCACGTTTCAGTTTATTTACAAACTAGTAATTGTGCCCACTGTGCACCTACACTTATTTCCCAGATATGTACTGTCAAATGCTTAGGTTTATTGTTTGATTTTATGTCTTGGCATGGCCATGCTGCGCAGGTATGTATCAAACTCCACAAGGTTGTTTGCCTCCTGTTTTCCCTTAAAGCCGTATGTCCGGTATACATACAGAAATACCCTGCGCATTTACTCTTAGCGTCTTACAATATGGCAATTGTAGTTTTTACTTTTGTAGTTTTTGTAGTTTTTACTTTTGCACCGCCTTGTGGAAAAATACAATCAGCGCTGTATTGAAATCAACTCTTACGTCTGTACAGTACGGAGTATCGCTTGCGTCGGATGTGAGGTTTTTTTGGTTGTTTAGAATGCCCGATTTCTTCGTGTTTAAGCAGACAGTGGTGTTGAAATATACTTGGTCCAATGAACAATGTATACGGTACACGCCTCAACGTGACCTCCACTTACGAGATCGCTTTGTCGTGCAGATTGTTTGCACTAAGTATGGTGAGTTGTTGCGTACTTTGTGTTCCTTCCGTCCTCAGCTCCCTTTCCGCAAAACTGCTTTCCTTAGTTCTCGTGTTCAAGTTTGAGACACGGTTTTTGTACAATATTGTAAGCTGCTGGATGGTTGAAGCTATGGTTTTTTCTCATTCCACAACGCTTTTTTGTACAATATTACTACTTTATTTTTCTTGTTTTTTTACACGTGGTATAATGTTATCATCGCTTCGTCCGTGATGTGTAGCGACTGGCGGGCAGGGCTTGGGCTGCACAGCCCATGTATTCAGTGCTTTGTAATATAAAGATTATTATTATGATAGCGTATTTTCAAGGACCGTTACTACTGAAACAAAGTAATTCTCGACTTAAAGCAATAAAAAATATAATCGATTCAAAGAAACTGATCACATGAAAACCGTTACGTACATGCCTATGAGCCAAATCCACAAACTGAAAATGGTTTCTCATTATGGAGTTTCGGGAAATGATTCCATTTCACATTTGTCGGAACACTTTCGTCATTTTTTTGTTACCGTGACGTCAAAACACTGCTTAATGGTCGTTGCCGGCTGGAAAGTACATTTATACCACTTGTCTGAAGTGCAGTCTATCTCTGTGTTTTCTGGCTGATGTTTCGTTCGTTTTGTACACAAATGTTTATATGTAGTTTAAGCGACCCTTTTTGGTGGGATTGATAGGTAACTC
Source organism: Haemaphysalis longicornis (assembly GCF_048455015.1). NCBI lineage: Eukaryota > Metazoa > Arthropoda > Arachnida > Ixodida > Ixodidae > Haemaphysalis > Haemaphysalis longicornis. The sequence continues at coordinate 87,192,560 of NW_027526445.1, forward strand.
TGAGACTGCAATCTGCCTCAAGGACAGACTAACTTTTTTGTCGCTAAATTGTAAACAAAAGATAGCGTGAGTATGAAAAAAGGTTGAGAAAAAGTTTTGTGACATTCCTCAAACTAATAATTTTTTTCAATAAACGTTTACCTGTTTCCGCACTTACCTTAAAGAAAACAATTGATAAATCCTCATACGAAAGTAAAAATGGCAATTTTAAAAACTCAGAAATACGCAGAGGTGTACTCACCAATTTCTCGTAGTTGTCCAAGCAATGCAAAGCACAAGGTTAGTGCAGTGACCGCCATTTGTCGTTTTGCCAATAACGCAAGTACGTCGCTCGCAAAGAACTAAAGATTTGTGATCCTTTATACAAATATGGAGACCTGCGTCGTAACATTTTAAGCAAAGACATTTGTTCAGAAAGTTCACTCTGGACTGTCACCGTTTACATACAAGTAATTCCGCGAACAAAGAAGGTTGAAATGCTGAGTATTTTAAAGGAGGAATCGGCAGAAACGTCGCAAATATTTCTTGAGAGGAAAGCAACAACAGGTTCTAAATATTACTAAAGCTTGTATTTATATCGTTTTCACAAAGTAACCTCGCTGGAAAATGCCGTGAGCTTGTCACGTTACGTAATGCCATGTCTGTATGTTTTCTTTTACTTTGATGATTTGCTATCTATTAAGGTAGTGTGTAATGTTTTAGGAAATGAGGATCTCGTTTCGGGTGCAGGTCGTCATTAGTTTGATCACACCTCTAGAAACACCAGTGGCCAAATTGGTAACTTCCATGTGTAGGCAATATATCTAAAGGCGGCCTTTTGTTAGTGACTGTGTAGCTTTCTGGCAGGTTACGAAGATGGCTTCGTCGAATGCGCAGTAAATATATTTCTGCGTAGGTGTAAATATTAGTTTTCGGGGTATTGCTGAAGACACCTGTTTCCCCCTAATACCTAAATGTTATAGAAGATATATCAGGCCATTCACTTGTAACAGAGACACTGTCTAATCGTTGGTATTCCATGATTCCTTTCAGATTCTTTTGGCCCATGAGTTAATGAGTAGGCAGCCTTTGCGATCGGCTCTGTGACATTTTTTTCAGGGTCCAATATGAAGAACAGGAATAAAGGCTTTATTTTGCCCAAACGTTTTGAACGTCACAACTACCAAATGAAATTCGGGGACAAAGGATTCTTTCGTGCCACTTTAGAAGTGGTTCTGCGATATTGGACTGAGCCATTTTTTGGGTCTCCAGCGTTTTAGGCGAGCTACTGCAATTCTAGGTGCCTGGTTACGCTGGGATGTACATTTGCAGCCTCGCACTGTTGTGAGTCTGCAATAAAGTTGCCGGAATGTGTCTGATGGCATTCGCACATTAAACGAGTGGTAGTGGTTCAGTCACCGCCATCGCGGCACAAGTTGCGGTATACCTCTTGACATATCTAGCACGGGAGTGCTGGGTAGAGATGCAAGAAATATTTATATGTAATAATATGGCCAGTTTAAATCAGCTCTCAGTAGACAATATACTGAAGGCGACAATAAAACAGCCTTTTGTTAAATTTTTTTGGTGGGAATAATTTTGTTATTAAAATCTTTTCTTCCGTAGTTATCGCATATTGTAAAGGCCTGTATGCCCACCACGTAGCTGGAAGGCCAGAGAATAGCTCTTGCTTGGCCTTCACTCCAGCAACCATAGGTTTAATTTATACATCCTTAATTTCAATTTATGGCGGGTAAAAATGCCCCATGCCTGCATTTACTAAAAGGCCTTGTGTCGGACATTTTTTGTTTCCTGGAATTTTATTCAGCGGCACGGGGTATTTGTAAATCCTATAGCGTCTTTATTTTAAGATGAAAAGTTCCCGTACTAATTAGAAGGCCAAGGACACGCTTGTATTTCATGTTAGCTTTATACGAAATATGTGCCGTTTGGAAATCCCCTCTTCGTATTGTGTAGCAGATACAAAATGTCTTCAGCATGGTAGCAGCTAAAAGAGCAGTGAAAACCTAGTCTTCAACTTCAGAGATAATAAATGCCGTTTTAAAAACGGTTCCTCGTACTTCTTGCTGGATGCGTAAGTCCTGTGCATTTGTGAAACACCAGTGAAGCTCTCTTCTCTGGCAATTGATGCAGCAAAGCTAAGTTTAGTTTTAGGACCTTTCCTCTTATTTATGCCCATATTTCGTAAGCCTCGAGTATAGTGTAACTGCTCTAAGGCGCTTGTGTCTGTTATCATCACCAACTGCAATCGCTGCTGTCCGGAGCGTTTTTTTCTTTTTAGCACAGATATAGTAGAACTGGAAGGACTGTAAGGTATACACTTTATTCACCCGAATGTATCTGCCCCCTTCTGTAATATTTACATCATACCTACAACATTTTGAAAGAATTATATGATTAAGTGCAAAACGTGATAAATATATGAGGCTTAGATGATTTAAATAACTGAGTTTTACCTTATACAAATATGTAATACATGATACAAAGAACAATGTTTCGTGCCTAAAAACAGCGCACATTATTTTTTGTCTCCTGTAGCCCCCCTGTTGTAAATTCCATCAACCAACCACCAATATTCATTACTGTCAAGGCTGGTGGTCATATCGGAAAGTTTGACGTACATCTTGAACTGTTGTTGAGGGTAGTGAAAGTCATGCTGGCAGGTGCCAGAAAGCCCACTGCGCCGTGATGGCACATGTTGGCATGATGGATCACGCAAGATTTACGGCTAAATTGATGACAGGAAAAACATTTTCTGAATAAATCATGGCAGGACGAGAACATACATTCGATTTCAAAGCGCTGCTAATATCTTAAACATATCGGTAAGGTTGTACGTTTTAAGAAAATTCCAAAAACTGCCTTTTTAAAATGTCTTGCGGAAAACCTACGATATTCCATATACGCTACTTCGATTAGCACTTCTTGTTTTTAGGCAAGCATTCAGACTGATTGAGGTAACTGTATGCCCATTATTCGCCTGTTTTGTGTACAAGGAGCAGTGCCCTGCCCCGAGTTAAAAACATAAGCTGCTTTTTTACTTCGACAGGGTTGAATACCATGCTCATTTCTACGGTGCTTCCTTTTCTTTAACACAGGCTTAATCGGCTCACATACCCATTCGTGGCCTGGATTATTTTGTATGCGGCTAGTTCTAGAGCCTAGGCCTTCGCTGATTGTTTTTAATGGTAATCAGCTGCCTTGAGACAAATTCAACAACAGTATCTTCACACAAGGAAATTCTCATTCAAGTGGCCCATGCCTTTCAACTCATAGCTACGTTATCTTTCGTCGTGAAAGACGGGATTTGCGATATTTCTTTGAGATTGAGAGGGCTACCTACATTGCTTTAGATAGGGCTCGCTTTGGAGATGGGGGCATGAAAAATAAGCAGTTTGACATGCAGAACGGCTCATACGCACAAAAAAGTAAACACAGTTGATAATATTTGTTTAGTGATTCACAATCCGGTTTGATACGCACAATGCGAAATGAATACTGTCTGTTTCCTTAATTACGCGTTCGCGTCAGTAGCGAAGTGGTTGTTCATTTTGTTTTCCGTGCATAGGTTTGTTGTTCCTTTCTCACTACGCCATGTTTGTTCTTTTATCTCGGACGGTGTAATATTTTTATTTACCAACCATTGTGCATTTTGTTTGCTTTTGTTTTCAACCACAAGTGGTGTCCCTGAGTGGCTTCGCAGTTTATTTCCAGAACTTGATCATGCAGATTTTTTAACAGCAAACACTCAACTATTTGGTTGAAGTGGTACCCGGCACTTCAATTTATAATACTTGGTGCATCAATGTTCAAGGAATAATTTGTTTCGGCGAATTTTGATAATTTTACGACTAGTTGTATGAACTTCGCGGCCACACAGAGGGATAGCCGAAACCGAAACCGTTGCACCATGACGATACCACTCATTCTTCCTCGAAAACCGCTAAGGCCATTGCGTCTACTGTCGCTGGCTGGCGAATGGCTTAGACGCGCACGCGTGTCGGCTGGGTTTCTTTTACTTGCTTTGAAGACATTGAAATATCGTTTCGACGAAGAGATACCGTAGGTTATTTAAGAGAAGTGGCGTTTCAAATTTTGTGCTTGACTTGTGTATTTACAGGGTTGGGCTGTTCCGTGCTAGCGGCCTCCTTTTCCCATTGGCCGTAATGTTTTGCGCCAGCGACTGACTGTGAACATTACGTAGGCCTTTGAGAGCGTCCATCGACCCCAATATTGCGTCTGCGATCAGCGTCGGCGTGTGTAACGTTTCTGAGCTGTTTTTGCAGAAATTAAATACTACTGAATAATGGCTGCACGGTGTGTTGCTCGCAAGCGATAGGAAATATGTGGGGTCGCCCAACGCAATACAGCTGCGCCGCTCACGGTTCAATTCGTGATAGTTACATTTTTTCTCCACCTTGTTCTTTTTAAGGATTACTAAATTCTACGTCATACCACTTTTAGTACTAGGATCCAGGTGGTATGCTTTAGGTACCTTTCAGGCGAGGGACAGAAAACACTCCTCCATACTTCGAGGTACTTGTATTTTTCAAAGCTGTCACTCAGCTAGTTGCACTGCTACAAAGAAGAATGTCTGCGTTTCGATTACCAGTTTAATTGCTACAACTGACGTCACACTCACAAAGCCCGCCCTCCCAGTGTATAGTTGAGCATTCGGATGATTTAATAAAGAGCAGAAATGGTGGTGAATGTGTATAAGTAGCAGCGATAACGTGCATTAAACCCGTATTTGCAACCACGTCGGCACCACACGCGTATCGTGAGTTTGGTACAGAGGTATAACGTACGCTCACCGCTCATCGTGATTGTTCAAGCACTGCAAACGTCATTACCGACTTGGTAAGCACGCCACAAGGACTGTAGCTAAGTCATAGTTGGCATTGGGCCGTCATTCGGTGGTAGGGTACCCCGGGCACAAATGATGTGCTTATAAAATGTTGGGTCTCTTGTGCTATGGTTCTTCTTGAAAATTAACTGTAACCATTCATATTCCAAGGCAGAAGGTCTCTTTCTAGTAGCTCTTGTACAGCATTGCACAGAAAGAATAAACCGGTTGTCAAACACACCACTTCATATGAACAAGGCGCGAGAGTACAATGCTAGAGAGTAGATGGGAGAATAGTGTTTTTCTAGATCTGCATTGATTACGGCTCCCTGAATTTTTGACAACATAATATTATTTTTGCTGTCGCTTCAGAAATCACGGTCATCATTAGGTCCCAATTAAATGCATATTTTAAATTAAACATAATTGTCTGTATGACAATGGCTGTACCAATTGAAAACATGCGCTGACACATTGCGTAGGCGTTATGCACAGAAGGTAAAGACCAGACCGCCCGGGTGCAAGCCGCAATCGCCTAAAAAAGCCTTCGAATCGAAAAGATTATTTCTCTTTTATTTTTTGTTCAGAAGTTTAATACATAACCTACCAGCCTCTTTCAGTGTACTGGTTAAGGAAAAGCTATCCTCATAAAACCAGGCTTTGTCCTAGGATAGGCGAGGAAATTATTTTACTTGGTAGTGATGAGCGAGAATGTTTCTCCACCTTTCCATGTCCTATCCTTATTTCCACTAGTCAGTGAATGGGTTAGACATTGTTGTGATGCCGAGGGGGCATCGCATAATAATGTTGTTTTACCTAAAAGAAATGCAATGTTTCTTCTGCCTTTTGAGAAGCTTGTTCTTACAAGCAAACAAGTTAGCGTCATTTGTGCCTGAGAAAGAAAACTCTCCTTTTTACAAAAGGCCTTGTTGGACGTTGGATCTAACGTAAAGAAATGCCGTGAAGCTCGGAAAAAGAACAACACATTATAGATGATACCTAACATAGTACATTCAGCTTCCCGGCTTTTTTCATGCCACTTTGGTGCTCTAATATATTTTTGAAACTGGACTGTTGGCATTGTCACTGTGCTATAATCATAGGACATGATTATGCTCAGTTTTTGTGGTATTTTAGGGACTGCCATGTTTTAGTTTGGAGTGCGAAATACATCTTACTGAACACAGTAGTGTCGCATAAAGGATTTAGAAGGCTTAAGGCACATGTCAATTGCTTGTCATTCAGGTTCCGTAATATGACACCTTACAGTGGAGATGATCTAGCATGCCTTACTTTGATGGTCTAGAGGGACTTCTCCTCAGACGTCACCGACTGTTTTTCAAGTTAATTACAACGGTTGAACACCTTGTCGTATACCACTGTAATGTCTGAACCACCATGTGCACAATGGAATTGAATTACCAGAACTTGCTTGATTTGACTGGGAGAGAGTTTTGACAGGTGTTTATGTCTTCCAATAGCATTGTATGTATGCAGGTTGGCTTCATTTGCACAATTCATTGCTCTCTGCGAGTTTGGAATAAGTGACTTGGTAATTATTCATTTATCGATTTTATTTGTATTCCACCTGAGCCATATCGGTATGAACGACCGATATCGTTCAAGCCATATCGGACTGCTCAAACAAGAGCAGAAATCTGTCAGTTCTGAGTTGAACAAGAGGACCAGTATGAACGACAATCGAAATGTACGTTTCCAACACCTGAACTGAATACGTTCTACCGAGATAACATAAAACCTATTCCAAACCGTTCACGTACCACAGAAAAGTTCAAATGAAGGAACCAAAACAGTATCTGGTGTCATGCGCCCTTGCACCATCCCATTACCGCGGCACAGCTGGGTCGCAGCAGCGTTGCACTGACCGGTCACACGATGTGGGCGAGATAGGTGCAGCGTTTTTCGATTCCCCGTGTGTTGCGCAACCCTCAAACCACCTGGGTGCTAGACAAAAAATTTTGCGCGTAAAAACAGCTGTCATTACAGCTGAATTGCCCATGTCATATATGACCATGCACCTAGTACTTGGTTCACACCCGTGGTTTCGAATTCTGATTGCATTTAGACATCTAAGGTAACCCGCCCGTAATGAGTTGGCATAAGAGTAGAAAAAGCAATGTTTCAGAAAGACGGCTTAGAATCAAACATTCACTCTTGCACAGTAAGGTTGTTTCTAAATTAGCTGTGATTAGTGGAGGATGCAGGGTTTCATTTGCATGCACTAACATTGAAGAAAAAAATAGAAAACGCGAGGAGAAAGAAAGGAAGTATTTAAATATAAAAAAAAAGATTCGATGAAATGAACATAAATACATGCCACCGTCCCTTTGTTTTTATATGTGGTTTTCATGCGGGTATTTCGAAATGGCTTAGAGAAAATGGACAAAGTCACAGAGGTTAGTACTTTCCTTGCAAATGTAAATTTATTATTGATAGTTTTTAGGAAGTGATAGAGCTAGTACACTCCCCCATCTGAAAAATCTTAGAAGCTGCCCTCCCTTTTTTTCCAGTGTGTGCGAGTGGTCCTTTGCCAATCTATGTTGAATAAATAAAGTTTAGTGGTTCACTAGTGTTTAGACCACAAGTAGTGACTGCACAAGACATAAAAACACATGGTTGTTCTTGGTGGAATTTTGAGTTGTGTGTGTCCCAACAATGTGCACTTCGTGTGCGTCTCGGGCGTGACATAGTTGAATTTGTGAGGCGTCTTACCTATGGATGCACTGTGCCACATATGGTTGTCGGCTTTCAGTCAGTCCGGGCGGACTAACAAAGGATATGTCGCAGCGAACATGAAGGGGTCAAAATTGGAGTTCCGGCAGTATTTATACACTCAAACAAAGTGGTCCCAAGAGTCCGAAGGGCAGCTTCAAAGTAGACTACCCAGCACCTTTTTTATTCGTAGCAGTGTCTGTCTAGGAACCTCAATTTGTAGCGTGGACGGACTAAACCTGGAACCGTGATTTTTGTATTCCGGTGTTTTTATGGGGCAAAAGGACTACCACTCTTCATGTGTTACATAATGACAAATCTGAATCATAAGTGTTTAAAAGAAGAACGTTTCCCACTACAACCAGTGGTGCCACAATTTATTCACATCAACATTGTTCCGTCCCCTTGGAAAATAGTATGGCAGATCACAAGTACGTAAGCCAAACTCAGCATACTGCTTTTAAAACACACATTACACTTCATCAAACACATCAAAACTGAGCATTGTATTCACTCTTGCACCACCGTGTAATTGTACTTCTTCACTTGGCAACCGATAGATTTAAAATTTTATTGTACACGGACTGCAGTTGTGCTAGCCAATATTTTGGCTGAATCTCCCCTCTAAATTTACAACTGCGAAATTCCTGACTTCGCAAAATAAACGACGCATGGAGTAAAATTTAATTTTACTGTTCGAACGGGTTTCTCAACAGGTAGTCGTTAGCTCAAAAATTAAAATCATTTTATACTTTGATCGGGAATCGTGAAAATCAGGAACGAGAATTTCATGCGCGTTGTTCTATCGCTTTCGTGCACAAAATAGGGCCGTGATGTTTAGTCAGCTGGAAAAGGTCGTGGATGGCTGACCATGGAAACAATCAGCAATACGTTGTTTGTTAAACATATTAGGCTATTAAAATATGAAAAAAAGACAAAAGTGCCATGCTGCAAATACAAATCAACGTTTATGTGCGATTTTTAGTGTCGTACGCTTTTGCGGTTGCAGTCGATTGCAGTCGAGTTCGCACTATATTGATACCTGCCCAGAGGCTACAAGTTCTGTTGTGATGTTTCTTTTTGAGTGGCTTTCTGATGTCTGATATTACAGTGGAACTTTCTGAAGATAAATATATAAACACCGCACAAGTACAAAAACTGTGCACACCGCCAGTAAGTCGGAATGTGGTTTTCAGACATCTGAAGCAGTTACATCACCGGTAACATAGATAGAAAACATCTTGTTTTTATTCACAAGACACCGACTGTCGTTCCGCACAGACTGTCTTGTCGGGATAGTTGTGCTGCCGACTGATAGTACCGCATGGTCACTTAAAATTCGCCAAGGCACTATCATTCGATAGTCGTTTCTTTAATTCTTAGAAGTAATGACTTGTGAAAGAGTTTTGCATATATTTGCTAAAAAGCTGGTTCAAGCAGATAAATTAGGGCGAAAAGCCTATCTTCTTCCCCCACATTTTCTCGGAGGGGTGAAATAGGGACAGCAAACAATTCATTTGCTCAATTTATTAGCGTTTTTTTTTACTTTAGGCATCGTCCACCAAAGGTATTGCCGCCATGCGGTGCCTGCAAGAGTAGTCCAGGCTAAGGGCACTGCGTCATTGCCTTGCCACCTTGCCATGGCCTGAAGGGAGGGCCACCAGCACGGTTTGAACACAAATTGATGAACGTGCTTTTTTGTTATATGTTGTTTTATGGCGAAGAAGAATGGTTGCGTGCTAATCGCTTACCTGCAAAGGCCCACATCTACATCACCACATCAGGATGATTAAGAAAGTGTGTGTTTGTGAGTATACATTTATAGTGAGTTGATCTATATCGTGTGCGCCAAGGTGAGTAAGTAAATGATTTTTTCTGTTCAGCTGCCAACCTGGTAAGAGATAGCCATCATATTTTATAGCTATTTCACAACGCTGTGGAAAAAATTCAAAACACGTTTTTTTCGTTGGATAATTTTAGCACACTCAGAACACACCTTTGACCAGCTTTATAATCATAGATATTTGAATACTTTTCAGAGCATTGTGGCAGAATAGCAGAAGAATGGTAACGGTACTCATTAATTGTTTTTATTTATTGTATTTATTCGTTCTAGAAATTCGTCACGACGAGATAAAATCAGTGTAAAGGTAGCATAGCGCAACATTTTTTCTTTTCATGTCGTCGTCATTTTTCGGCCATTTCTTGTATATGTGCATTGATACCGCAATCTAATTGCCATCATCCCAGCTTCCGTGAGCAGCCTTCCGTCATCTGCCGACATTCCGTCGTCTATCATATTTGCGACATGCATCACCTTGCCATCGCACCACAATGCCGTCATCAGCAGTAATGGCATCAAAAATGTCATTGCAATATTCTACTATGATGATGTTTGATGGCTTCCATGAAGTCCGAATTTTCAATGGGACAACTACTATGAAATACAGGCTTGATATGGTTACTGATAAACCACGGACGGAACATTTGAGCTGTTCGTGTATGAAGAAGCAGCCTTGTGTACCCATATATGTACTACAAAATCTCGACACGATCGCCAATTAACCGCAAGAAATCTGGCAGCCTCGGTATAATATTCTATCGTACCCAGAACGATGTTTTTTGCAACGACCTTTCGATAGAATGTTTAAGGGAAACAGTAAGGTCCTTTCGAAGTTACTAATGATGTCTTCACGGTTGGAAATCATTAGGTACGACAGAGAATTAAGAAATACCTGTCTATTTACCCTCCAAGAGAGCGAGCTCCTTTTCCCCAGTGTGACCAAAGAGTTTCGTGTGATTTTATCATCGCTGTAGTTCTGCGTACCACTTCGATGTAGACGTTTATATAGGAGTTTATACTGGATTATACCCTAACTATGAGCAAACAGTATGCACGGAGCATAACACTGCTCTACGCAGTCTATAGGTTATAAAACCCTAATCTGGACTTTTTTCATGTCTTGCAAGAATACTGTCCCTTTGATTTTTCAATTTGTGATAGCAATAACATAAGGTTGTTGTTGTTAGGTCAAATTACTGGCCACCGCCGTGAGCAGTGAGTTAATGAAACACACATGTAGGCACTGCTAGTAAATTTACAACTTAGGTTTCCAGAGCAGCTGCGATATGCGCTACCAGTGTGCTATTCCATCCTGTTAGGTGTTGTCGATCAAAATTTGTTGTGGTTGTGGTTGTACCTATCATCTTGTCACACGCCACACGACGAATTGGTAAGGAATCGTCACGTTCAGCAAATAAAGTTCCCACTACAAAAACCAACGATTTGTTAACATGGAAACGTAAATACTGTACAACTGCCTATGCTCCATGACGCCTCAACGTGATGGCATGGGTGTAAAACTGGCTATATATAAGAGAGCCCTGATTATGGCTCAACACTGGAGTATACGGGCGTGCTTCCAGACGTAATTTACAAGGAATGAAAGTGGAGAGACACACCAATTTATAGCATAAAGGGGCGTTATAAAGTCATTCTTGGCGAAAGACGAACGAGGAAATAGAAATGTGGAGTCGTAAGTACCGTGCAGCCAATAGGAGGCCTCCCATTCTTACCATAGACGCATTCTTCAGTGGCCCCATGATTTTTGCTTGCTTTCACCAACGGTGGCCAGGTGCTTCAAAAAAACCTGTTGAATACGTTGCATGTCGAGAAAAATAATAAAATAGGCACAGCAAATAAAGTAGTGGATAAGGGACTTGACAGGCACCTAGTTTGTCTGCGTTCGGTTTCCTTTAGATCTTTACATCCCTTGGCTTCGGCGTTTGAGCATTCTACTGCTCTTAGAACCGTTTCTGGTCTAAGTGTGATTACAAAAAATGTTTAAGACTTTTTATTGTAATTACGGCCAACGTCGAGGAAGATGTTTCTTAGATCACTAGCAGAAATTGTATAACGACAGAGTGCTGCAACATGGAATCGGGAACGCATGGCCTGCATAATCTAAATGCCCTCTTGATGGATAAAATTATGTTTTGTGGCTGCAGTATGCAAACTCACATTTTTAATCATGGAGTCATATGAGTTAACAAGTGCGCGGGGAACATTAAAATTGCACCTTTGCGTTGGCAATTTAGGATGTACTAAAAATAATCAAAGCTGTCCTACTTGTCTTAGAAACATTCAGCTTTTTGGCTAAAGTAACGAAACACCAAGTTAAATAGCACAAGGGGAAGAATTTTTTTCAAATATCAGCAGCGAATATAGAGTGGTGCTTTTGGCCAGTATGGTGATATTTATAGTTGTTCGGACCAGTGGACAAGCTAAGTTTTGTGTCGAACGAATTATAGCTGGCTAGCTTTCTGTGGTGCCTATTGGTCTTGTCGTGCGAAAGAACTTTTTCTAATGCAGGAAATCCTTAGTTGCAAATAGGCTTTTTTTATCAAGGTACGGGTGGTTTTCCAGTTGGTCCGCCACCAATTTACAGAAACCGTTGTTGAGCATTTGCTGCAACCAACCAATCAAACATATCCGCCTAAAAATATATATACTGAGCATTCTCCCCAGGCCATGTGGTCCCAGTGTCAAGACTGTACTGTAAGGCCGTGCAATAGTGTCCCACGCTAGAAGCAGGCGTCGTAACATAGGTATCATGATGTGTGGGCATCCTGATGTGTGCGCAGACATGGTGCATGTGATTATACATCGGTATCATCCACACCTTAAAAAGGAGGGCTCCTGGTTTGTTCATGCTTGCGATGAGTGGCATTCTGTATTCAGGCGACCTCCCATTCTTGGAAGCCGGACAACTGCCGCCAGGAATGCTATCGAGAATAGACTTTATGCAAAATGCGCCCCGCCATCTCATGTCGACTCCGTTCACTAGGACCGCCATTTTGGTACGGTCGATTGAAACCGAAACCAATTAGCAAAACATGGAAGGCGGGCATTGACCGTTCTTGGTGATGGACTACAGTCCGGGAGCTTTGCTTCGTGCCGCAGTCCACGCAATCCGCAAATACAGGCCCAATGGATAAAAGATAGTTCCACGCTTTTGAACGAACTTTCTGACGCGAACTATGCCGGCGCGAGCAACCTTTGTGAGCAGCCGGCGCGAGCAACCCAGAGCACGCTGGGCGCGGTGCTCTGGGAGCGAATATTTATCTTTGGTTCGCTAAGCGCGGTATTCCGTAGTCGCTGTCCGGCTGAAAAATACAGTAGCATTGGAGATTTGTGGTCCAGCCTTTGTATTCTAAATGAAGCCTGAGCATGCGCCACCTATTCATACGACTGACTGCGGCGCTCGACCGGAAAACACTAGCACACCTTGCCAAAGTTAGGCTGTTTCTTTACTCGTCGCTGTGGCTCTGCGCCCGCTTCATTTCATTGTTAAATGGTACCGCTTAGCCCCTACACGAGCCTTTATCTTACCTAGGGCTGTAAACAAACTTTTCTTGCCGCACCACGCCGTCACGGTGCGGTTGAAAATTTTCTTTGTGACGGGCGCGCATGGTATGGGAGTGTGTTTTAGGGGCGAAGCTCCTTAGGGCGTGGGTCATTCCATCCTCGACGTATGTATGTAGCCACCTCTAGTTTAGTTCTTGGATTGTTTACTAGATGGCGTGGCTACCTCTAGTTTAGTTCTTGGATTGTTTACTAGATGGCGGTACTTCTATATGATGAAAAGATGCGCTTGGATTGTTTACTAGATGGCGTGGCTACCTCTAGTTTAGTTCTTGGATTGTTTACAAGATGGCGAGGAGCATTGTAATAAAATCCGTTCGCTGTTGGCGCGCGCTCGGAGTCGCCCGATGGATAAGGCTGCAGATGTGCGAGCCCGCGAGGCAGAAGCGCTCCGTGAAGCTGCGCGACGCCGCCGCCAAGATCCTGCCGTACGAGAGCGGGAGGCCGAAGCGTGTCGTCTGGCTGCGCGACGACGCCGCCAAGATCCCAGCGTTCGAGAACAAGAGGCCCAAGCGTCACGGCAACGGCGCGAGGACCCTGCCGTACGCGAAGCGTCACGGCTGCGGTGCGAAAAGGATCTCCAAAACGTCAGAGAACGGGAAGCGGCGAGAAAGCGCGCGTATCGGCAAGCAGACCCCGATGCAGTGAGAGCTCGTGAGGCGTCTGCAAAACGCATCAGGCGAGATCAGCTCCGAGGTGCCGACGCGCGGTTTAAGCGAGACTTTCTAGACGTTACGTTCGGACACAGATGTAGTGGGCGAACTTTCACTGAGGAGTCACGGTTTTACCGATGATTTCCCCTCAGGAGCTTCGCCCACTCATCATCATTCACCCCGTGGATATGCTGTGAATTTTTTTTGGTTTCTTTTACGTTGGTTTTAGCCCCGTGTCGTTGGAGAAGTGGCGAACACTGTTTTATGATGATCTAACGGTGGAACACTCGAGCTTTTGCACTTGGTTCCCGATTGGTTGGGCAGAAAGGTTTGTTGTTACGTCAAGTTAACTGGTGCACATTGTCATTTCAGCCACGATGTGTTTACTGTCGAATATTTTGCAACTAAAATGCACCGTCACTCCTCTAGTTTGTCACATGCTGCACGCATACCTCCAACGTAATGATAGTGGCCATTAATGTAGGTAGCTGAGACAATTTTCAAGTTTTATTCAAAAATAAAAAAAAGGGCAGAGTTGCATCCGGCCGTCGCGCATCAGCTTGAGTGCTTTTGCATTTTTTGTATCCACATTGAAAATCCCTTTAACTTAAACTACTTTGCTTATTTATGGCGCCTGCAGTATAGCAAACTGTGGATATAAATGGAACAAAGGGAAGCATTCGCGCACCCCTGCATGCCGCGGTCTATTAAATACGACGTTGCCCAGCCTCTACACGCTCGCGAGATGACCACGGTGAAATGTGGCATGAATGCTTGCTGGTAGCTCACAGGTGACCCTTCAGGTGCCATGCCAGTCCTTGCTCCTGTCACTGTGGGGGGTGAGGCCAGCACAACTGGGGCAAAAAACCCATTCCCAAGGCTGCCAAGTTTTCTCCCAAGCGCCTGCACGGCACTTCGTTGCTGCTCGCGTTGCTCCTGTACTCGACGTGCATCGAATAGATGCATTGGCGATGAAAGGGAGGGGCAATTTTCTCACGGAATTTTCCAGGCAATGACTTGGACACTCGCTGGCTTGATGCCCTGCTGTCTCGGACGTCCCACCTGTTGTGGCAGCTCAGTGCACGCACTCTCCGGTGGCGCCTCTTAAAACCTGCGGTTTGCAAGAGGGCGAGTAGGTGCACAGCAGCCAGGATGTGACTCCATGCTTCACTGCAACCCGCCTGGCACTCGCACGCTGCCTCCACAATCGCCCCACTGTCTGTCTAAAAGGTGAGACACACAACATAAGGCCGGCCACTTTTCTTCTGGGAGTGAAAGCAGCTGCTGAACACATTGATGAGGTCCAACCTGCAAGAACAGAGAGAGTAACAGTAAATAGCACTCAGGGGAGAACAGGACTAGTCAGCTACAGTTTATGGCAAAGGGACAGAACAGAAAGATGTGGCCGCACGAAACACCCTCAAGATGACCACATTTTGTGTCTAGCTTAACACTGTTGCAAGGGAAATAATCACACCTCAATGAGAAATGATGTGAAAATTGTTTGTCAAGTTCGAGCGTGCAAGCATCTCTGCATTCTTTGTTAACGCATTTTCAAGAGAAGGAAGTTTAACATTTAAAAACCTCACCATGGGTAATGATACCAGTACCCGCATAATCGGGTTCGTCATAACTTAAGCAATCGATAATATGATTATCTGGAACTAACTTCCAGAACCTTTCGAGATAAATAGGTAAACATTCGGGTATGCCGATGAACCATCCAATTAAGAAAAAATCTTCTAGTTCGCTGAGTTCGGGCTAAAGAGGTTTAACTGTATTATCTATTCGTGCGCGCCAAAAACATGCGCTTTGGAAACAAACACAACCACCCCACCACCAAAAAAGGAGAAGAAAGAGACACAAACAGCTTTTTGCTGCAGTACATGCGCAATAAATATTGAAAACACACAAAAATAGGAAATTCACGGCGTATTTGCGCTTTTGTAGTTGACTTCGCCGCAAAGCGCGATTGCTTTGCGGCAAACGCGTGGGCGGACGACCGTCACGGAAAACGGCCGCAACTTTTCCCTAAACATCTTCGCCAAAAATCATCCCGTAAATTCGATGTACAGCATTTGAAAATACCTAATCCATCCACTAACGGCATGGTCAGGCGAATGTCGCTTTCCTCTTTCAGGGTTACTGCAACAGGGTGGCAGCTACGCATTTGCATGGTAAACAACGGTAAAAAATTGCAATACAAATGCTCATACTGGTTAACTCGGGTCATGTAAAAAACAAAGAACGATTTAATTACTGCAAGTCGCACGTAATTGTCCGAAAAGATGAAGGCGAGCCATGCGCCTCGGTGGCTAGGCGGCATGCCCTGCTCCGATGCCGCTCGGATGGGTCTTTGGCGCGGAACCCCGAGTGGTATGAGTCTTCAGACACAGTCGGCAGCGCAGACAAGTCCTTCGTCCACAATCCGCGGTCGGGAGCCGGAAAACGCAGTCCAGTTGGAGCGATACCGCGTTACCGTCACCTACCCTTCCACAGGAAACAATACGAGACTTTCCGATCGGCGCCCGTGCCAACAAAGCTGACGGTCGCCTTTACATCAGTGTTGCTATATCACCAAGCAATTTCGCATATGGTCTATTGCGAATCCGGCGCCATTTAGAGCATCACATCATCACACCACTTTAATACCTTAAAAACCCACATATAGGGGGTATTACAAAATGGGTGCCTTACAGAGGTCTTCAAATGGAAATATGCGTGGTGACCTTCTCTTTAAATGTAGATGAACACGTGATGTCTGGAACGTTAGAGGGGAGGCTATTCGAGTCCACTGCTACACGGGCTAAAAATGAGGCAGAAAAATTAGTAGAGCGAGCATGTGGACGGGCAATGTGATACGCGTGGGCAGTGCGGTGAGGTATGGACGTCGGTGGGACGATGTAGGGTGCTTGATTAGGAGGGCTGTAGAAAAACTTGTGTAGCAAACAAAGGATGGCGATGCGGCGGTGCAATGAAAGACTTGAAAGACTAGTTTCGCGTTTAGGGGATGATATCCTTATGTCATATGAATATGATGAATGAATGATCCTAGTGGCGCCGTTTTGCACTGATTCTAATTCATTGATCATATATGTCTGGTGCGGACTGCATATGGGCACTGCATATTCTAGTTCAGTTCAAAATAAAGATTTATGGGCGAGACGTTTGACGCCCAGGGGCTCATGAAGCAAATGGCGCTTTAAAAACCCAGAGATCAGTTTGCGGATGATATGACGTTTGCCATATGCGTGCGCCATGAAAGATCACTAGATAAGGTGACGGCTGGGTAATTATGAGATTGAACTTCTTCAAAAGTCGAATTAGCCATACAAGAGCATTACAAGGAATTACGCTGGCGTTGAAAAGGAACGACTTTTCATTTAGCGGGATTAAGCTCCAATAACCACTGGTCGCACCATTACTGTACACGGTTAAGGTCATTTTGAAACGCAGTTCGATGAGAAGGGTTAGTAATTTTGAGGTATAGAACTCAATCGTCGGCAAACATGTACATGTGAGAAGAGACACGCATGGGTAGATCGTTAATATATATTAGAAATAGAAGCGGAGCGAGGACAGACCCTTTTGGGACGCCCGATGTTACCGAGAGGAAGCTAGAATGGTTATTTTTAATATCGACGAACTGGGAACGGTTGGCAAGAAATCCAGAAATCCATGTTACAATTTCGGAGTGGATATTCAGCTGGGCAAGTTTTAGTAACAGGCGTTTGTCGTGTACTTATTCAAAAGCTTTAGCGAAGTCTGGAAAGATTGCATCAGTCTGGAGGGGACGGTCAAGATTAGCATAAAAAACACGAGTAAATACCGCTAGTTGTGTTTTACAAGATAAAGAATTACGAAAGCCATGCTGGGAATAATGAAAGATAATTGTTAGCTTCCAGCAAGTGTTTATGTGAGTGTATATGACGTGTGTCATGATTTTGCTTGAGAGGCTGGTTAGTGAAATGGGCGGGCAATTTAGAGGTAACTATTTGTTACCTGATCTGTTGAGCGGAATGGCCTTTCCACATTTTAGTCATCTGGTAACATTCCTCTTTCAAGAGACAATGAGACCAGCAACGAGAAATACACTGCAAAAATATTTTTAGTGTCTTTAACAGTTTGGAGTTAATTTTGTCTGTGCCAGCCGATGAAGAAAGTTTAACCCTGTCAATAAGGGACGAAATGCCAGCAACAGACAATCCCACTGAAGCCATTAATGCTAATGTCGTACTAGGTGGCGAGGGAAGTGGCAAATCGGCTTCTTGATAAAAAACGCGATGTTAACAAACGTCGGCACAATCAGCGTCGCTAACGTCCTCACCATTATTGTCAGTAAGCGTTATTGCGCGTGTCGGTTGTGGGTTCGTAACTTCCCAGAAATTTCTAGGGTTATTTGTTAGAATTTTGGGTAAGTCAATGCGATGAAACGTCTGTTTTGAACTTCGAAGTGCAACATAATATGCTTCTTCTGCAGCATAGCATTTGTACCATGCGCACGCAGTACCATTAGGTTTTGCAGTGCGAAAGAGAAGTTTCCTTTTATATCCTTAAATTTTCAAATGTTTACAAAACCATGTTTATTTTGATTGGCAGGGAAGTTCATCTTCGAGATGTATTTATTAGCTAACTCAAATATTTTGTCTCTAAAGGCTAACCAGTTACTGTTAAGAGATCGCGAAAAGAAAATAGATTCAAACGCAGGGAGGAAATCTCGCAGTTCATTATTACTTGCTTCATAATCACCCTCATTGTACATATGACTTGTTTTGCTGGATATGTGGCGCGTTTTAGGGGGGTGAAGCTTAATCTAGAATGAATATTTTGGTGATCACTGAATTCACGTAAGTACGAGATAGATTCTAAGCTTTCGGGGCTGTTTGTTAGTATCAGATCTAAAATGTTCCATGATTCACTATTTACACATGTTGGTTCGGACACCAGTTGCGTAAGGTTAAAGGCTCCAGGAACGCCGGAATTCACCTGGTGTTAACGGCTGCTACTTTGCGGTTACATTGAGCTTGCCTCCAGCTCTTCAGGGCAATCGACGGCCTACTGCAGGCCCTTTTTTTGCGTTGCCTTTGCCCTCTGGCACGACGAATTTTACCCGCGTCGTACCTTCAACCCCTTCTCAATGAACGCTTTTTTGGCACGTTATTTCGCCAGTAGTATACTTTTTCGAGAATGGGTTAGTTTAATCGGCACATTTTTGTGTTGATAACTTAGACCGAAGTTCAATTTGCTGGCTTTATAACCGAAGCGAACATTGGTTTCTATCCGGCTTTTTAGTGACACTGAAAGCGCACTGCCCATAGCATGAAATGTTTCTTCATATTTATGGAGCCATGTTGAGTCCATGTTTCATTTACTTTTCACGATAGACATCAGCAGAAGTTACGGTTATGAGCCTAATTTAGCCGACCTTACTAATTGAAGAGTTTTTTAATACCATTTTTTCCAGTGACGTTTTGCAGAGACTGCCTTCATAAGGGCTGCAAATGACTCGGACAGTCTGTATCGTCAGGACATACGAAGGTAACTTAGCTGTATCTTTATGCTGGCATTCTACTTTAAACGACGCGGTACCTGCCCGGACGCGAGGAGTCAACAATCGCCACGAAGTCACACCGCAAACGCGCCGATTACTGAACGATGATGGCCACATTCCACCGGCGGACAGACCGGTTATACAGAAGCACATCGGGCCATGGGAGCACACGCTTCTTAGAACGGATGAACCTGCTCCGTCTAAAACTAAGCGTCAGAGGCACATGACGCAGCGGACCTCTCTGGTTGTAGCCGGTGCTACTCCTCAGAGCCGTACAACACTTGAGATTTCTGTGGACACGTCTTTGCGAGCTGAGTCAGGCCAATGCTACTTTTTCTAGTTTCGGTTCTATTATTGCGTGCCTAGAGGCAGTGGCGCTGGGGAAACACTCCTCTCATTTTTTTTTCTTTCCGCTTCTCTCCGGCGCGACTGGGGGCGCGCATGCGCGATAACGGTCACCGGCGCAGCTGTTGCTTCCGCACGGCGAGCAGCGAGGCCGACGCGCGTCTCATGTAGTGGGCGATTTCTCGTATGTGGTCCCTCGGAAATTACGGCGCCTGAAAAGGGACGCCAAGAACACCAGGATGAATTGTAACGCGAAGGCTCTTTGAGTGTTGTCAGCAAAAGGTGAGAACGTCGTTCGTATGCCGTACGTGAAGCTGAGCTGAAGGATAGGACTTGTGTCGTGCGTGTGCTGTGCTTGAAGACAGGCAACCTTGTCTGTGTTGTATTGGCCATCGGTGTTTCTCGCCGCACGTCGCTTTCGCGCACGTAACACGAATAAAGTGTTCAAGTGATATTCGAGCTGGCGTCGTTACTGCTCAAGCGGCGTGGCTTCGTGTCGTCGGAGCTAGGCTTGCCCGTTGGAGGCAGCGTGGTGGCGGCGGCGGTTGCCGGGTGGGAATTGGGGAGAGGACACGAGGAGGGGGAAGGAATCCAACCAGCATGAGAGGGGAGAGCGTTACCTCTCCCCCACGCAAGCTGCGCGCTCTCGCATTGTTGCCATGGCAATTATAATGCCTTCAAGGCCAACAAGGCGGTGGCGTTGCTAGGGCAACAACAACGCAGTAATGTTTCCCCAGGCTCACCAGGGGAGAATATGCCGCATGAGTCGCAATTAGCTCGGAAGCTGGGTTGAAGGCTAAGAGGCCGCCTCCTGCTGAGTCGTGTAGAGCGGGATCGGGCGCTGTGTCCTACCCCGATGACCACCCAAGCATTCGACTCATTTAGCTGCATGCCGACCCCGATAGTACGCTACTTGAGATTTTTGCTATCAAGGACATTCAGATTGCCAGATCGGAGAGAAGATTGCCACTGGTCACCAGAACGGCATTGCGACTGGTGGAAATTAATGGCTGACTGCACTGAGGCACTGAAATGCCTTATTGGTACACCGAAGCCACACAACGTCACGCACAATATCGAACAGAGTAGGGAGGATCTCAGGGCTGACTCAGAGGAACTCGTAACAGTACGCTGGGTAACTGGACATCAAAGACACCCAGGAAACGAGAAGGCTCATGGACTCGAGATCGAGCATTCTTTACACCGTTCCCAGTTCATGCTACCTTTAGAACGATTACGCTGCTCACTGATCCAGATGTCGAGCGCCACCATCGCCATAATCGACGGAGGCAGGAGTTAGGGACAGCTATTCCCCCTTGCGACGACATCACACCCTCTGGTCTACCCCGAGGTGCTCAGGTATTCCTCAATCGGGAGCGGGCAGGGTACGCTTATACAGATGACGTAGTGTATCGGTTGCGATATTACCCACCCCAACCTACATCCCTCGGTGGAAACCTCTCTAACAGGGGTCCGCTGCTGCGTTTCCTAGACCAGTCCGATGCTTCGCATGCAATACAGACGTGACCCCCCAAGATCCGCCATCTCGTTTAGGACTGCGGTGCACTAGATCGGCTTGGTTAAAATATTATCCCGCCTGGGTTCTCCTATGAGGACTCGATCAGGCCACATGAGCGGCACCAAGCTATGTTGGTGGCGTTGTGGCACTCCGTTTGTGAGGCACCCATGGCCGGACATTATTAACCCCCTCCTTTACACGTGCTGCTCGATCCATTTAAAAAAAAAAATTTGTCTGTTCGTCTATCTGTATTTCTTTCATGATACCTTTTACTGTAAAAAAAATTAAACCTACTTTGAAATAAAGTACCCTTCCCGTTCACCCATCCCGAACGATTTCTCAGACCGCTTTGCAAGGCTCTTGTGCACCAACAATCTTGTAGGCCACGGTACTTCCATATCAATTACTTCAGAAGTGCGAATCCCCGTTTCCTAATTTACACGACGATACATGTGCTTTATATTCCGCAGAAAAATCATTTTTTGTAAACGGTATAAATACGGTCTGCATTAGGAGCCTTTCTAAAAGTGAACTTTTGTCTTGGCTGTGGAAGGTCTAAGGTTTGGTCCGCTGATGGCTAATTGGCCGATGTTTAATCTTCATAATGTAAGCTTTGGTGAGTAGAATTGCGTTTCCGTTGTCCTAGGCCTACATCTCTGCAGGGGCCTTGCACGTGTCTTACATAGTGCGACAAATATGCTGCTATTTCGTAGACACATTAGTTTTGAATTTGTATTCCTTTGATTGCCTTTTTCAGCTTATATTTGAAAACAATCCTTTGATGTGAAATTTTCAAGCTGAGGGACCACGCTTACACTGTTTTGATAAACGATAAATTAGGATACTAATTTTTTTTCTGCTTAGTAAGAATGCTTTTGCTTTCTTCAACAATTATTTCAACTAGAAAAACAAGTTTTGAAACAACAAAAATGTTTGTCGAAAAATGAACCAAAATATAGACTCACGGCATCAAAGATAACTGCATACGCGAACGACGAATTGAATAAAGCGCAGAAATGTATCGGGGGCGAGGTGGGGCCTGTCCGAATGAACTTGGATAAATATAATGCCATATATAGTGAAAAAATTTATGAAAAACCTCATGAATGAACAAGGTCGTGTTTGAAGAGAGTGTCTTTCAAAACTATACTTAAAATCTAAAATTTCCAAAGGATTTTCTATATTCTTTTTATTCGCACCACTCTTTCAGTTCAAAGTGAGTACGCAGTTTGTTTATATTTTTTTATTACGATGAAGTTATGAATGTTCGCATAATGAAAGGTGTGGGAAAAGCTTGTTTTTGAATAAATGTAAGTATAGTTACCATGGCCCCAAATTCACAAACAATACAGATTTGCCACCGCGGGAATAAAAAATCTAGAGAAATATGTTTATCTCAAAATACTAGTAATTCCTACAGCTGATACGCCTTAGCTTAGGTTTGAAAAGATGAGTCAATGGTAGAAAATATGCTTTAACGCTCAAAAACTATATTAGGAACGTCATTTTTATTGTGCCTTGCTTCTGAATGTGTAACGTTGCTTAGAATGAACAAAGCATAAATATTGTAGTTCATCCGCGGCAAAATATATAAATATTCTAGTTTATCCGCTACAAGAAATATAAACGAAAGTGCAAACAAAGTAAGCAACAATCACAGCATCGGCATGTCCCAAAGTGTTCTTATACAATTTAAAGAAATAATTATTGCTTTGAAGATCAATAATAATGTTGGTTAATAACATCCTTCAAAAATCTCAATAGAGAGCATCAGAAATCGTTAGGTCATATGATATCAAATGGACTTCGGGAATGTAAATTTGTTTCGGATTCTTATCGAAAGACCAAACGTTAGAATATTCGTGCCACAGCATAAGTATATTTAAAGGAACGTAAGTTTTATTCTGCCTTTTCGAATGTCAACAGATACTATAAAAATGCACCTAAGCAACGTAAACAACATTTATTGGCCATCAAGCATCCGCGTTCAGGCGAAGTATGTGTTAAAATATTTATAAACAAAGAGTCAAGGCTAGGACTACCAATTAATAACGGTAGGAACATCAGACCATAATAACAACCGAAGTGCTAATGGATAAAATAAACCCAATACGAAAATATCGAAACCAACACAACCAGTTCTTGTGAACCGATACACTTTATTTTGATTTCGCATTTCCAGTATTGGAGCTAGAATACTCGCTGTAACTTAAAAGATAAATGCATGAGGATCACATTTACTTTCAACTAGTGTATCAGTGTTTGGTAATGCTCAAAAAGTAAAAGGAAAACGTTTGGGTAAAAAACAGACAGGGTTTTTATAATTACCCGCACCATGTGTTTCATGCTTGATCGCAAACGCAGAAGTAAATAAAATTGCTATCTCCCAGTGGTCTCCCGATGTTCTTGGTTGCTCTAGAACACTCAGAGAAAAAAAAGGTGTGGATGGCCTTTCTTCGCGCACCCAGTAAAAGTGAAGTGGACGCCACTCTTGGTGCAACATTATGTCGTCGTTTGTGTGTCCTTGCTGGGCTAGAAAAGATTTTAAATATTCTAGTCTATGTTCCCGCTGAGTAACGTAGATCTAGAACAGTTGTAAACAAACCTCGGTGGCGTATGGCTGGTTTCACCATAGAGCATCGCTTGAATCGGCGCAAATCCACGCTTGTCAATCGCTCATTATTCTCTTTGGCTCCAGAGATGTTTGATACATTTTGCGCTCCACTTACAAGTTCGGTGTAAGCATACATGAAGGCGTGAGGAGCTACAAAAGGAGAGTGAGACTCGGCTTCTTGAAATGTTCATTCTTTTTAAACACGCGACCAGTTTTTGGCCACTGGTACAAGAAGACACTTCGCACATCTTGGAAAGATAAAAAAATGACATTTTACATTGTAGTTGCTACGTTCTCAAGTTGCAGGTAAAAGGGAGGTCATGGCCCGCATCTAAACAACCACTGAGACTTAGGCCACCTGCATTCAAATAGGTCAAACATTCAAACATTCAAACATTGATCTCAACTCAAGACAAAATCTAAATCTCGGGCCTGCATCGCACGTATAGCCATAGGCATCCTTCAGTTAGGCGGTAGTACCCGCAGAAATCCACGAAATCAAACTTTATTAGGTTCGCTTGATCCTTTTATTATAATGACAACGTGTACGTGCTTCCTTACTCTCTCCTTACATGTCATTATTCCCCTACTCTATGTACAGTGACTTCGCGTACTTCCGATGAAAGGACAATTCGTCTGCAGCGGACGTGTTTTCCATTTAGCTCGTTCATGCGTGACAGGCCCGTCTTCCCTGCAACTTCCCTTTTATTCTGTGAATTATATTCGATCGATACCACCGACCACCCCATTATTATTTCCGCGGCACGGACTTTTCAGCCCAGAGATCGCTGATTCCAGCTCTGTGCTGGTCGCCAGTTGCATTTTTTTTTTCAAAATAGCTGCGCGGTTTCTCCGACCTGATGTGCACGAAGAGCGGGCACTACTCAGTGGACCAGCGTTGGGTATCGGGCTGCGCTCAATATTACTAATTTCCAAATTTTATAAATATACTTCCGACTCAATTTCGTAGATGCATTGCCAGATGGCTATTATGTATTATGAATACATAAAGCAGCCCGACCCTATCTTTTCAAATTAGGGTGATGATGATTGGGTTTTTCTTGCGCAAGGCCGACTAAGGGCAAATAGCGCCAAAGAAGTTATTTAATGCTCGATGGGAATAAATACTAAAACCTGCGAGTAGAAGTAAGAGTCACGGAATACAAAACAAAATAGTATGGCTGGTGTATCGGGCCAGGATGATTACACACTTGATATCACAAGAGCTGCACAAATTTTACTTCCCCTAAAATCTTAAGAGCACGTTTAGTAGAAAAGATTGGTTCGTCGGCTAAAATGTATGATAGGTGCAAAGGAATGTGTCCTCTGTATAATTGAATGAAATGTTCGGGTCGTGTTGTGTCAAGTGCCTTGCATGTGATTAGTATGTGGACTACGGATAGGCCCTTTCTACAACTGCTTCACGTGGGTCTCGAAGTTCCTGTGAGCATGGGGGAGTGGGTGACATGTGTGTGGCCTATCCGTAGCCTAGCCATGGCGGCTTCAGTGTACCTGTTGTGTGAGTCTGTTGTGTAGCATCTCAATTGTGGTCTTATAACATGAAGTTTGTTGCCTGTGTGTTGACTCCATTGTAATTGCCATGTATTACGCAGCTGTCGTCTGATGTGTGTTTTAGGTCGGTTTAATGTACTGTTCTAATGTCAACTGTAGTCATGAGAGCATCATCACCAGCCATTTCATCAGCGGTCTCATTGAGAGAGATTCTACAGTGCGCTGGTACCCAGCATATAGTTGTTTGATTATTTGAGGCATATGCAGTCATAAGTACCTTGAAAAGAGCGTTGATAACATAGTTTTTAGATGACCTTCCTAATGACAGTGCCTGTACAACTCTTAGAGAATCTGTGTACACGATGGACTTGGGAATTTTATGTTTGATGGTGTGGTTTTAGGCGACTAAAATGTCTTAGCATTTTGCCGTGTAAATACCGTTATGAAAATATTTCTTTTTCGAACTCTATAATTTGGCCCGTCCGCTGCTTAAGAGACAGTACAACCAGTTTTCGACGCGTCGCTATAGAGATCTTCGCACCTGTACTTGTCCTGCAAGAACAGTAAGTGCTGCAGAATTGCCCTTCTGGGTACCCTTTTTTTTCTAGTTGCGTGAATGACAAGTCGCATGATATAGGATGAAGATGCCATGGTGGAAAGAAATTATGGATGGGCGTCTTGTGTGTCTGAAAGGGGGACATTGAGGGCAGAAGTCGCCTCCCTCCCCCTGAGAGAAAATGGAAAGGAAATAGATGGCCTCTTTAAAAAGAGCAACAAGTTTGATGTATTGTTCTTGAGGTGATGAAAAGGATGGTTGGTGAGAGACACGATCTTTGATGCATACAGAAGGTTAACATACTCCCGCTGATGTCCTAGGCACCAGTTGTCGCACTTGACATAAAGAGTTTCTATGGGGCGAGTGCGGAAAGCGCCGCATGAGAGGCGAAACCCAGGATGCAGCACTGGGTCGAACGTTTTCAGTGCTGTCTTTGTTGGTCACCCATATACGACACTGCCGTAGTCGAGCCGATACCCCGCCAAGGCTGTGTAAATGCGCAGCAGAAGTTCTTTGGCGGCCCCATAAGACTAATATGAGAGGACCTCAATAATGTTCATGGTTTTTAAGCACTGCATATGAGGTGTTTGATATGAGGAATGAAAGCAAGCCTTTCATCGAATAAAATAGATAAAAAGTTGTGCTTGTTTACTCGAATCGGCGCGTTTTCAACAGTGATGTCTGGGTCTGAATGGTACCCATGCTTCCTAGAGAACACAACAGAAGTGCTTTTTCCGGAATTAGTTTTAAACGCATTCCTGTCAGCTCAGTTGTAAAGTTTGTCAACTCTAAGTTCCAGTTGATGTTCGCAGATGGACATTGTACAAGATTTAAAGAATATCTGCACGTCCGCTACACACATAAAATTAGAGATTGTAGGTGGCAACCCCATTCGAAGAGAGTTCATCATTACTATGAGAAGAGTGCTGCTGAACACGGCACCTTGCGGCACGCAATTTTCTTGCACGTGAACCTTTGAGAGTGCACAACACACTCTCACTCGAAACGTTCTCTCCGACAAGTAACTGTCAAGGGTGTTCAACATGTGGCAGGCAACACCGAATGACTCGTGGTCACTAAAGATTTCATTACGCAAAGCGGTGTGGTAGGCCTTCTCGAGGTCGAGAGACACATTTAAAGAGTACTGTTTATGCACAAAGGCATCCTTTATATATGTTTTAGAGCTACGAGTTGATCGTTCGTGGATCGCCCCGCCCTGAAGCCTGCCTGGGAGCTCTCGAGAAGACCGTTGTACTCAAGGAAGTACACGAGCCTGCGATTTATGGTCTTGTCGAGAAGCTTGACAGGCAGCACGTCATGGCTATAGGACGATAACTTGAGGGGGATGACGGGTCATTCCCCTCTTTCAGGAAAGCTACAACTTTAGCCTCCTTCCAAGAGTTTGAAATGTGCCCCTAAATATATCTTTTTATACAGATGGACGAGTGTTAGAAGAGTGTTTGAGGGTAGGTGGTGTACCATTGTATGTGTGATGTCTAGGCATGGAGCTGAGGGTTTACATGTGTTCAGAGTAGCCCTAAGCTCATGAAGTGAAAACTCGGAGATGAAAGAGCATGATGACTTGTCGTTTTAAGTAAAGACTTCTTTTCGCCCATTTGTTTGTGTTTCATGAAAGAGTTAGTGTAATGTGCTGAATTGGACACGTGTGAGAAGTGTTGTGCGAGTGTGTCAGGCTGGTTTTCGAGTGTGGCCCCTGTTGAGCTGACCAGAGGCAGGCTGTGTGTTTGTTATCCCTTGAGTTTGCGTATTCGTGTCCATACTTTTCGTGTGTCTGTGTAGGAGTTAACTGATGTTATGAATGTACCCCAACTCTCTCTTCTTGCCGCACGGCGCACCCCTTTTACCATGGCCTTTGCCCTTTTGACCCACCGGGGGTTTCCCGACGTGGGGCACCGACAAATACCCCCCGCCTTGTTCTGGCCCTCGCACCCGCCTACAGTCGTCATTCCACCACGGCCTCAGCTGGTGGCGCAGGGCACCATAGGCGTGGGGAATGGACTATTCGGCGACTTCGAGGATGTGCGCCGTGATAAGTTGGGTAGCCTCTACAACGTGTAGGGTTCCTATGGATGTGTGGTGTAGTTTAGGAAGCCTCTGTAAATGTATTCCAGTTAGCTCTCGCTTCATTGAGCCCGTTTTGGGAAGATGGACTGCATAGGCCTTTACCTATACATGTTAGGGAGGTGGGGAAGTGGTCACCAGCATACGGGTCTATGCCCACACCCCACTCAAGACATTGAAGGAGAATTGAAGAACCAATAGCTAAGTAAAGATGTTGTATGTATTGTGTCCTAAGTTATGGTATGTAGGCAGTTTCTTGTTGAAAAGGCACGCTCCAGAGGATGTGAAAAACGTCTCTATCAGGCGACGTCGGCCATCCATGCGAGAAGAGACCCTTAGGGAATTCTGTGCTTTAAGGTCGCCTATAAGAATGAAAGGTTCAGGTAACTGATATTCAAGACCCTTGAAATCTAAGCTCGAGAGCTTGAAGTCGGGAGGGATGTAAAGACAGCATTGTGTTATAAGCCCAATTAGGATAACGGTTCGGACAGCCACAGCCTCAATGATGGTGTGTAGATGGAGAGTGTGGCACGACAAGGATTTTCGGGCAATGATGGCCACACCACCAGGGGATGTCCAACCACCATCTCTATCCTTCATAACCACCTTGTAACTATTCAAGAAATTTGTGTGCCTGGAGTTTGAATGGGTTTCTTGGAGAAAGATCACACTTGGCTGATTGCAATGCAATAACTCATAGACATCAACAAGATTTCTAGATTTTAAGGAGGCCTTTGAAGTTCCATTGCATAATATTTTCTTCTCTCTATTGAAGTTGAGAGCTACTGGATTATGTGGGTATTTATGTGTCGACTTTCGGGGCTGCAACTCTTGGAAAGGGTTTTTTGACCTTCTTCTCTGATCTTGGCGCCGGAGCCAGTTCCTTTTGCAGTGGTGGACGCCGGAACGCTCTACATCCATGTCGTTATCTGAAGGAAAGAGTTTGCCCAGCGGACTGGGCCCCATAGACTTGGACTTGGCACCCTTCCCGGTGCTCTTCTTTGGAGCGGCGACAACCAAGGGCGCCAGGAGCGCCCCAGGTGGCAGAGGCAGTGCGGCACGGGGTAAGAACTGCCGCGGGTGCTCCTGTCTCCACCTCCTCCGTTTCCTCGCGTGTCGTTTGGGCTAGTGGAGAGGAAGCGGTGGATGCTGCCGCATCCCCAACGGTTGCCATCACAGCCGCTGCTTACTCAGCAAGCCATGTGGGGCAGGAAGTGGTCGCCAGAGGCAACCTTATGGCGGGTGTGTGGCGGGGCCAGGTCCGACTCACGGTACTGGGTTTTCGCCGAAACAAGGCGCCCCTCTGCTCACCGGCGAGCCGCGTTGGCGTACCTCCCAAGGGGGAAAGAGAGGAACCTCTTTCGCGTATCTGGGAAGGTAATGTTTTCCGTGAGCTTGATGTTGATTGTTTTTTTCTTACGTTTGAACCACTAGCAGGTGCGCGAATATGCAGCATGAGGTTCTTGGTAATTGGCACCGAGAAATTAATTAGATGTACAGTCGTCAGTGAGATGGTGTTTGGTGAACTTGGTGCATTTTCATTGGCCCAGAGACGAGTTAGTAGCGTGCCGGAACCACTGGCAATTGTAACAGCGATGCGGATTCGGGATGTAAGCTCGGACGGAGCACGAGATGAAGACTGTTTTAATGAATTTAGGACGTGTGGAGCGGTTTAAAGTCAAGAATATATGCTTTGTGGAGATTTTCTGCTGATCTCCTCTGATGGTGATACGCCTCACTGCAGTTAAACCCTAATTTTTCAGGTCTTCCAAAAGATCAGCTTCGGTATCACTCAGTAAATTTGTCTCAGAAATCACACCGTGAGAGCTGTTGTGGCTACGATAGGGTGTGACTCTGCTGGCCAGACCTGCCATGCATGTTTGGGTTAGGAGGTCTGTGCCTTGTTGCTGCGTCTTGACATTGACTAAAACTTCACCGGTACTTAGTTTCTTAGCATCGAACGATTTTCGGAGGATGCCTTCCAGGAATTTAGTGATCAGGTATACGGACTTGGAAGAAACAAGGTTTGTTTTGTTAACTGCCTCGATGACCGAGAATCGAGAAAAGTTGTCAGGTTTGAAAATGTTTATTGTTGTAAGTGAAGAGAAGGAAACTTCGGTGCGGCCCCTTTTCAGGGACCGATCATGTTTTTTAGGGGGGGGGGGTTGAATTATTTATATGGAATCGGAAGAAGCAGGAGACGGGGTACGCTCTTCATCAGCGTTACCCTGATAAATGAAGAGGTCCCGGAGCTCCCTGTCTATTTACTAGGCAGGGAGCCCATCCGCCAGAGCTTGACCTGGGCTCCAACGACCACCGTTTGTGGTTGCTCACCTGCACCTATAAGCGCATCGTCACGGTTGAATGCAGCTTATGTTTTGGGGGCTCAGGGTACGCGGTGTCGCCAATACCGTCACCAAGATTACTCAAGGTGCCCTGTGTGGGGCCCCATCCGTTTTAACCACTCACCCAATGTGCCAGCTTAGCACAGCCATAATGAATGTACGTTCCCTTCTAGTGTCAATTTCTGATGGTGTTACTGATAAGAAGGTTAAACCTGCCATCCAACGTGTGTACACCACTGAGCAAGACATATCTGTGTCTTTAACCATTATTTTGTGACCTAGCCTCCGTATTATTCCGAACTGGTATTCTTTATTAATTGACTTGTTGGGCCGACTCATTCAGCTTGATAATGCGTCACCCCCAAATACCGTCGAAGCTTTAACAAGCAGCGTTCGCTTTGCAGTTATTGTCCGCTTAACTTCAAATCGTTCTTCATAGATTCCCGCTGCACCGTCGTCGCCTTTACTGTATTTCGATTACGTTTTGACAGCAATTAAACCCTTTTTTCTGATGAGGTAGTCTGGGTGTATGATTTTCTTCTTGTAAAGGACGGCTTAACTAAGGTTCCAACTCCCACATAATGACCCGCCTCAAGATTCTTACTTAGAAACCCTGTGATTCCTCTTTAATTCTACATGACTGGGAAATTCTTAAATTCCTATCACGGGGTTTATCTCGTTAAATTAACGCTTAGAAAAGAGCGGGATAGTCACCGTCGTCCATTTATTCAGACATATTTCGCGTTGACAAGACTTAATTAGCGGTGCTGTAGGCCCTTTGATAAAATTTGCGGTTATCTTAGACTGGTACGTTCTTAAACTGTGGCAAACATAGTAAATTTATTTCGACTGGCATGATAACAACAAAAACGAATACGGTGAATATATGCGCGTGAAGTTAAGGCGATCAACCGCATTGTATGCACGTTTTATACCCCTATCCTTTAGAAACTTGCGCCCTTTAATATACAACTTCGGAATCATGAAGTGATGCTAACAGAAAGCAGTGTCGGTGCCTTTGTGTGTAGTTACGAAACAAAACAAGGTGATTGATATGGTTACGGCACGCGGAATCGTGGAGCTGCAAGAAAAGATGAACAACAATCCAGAAATGGTCACGGCTATTGAGACAAGCGACAAGATGATGTCCGACAACTTTGACTCCATCCCAAGTAAATAACCGCGATAAGTAAATAATAGCCTCTCAGCAGCCTCGGCCAGTCACCGACGCTGACATTCGAGCCGGGACTGGGGTTTGGTGAGACGCCGCGAGGACATTCTCCAGAGACTTGTGTGTTGCGTAACTACCCGTCTGTGTGTGTTGGGTCCTCGGAACTATTCGCCAGTCTTTCATTTCGTGGTCTTGTCATTGTGTTGGAAATACAGGTGGTAGTAACGTGCAACGGAGCGAGTCGTAGGTTTTGTGCGAGATACTAGTTGAACTCCTGATCACTACAAAAGTGGCGAGCCTGCCAGGATCCAGCAAGCATACTGACCGATACGACTTCCGTACCGTACAGAAAGACCACCATGGACCTCGAGAAGCTTACAGCGCTAGGCGTCCAGTACGGCCTATCTGGGCATGAGCTCCGAGAGTGGGTTGAGAAAGAACGCGCCAACCAGCGCGCTGAACGAGTCGCTCAGCGCGAAGGAAATCGCGAGGAGGACGAACGGCAGAAGGCCGCGGACGAACGGCAGAAGGCCGCGGACGAGCGGCAGAAGAGCGCGGACGAACGGCAGAAGGCCTCGGACGAAAGGCGCAAAGAGCTTCTGTTGCTGGAGCTCCGACACCCCCTAGGACCGTGGTCAATCCTCAGAAGCTTCTCCCCATCTTTGATGAGCGCCGCGGTGACCTACATGCATATCTACAGCGCTTTGAGCGGGTAGCTACTGCACAAGAATGGCCACCAGAGAAATAAGCCACGGCCATCACCATGTGCTTCTCTGGAGAAGCTTTGACCGTCATAGGCCGTCTTACAGCCGAAGAATCGCTGGATTACCCCGCAGTCAAAAAGGCTCTATTGCAGTGCTTCCGTCTCACTGCCCAGGGCTACCAGGAGAAGTTCAGGGGCGCGCAAGCCATGGACGGCGAGACTGGACGACAGCTGGCTGCCCGGCTCTAAGAATATTTTGACCATTGGATCAAGATGTCAGGTGTGCCGAAAACATTCGAAGGACTCAGGGACCTTATCGTCTCCGAGCAGTTTCTTCAATGTTGCCCCGCCATGCTCATTGTATTCCTTAAGGAGCGAGACTGCAAGACGCTGAGTTCTCTGGCGGACCATACCGACCGCTTCCTGGAGGCCCAAAATATCACTTACCTTGGGAATGAAAGTGAAGAAACACCCAGACATGGAAGTGATGCCCGAAACAAGTCGCTAAAATGCTACTTATGTAACCGCATCGGCCACACTGCCCCTGATTGTCACGTTCCTTTAAAGAATCCACCAAAATGCAAGAATTGCGGTAAGTTAGGGCACAGCACTGAAGAGTGCAAAAACAAACCAACCCACCCGGAACATTTTGTCCCGTGCGCCTTCACGCAGTTTTCTCAGGGTCATCCAAACCGGGTCTACACTGCTTCCTCTAGGAACTCAGACGAAACCTCAGGCTTCCATAGCCGATGGGATTACAAAGCACCTCGATTTCTAGCGGACGGCCTACCCGTTGTTGAAGGGCGTGTACTCGGGGAACCTGTACGTGTTCTAAGGGACACGGGCAGCAACACCGTTATTGTGCGGCGCAGCCTCATTCCCGACAAGAGGTTTTCTGGACAAACAAAGGAAGTCATCTTTCTGGACGGTTCGACGATGCAGTTCTGGTCGGTTTCTTTTAACCGAAACATTTACGGAGACAATATGCTACGAAGCAAAATGCCGGTATTGCTAAGCAGCCTTCACAGACTGGGGAAGTACATAGATAGGTTACAGTTAAACACGCGTTTAAGCTATTCCTTATTGGTTAAGTATTTTGAACTTTCTAATATTCTCTTGTGTCATACTGCTGATTTTATTACATAAATTTTGTATTTATTGGATGATTGATGCTGATATAAAAGTATGAAGAATTGTATTGGTCTGTCTTGCATTTTTATTAAGGTGTATGTACTGGTTACACTTCTGTCTTGCATTCATCGGGATTCATCGGAATTTTAGCATACAGGCCAAGGTGGTTTTACCTTTGCGTATGTATGTTTTTGATGTATCTGTGCGTAACTATGTATTTATACAATGTTGAAAAATTGGCAACATATTATTTTATCTATGGTTGACAACGAAATGCTCTTATGTACTGTGCTCAATTTCGTCCATGTTACAGGATGCAGGGGCCTCGTCATGCTTCCGTTGGGTGGCTCTTTCTACCGCCTCCTTGTGTACCAAAAAACGTGAAATAAATGCATACTTGAAGTGAAATCAAGTGAAATGAAATGAGTATCGAACCTAACAATGGTACCGCAGCCTTCTACCCTGAACTTAATGTCGGGGCTTGCAGGTAAATTTGGTTGAGTGAAGCCATTGTGCTAAAAAACGTGGTGCTAGAACAAAACTATAACAATTTAACGGGGTCACCAACTAATGGGAGAATATTCTCCAGGGAAATAAATGAACAGGCTTAGCACTAGCCTGAGAAATGCAGCCAAAATTTTAATCAGGGGAAAGGCACGTCAACTTCCAATACCTTTCGATGATGCCAAATGACGCTGACTCAAACTTATAGATGAGCTAGGGCTCACGGACATCTCGGTCGTGATGCGCTTTAAAACTAGAATAAACAATTGTGGCCTTCAGTTGTTCGAAAGAATGAACGGGAGCGGTACCATGCTTTGATACAGGCAAATAAGGGCAGGTTTTTGCTTGAGAGAGGTGATTGTTAAACCTCAAATGACAGGGTGTTTCAGTCGGGCTACTGTATTCCTTTCCAGAGAAGGCTCATTCCAGCAGGTATACGATGTAGGTGGAATCACAGTTAAAGTTCCCTTTTATATTACCATAATAGTTTGAAGCTGTGCTGGCTGTGCGCTGTGGGGCGGTCATTTGTGTACATATCTTACACTCTCGTTTGTTACAGGGCATGCCGCGGGTAGTCTGTGGTCGGCTGATGCTGGATTTGGTGAGAACGTCTGCCAAATTTTTGCGCGCCTATAAACAAGGCGCGGCAGCTCGCAAAATATTCTATTCAGGGGTTTAATTTGAGCAAGGATATTGGGACCTTACCTTAGTACGAATGCAACTTTCGGAGAAGAGGACGAATGGGTCAAAACGAGGTTTCTTTGTGGATTGGGCTTCGAAGCGTTTTGTGGATAACTTTGGTGTGGTTCAACTGGTTAGCGAGGATAATCGCGTCGTTGATAGCCTGCTCTGCGTATTTTTGGTTTAAGAGAGCTGTTTTAGGTTCTTTGCCGGTAGTATCGACATCTGCTTGGCTTGTTCCGAATTGATTAACACGGTCAGATTACCTTAAAAGGGACACTGAAGTGATTCGTAAACATTGCAAGATTACGAGCGCGACTTGTAGCCCGGAGTCCCGAGGCCCTGGTACGACCACTCTGAGCGCGTTTACGCGAATGTATTTAGTAGAAAAATACATTCAGAACCTCTGTAGTCCTCTCTGACCCTCGCCCATTTTCTGTGGCGTTTTCGTGTTACGTCAGAACGAGGTGAGCTGGCAATTGGCTGCGCTACGGCACGGCTCGCCGACCTTCCGACGAAGTCAGTCGGCCCAGCGTTTCGTCCGCGGGCCGCAGACAGGTCGTCGCAATACGTTCGCTCAGTTGAAAGGAAGCCTGGACAAGTTTGTGACTGGAAGAATGTGCCTTAATTTGCTTTGTGAGTTTGTATACTGTATCTAGCTGTAAGTCAAGGTCGCTTCACACACCCGCTGCACAAGAGCACATGCGACGCTTAACTTACTAGTACGCCAGTAGGAAACTCTAAGGCCCCTTGAAGGTGGGATAAGAGTCAGGGAAGTCAATATATTTACAGAGGAAATAAAATCAACTGATACATTTTCCGTACAGACTACATATAGGTGCAGGAAGCACTTTTTGCGATGGGTGAACAAGCACAATGGTCAGCAGCACGACTACGCATCTGCGAAAGCTTTTCCGTCTAAGAAATGCAATTGCTGGACGTGCGATATTGTGGAAATTTGGAACAAGCTTACTGCACGAGCGCAATACAACAAATAGTCACCTAAGCTGCTGGAAATGCTAAAACTAAATAAAAGTGTAAACTGGTTATACCTTACATACCTTATATATCCTAGGTCTTCAGCGCTCGCCCGTGGCCGTTTGTTCTGGAGCGTTAGCTGTAATACCGTAAGTGTTTGGCAAGTCAGGAGTTCGAATCCCCGAGGGTACATTCTTATTTTATAATTTCATTCTTTGATTTCTGCCGATGTTTTCTATACTGAGTTCACCTTTTTTTGGGCCGCAACGCTCACTGCTCCACGAAATAGTTCAGAGAACGCGCGCAGGCGGACACTGACGCGCTAGCGAGTTCTCGTTGGCGTGCTGTTACCATAAGCACCGACGGCTTGCCGGCAGTTGGCCCAGGCTAGAATACACAGACCTTTAGCTTGGTGCTAACACGCTTTTGACTATACAGGCATGAGTGAGGCAAGCTCCAAATATGGGGGAAAAGCGATTGGCATTTGAGCTTCTGCGGAGAAACGGGGGGCGTTCGTCCACTGCGTAGGTTTCGGCTAGTGATTGCTATGATTAGAAGCCGTCCTGGGAGGCTTATCCTAAGCATTTTACAGCCGACCACATGGCAGAAGGGCGGTACAACGATTTCTGAGATATCGAGAAGGCCCATCCAAAAATAAAATCGGATGTCAAGCATGTTGTTTTACAGAACCGAAAGCAAAACTTGTTCGAATGCCAACCTCGAACATCGTCCAATCACGGTGCGTCTCCTCCTCTCATCACAGCCTTTAGTCGGTGCGGCGGCCGCAAACCGCGCACGGTAGTGTTTCTTCGTTCGCGCTTTGTAAAATATTTACCCACTTATCAACCGGATAAACGATAAAAAGTGCCTTAATTTGAGCCAGTCTACGCAGTGCAAGTAAAAACGGGACCTTGACAAATTCACTTCAGTGTCCCTTTAACGTATTGCGGTCTTGAAGTGCCTTACATGGCTGCTGTGGAAGTGCAACTACTGACGCGTGTGCGTACGTTTCCTGTTGAGATTAGTCTGAAGCCTGCCCCAAGAAACTGTGACGGCTGCATTCAGGAAATTTGTGCTGTGCGTAGAGTAGGCGAGACAGAGGGAATTACTAGAATCCGCATGTTTAAAAGTCTCAATAAACGTAAAAGGTTCAATTTCACCATGCTGCCATAGCATTAATATATTATCGAGGTATCTTTCGTCGTATAGTGGGTTTAAATTTTTCGTTGCGATGAATTTTGAATCTAGACATCTCATAAAAAATTTGGGTAGTAGGGTCCCATTTTGGTTCCATTGACCTTCTGGTGACTTGCACCTAATTGACATCAATAAATTTGAAATTTTCTAAGCTCAGGGAAAAGGTGGAGGAAAGTTTCAAACATGAGAAAATCGATAGGTTTGTGTCACGCCGACTGCTCCGACGCACATAATACAGCGGTGATTCCATCTGCATGCAGAATGTTAGTGTATAGCTACGCAACCTCTAGGGTAGCAAGTAAACAGTTAGGAATCTCAATCGTCATAATATGGGAGAGAAAATAATTCGTATTCCTAATGAAGGATGGAAATGTGTTAAAATATCGCGAATAAGACAGTCGCATAGCACGAGAGGTTTTCGGTGACAGTACCCATTCCAGAAAGAATGGCGCGACCTGGGCTGTTATCCCAATGAATCTTAGGGAGAAGGTAAAATCTACCGGCTACTAAGCTGAACGGGATCAGAGAATGGCAGTTGTTGCGTTAATTTCCTGACTTTCAAGAAGCTTAGTGAGTTTATCTTTGACAATAAGATTTTAATGATAAGTGGGATAACTAGAGAGTACCTTCAAAAACGTGCATTCATACACTTGCTATGCACCCAGTCAGCTTTGTCGGCGATCGCGATGGCGCCTCCTTTATCGGGTGGTTTGGGTACTATTTCGGTGCCACTTGAAAGTTCCTACAGGGCTTTCTTTTCCTTGTTAGTGATGTTACGGCTTTTGGTATGCTGCTCGTAAATCATGGTAAACGGCTTTATGTACATGTAGAGGCATGTATCGCGCTGCGTGGGACCGTTCTCGTGGTTATGAGTAGGGTAGGCAGTTCGGGCATCGTCGGTTGGAGCACGGTCATGGATGTAACCTCACAGTCTCGTATTTCTGCCGAAGGTATCTAAGTGCTTAAAAGGATGATATTCGTCGAAACCGCCTGTTGCCGGGCAAAAGTTCAGACCTTTTGACAGGGCGCTCATTTGATCTGGCAGTAGGGTAATACACGAGAGGTCCATGACATTTCCAGGGAGATGTTTGTTAGCGTTGATAGACTTGGAAGGATTGACAGCAATCGAATAAAAAATTGGGTTTGCGTTGGCAGACAGTCGAGCACTTCGGCAAGTCTGAGCTGGTGAGCGGTTAGTATTTCAGGCGTTAGTGGCGTCTAAGGGGAGATTTTCATATATAATTTTAGATACTGCACAGCCATTACTAGTGGGCTAACTTCGTTCTTACGGGTGTAGTATTTGCTAGAAATATTATGTGGAGAAAATTTGCGCACGTTTGTGAAAGATATTTCGGGTGCGTGTTTGGATTCATAGGTGTGTAGAAGGCCCGAATCTATTCCGCTTAGCTCCCGGCTTAAGATTTCATCTTTCTGGAGGAGGCAATGGGACGTAGTATGGTTGTGATGTAAAATTATCGGCGTGTATTGCATGAAGCGTTGTCTAGTAGCTCATTGCCACTTCCTCATGTTGGATGGGGAGAGTTCTGCAGCTCCAGTTCTCCGCTTAATCCTCAAACCCAGGGAGCTACCTGGGCAGTCAAATATTGTGCAAGTGCGGAACCGTGCATGGATTTGTGGGTTTGAGGCTTTCGGGGTTAAGCTGAGACCTGAAACCGCCGAACTCTCCCCATCCAACATCAGGAAGTTGCAACAGGTACTAGACAGCCGATCCTTGGAATAAACAAGATAATTCTAAGTCGCTACGAGACTATGTCCCATTCCCTCTACCAGGAAGAGTAAATTCTTAGTCGGGAGCTAAGCAAAACAGAATCGGGACTTCTGCACACCTTGTAATCCAAAAAGGCATCCACCATGTCCTAAAAAAACCGCAAATTTTCCCGAGGTAATATTCCTACCATCGACTACACCCGTAAGAATAAAGTTATCCCCACTATTAGAGGTTGTGCCTTATCTGCAAACGCACATGAAAATCGCCCCATAAGCGCAGTTAACGCGCAAATACTGATCCCTGACGAGCTCAGACTAGGGCCGGTACTATTTAGCCTGCCACGAAAACCGAAATTAATAACCCATTTTGTCAATTCTTCGCCGTCTATCAACGCTAACAAAAATCTTACTGTAAATGTCATGAGCCTCTCTAGTATTGCCCCATCACAAGATCAGAAGAGCGCCCTTACAAAAGCTCTGAACTTTTCCCTGGAAACTGGCGTTTTCGGCGAATTTCAACTTTTCATATACTTCGATACCTTCGCCAGGATAATAAGACTGCGAGAGTACTTCCTCGACCGTGTTCTAGCCGAGAAAGCCGAACTGCATTACGTAGCCATAGGCACTGGACCCTCCCAGGCAGTGCGATACTGTCCTCGACATACACGTTAAAGCCGTTAATTCTGATGTACAAGCACCATACCAAAATCAAATTTCTTTCCGCCGTAACATCACTAAAAAGAAAAGAAAGCCGTGGAGGAAACGTCAAATGCCTCTTAAATAGTAATCGAACCGGCCGATAAAGGAGGCGCCATCGTGATGCTCGAGAAAGCCTAACGTTCATCTTAAGCGCAGAAAAAAACAGCGACACAGTAGACAAGGACAAACGCTCCTTCCAACTTAATTTTATTGAATCAGGGTAAAATATATAGCAGCAAAAATACAACAGATACACAGAATAAATTACCGGAATCGCTTGCCACTGTCCCATACGTGTCAGTAATTACCATGACCAGTTCTTTTTAAGAATGCTGCCTCCTTATCGGGCAAGGCTACTAATGTCATGCTGACACACTCAAAATCGCCTAGTTGCATTTCAGCTGCCTCTGCGATCTCGTGCGTGCGCTGATCAGAGTCGTGAAACAATATCACAGTTTTTAAAGCATGGCTCACACTTGGGTCATTCGCCGCAGTGAGTCGACAGGTTACTTCTTTCTTTTGTGTGCGTTATTTTGATGCTCACCTAAACTGGAGTTAACGCCCCGTGCCATCTGCCACGT
Source organism: Haemaphysalis longicornis (assembly GCF_048455015.1). Lineage (NCBI taxonomy): Eukaryota > Metazoa > Arthropoda > Arachnida > Ixodida > Ixodidae > Haemaphysalis > Haemaphysalis longicornis. Next base: position 87,232,114 of record NW_027526445.1, read on the forward strand.
GGCTAGTGCGGCATCGGAAAGTGAGAGGGACCGGGGTATCTCGGAAGGCGTCGACGTTCTGTTGCATCTCTGACCTGTCCGTCTTCCGTTACCTGTCAAAGGCGTCGTGTCATATCTGAAACACCACAACTTGTGTGCAGTCCCGTCCGACAAAGAAGGCAGGTTTGGGGTTTTGTCGCATCACTTGTTCTTTGAGAAGGCAATGACGGCGATTGCTGATGTAATGTTATCGCGATTTAATGTAACGCTAGAAGCTGTTAAGGCGAAGGCTCGCAAGCTACTTGAACAAATGAACTTGTCAGGGTTGTCCAAACACATTGAAAAATGCACCAAACTGGGGCTAGACATGTTTTGCGGTGAAGACACATAAGGAGGGGATGCCTTTTCGAGTGATAGTGTCAGAACGGCGCACCCAGCAGAAAGTGCCAGGCCTGTTTCTACAGAAGCACCTTTACTGCTGGACGTTGGGGATCCCTTTCGTACCAGAAACTCTGAAGAGGTCTGTGACTTCTTGACTCAGTACTCCCACTGTACATATAATGGTTTTTCTGTATACATCAAAGACCTTTATTTCTCCCTGCCACATGACCGAGTTCTGGAGTGTGTCGAAGAATGCATTTTTGAGTTTGGTGGAATAACCTTTCAAAATAAGGTGGAGTAACACAGCAAGGGTTTCTCCTTTGTTGTCAATGTATCTGCAGTCAACCTATGTTTCCTCGAACGGCAAAACATTCATACAAAAAAGGGTGTCTGTATTGTATATTGTGTTGCTCCAGTGCTGAGCGATCTTTTTCTGTGCCTGATGGACCGGGTGCGGGGGGGTATATTGATGTCATGTAATGTAGTCAAAGTGTACAGGTTCATGGATGATTTTTTTTGGTTACCCTTCGTACGGGTGCGTCTAGCTTTGACAATGGTGTGAGATCAACGCTGGCAGTGTTCGAAGTTTGACTGAAACCACTGCAGATAACTCACGAAGTGCCAGAAGGTAACGCGCTGAAGTTTTTGGACGTGAACCTTATGTTTTCGGACAACAACGTATGCCGGAGTTACGCACCCCGCAGCCAGAAACCCCTCTTGCCATTCGGCTCTGCACACACCACACTGGTGAAACGCTCAGTAGCAACGATGTGCTTCAGCAATGCTTTAGAGAAATCCTCTGTCCATTACGTGCACAGCGCAGTGGAGTTGCAGTTTTCTCGGTTGAGATGGTCAGGGTATCCTGAACACGTCATTGTGGCAGTCGTTGAGGCTGTCCGCAGTAGTGAGAAACTGTTAATAAATGCGGCCGAAACAAGGGAGCATGAATGCAACGAGCGCCGAAAGACGGCAGTTATACCGTATTTGAACAGTATCGCTCATCGGCTGAAGAAAATAGGACAGAGGGCTGGGGTTTGCGTTGTAATGTCCGCACCAATCAAGCTCGGGAGGCTGTGCAGACATACATGTTTTGTACAAAATGAACATACTGGCTGTAACGTTGACACCAAAACAAGTACGTGAAATGCGACAGAAGGGTTGTGTACCGTGTTCCGTTAGCCTGCAGAAGAGTATATGTAGGGAGACGGCACGGTGCGTCAACTCCAGGATACGTGAGCATCCAAATAACGTACACAAAAGAAAGGATGGTAACCTGTCGACTCTTTACGGTGAATGCCTCAAGTTTGAGCCATACGTTACACACTCTGTGATATTGTTTCCCGGAACTGATCAGCGCACGCGTGAGATAGTAGAGGCAGCTGAAATGCAACTAGGCGATTTTGAGAGCGTCAGCACGACATCAGGGGCCTTTTCCGATAAGGAGGCAGCGTTCTTAAAAAATAACTGGCCGGGCGTAATGGCTGACACGTGTGGGACACCGGCAAGCGATTCCGTTATTTTAATCTTTGTATAATCATATCCTGTTCTGTATCTCTTGTATTTTTGCTGCTATATATTTCACCCTGAATCAGTAAAATTCAGATGGAAGTAGTGCTTGTCCTTGTCAACTGTGTCCCTGTTTTTAGCGCTTAAGGTGAACGTTATGGAATACCAACTAGCCCGAACGCAAGCCCTTCTTCGAGAAAGCTTAATATGTCAATGAAGCTCACAGGAAACTATAAGAATCGATGTTGCAGAAAGTACTCCCTTGTGACCCAACTAATAAGCATCAGCTTATTCTCAAAGATAAACCCTCTGAGATTGGTGAAAATCTTTAAATTAACGAAACAAACGCTTGTCCTGTTATCGCCTTAAGCACAGTAACCGCTGGATTCCACCTTCTCCCTAAGATTCATAAAGATAAAAACTCAGGTCGTCCCATTCTATCTGGCATTTGTACTCTCACCGAGAACCTCTCGAGCCATGTCCATTCTCTTATTCGCGATATTTCCCCAGCTTTCTATACTTCATTAGAGATATGAATGATTTCTCTCGGATATGATAAAGATTGACATTCCTAACAACCGTTTACTTGTTACTCTGGATGTTGCGTCACAATACATGGAAATTCTGTATGCAGATGGAATCACCGCTGTATCATGTCCGTATAAGAAGTCGGCGGGTGACAAACCTATCGATTCTTTCAGCCTTGAAACTTTCCTTAACCTTATTATTGAGGTTAACCATTTTGAGTTTGCTGGGATCAATTACGTGCAAGTCAGCAGAACTTCAATAGGAACTAAAATCGGGACTAACTACGTGAATATCTGATGGGATGTTAGAGTCAAATTTCCACGCAACCCAAAATTTGAAACCACTGTACTTCAAAAGGTACATGCTCAATATATTCATGATATGGTGGCATGGTGAAATGGAACTTTTTTACGTTTATTGTGGCTTTTATTCTTCCGCACCCCAGTATCTCCCTCTCCCAATCCTACTGTACTCTCAGCATAAAAATTATGGATGTTACACTCACAGTTTATGAGGGATGGCGTCAAAATATTCTATAGAAAACCTACAGACACGCGCCAGTATTTACACTTCCACAGCATCTAGGTCAGGCCCTGCAAGACGCAAAACGTTATAGCCAATCTAACCGGTTTTAGCTTAATCTGCACAATCCAAGCGGATTTTTATTCTAATTGCAGACAACATAAAACAGTGCTCTTGAATCAAAAATACCCAGAGCCAGTGATCAGCGACGCGATTTACCGAGCTAACCAGATAAACTTCTACGAAAGTTTCCGTAAAAAAGCTCCGAAACGAAATACACAAACAAACCTCGTTTTGTCGCATTCGGCCTCCTCCCCGAAAGTTGCCTCCATACTGCGAAAACATCACAATATTTGGCAATGTTCGAGCCAAATCCAGCCTCAACAGACCACAGACTGGTGGTGGCGCGCCCTGTAACAAATAATGGTGTAAGGTATGCCCACAAATGACCATAAAACATCGTGCCACCAGCACGGTTCAAACGAGTATGGTAATGTGAAAGAAAACTTTAAATGTGACTCCACCAACGTAGCTTACCTGCTAGAATGCGCCTTCTGGGGCCAACAATATAGCGGCCAGACTGAAACATCTTTCCGTTTGAGGTTTAAGAATCACCAGTCTCATATAAAACCAGCCCTTTTTAGCCTTTATCAGGATACGTTAGCACTATTGGTTATTCTTGTGAACAGCTGAAGGCCACATCTCTCGCATCTACCTTAAAAACGCATCACGATCGCGAGGTTTGTCAGTCCTACCTTATCTATATGTTTAGGTTAGCATCGCTTAGCATCAATCAAATTTTTGGAAACTGACTTGTCTTTCGTCCGAATAAAAGTTTGGTTTTGGAAGTCTCCTTCCCCTCTTCTTTTTATTCATATGCTGTAATTCTGCATTCCTCTGGATAGTGTTATGCATGTTAATTTATTTGCCTAGGTAGTCTTCTACCGTCAGTCGGCGACCCCTAGTAGACGGTTATGGTTGCGTGATAGCACCGCGTTTTTTAGCACAGTGGCTTCCCTAGACAAAATCTGACGAGCTGGTTTGGGCCTTATGTTCTGGGTAGAAGGCTCTGGTATCATTGTTATCGTTGATACTCTCAGCTCGTAATAGGTTTGTGCACGCGAGCGTGTGTGATTGCTTTCGCCTCCACTTCATTTTTAGTATTCCTGTTTCTACTGTTCATTGCTGACCGCCTCGGCGTTCCCTGAACAAGTACGAGCTGCACACCACACGCGTACCTCCAGGTATGCTTCATGTGCGTGCACTTGCATCTGTTATCTTTCTTTTCATGTCTTGTTTGACCTTGTCTCTTTTTTTCATTTTCTCCTTTCTTTTTCTCCTGCTTTTTGCTGCTCTTTTTGTAGGAATGTACACTTATTTCCTGTCAAAACTGCCAGTCTGACTGCTTTTATGCGAGCTACCCTTTCCTCATACCACCAGAAGCCACGCATAGTACTCTCTCACGTTTCAATCAAATGACCCTGATTCTTAGAACGGATGTGTTTGCCCAGATGGGCGCCATATGCGACAATGGGCATATTTTCTTCTGGCTTATTGTGTGGATGCGAGGTAGTTGGTACTTCATCATGAGAACATGTTAAGCGCCAGGTACAATTGGAGGAAGTGCAGCGGCCCTTCCTTTCTCTTTTTCTTTCCTCCAGTTGTGCCTGGCGCTTAACCTGTTCTCATGATGAATTACCAAGTAGCTCGCATGGACACATAACTCAGTTCATTGCATGTTCATTGGGCCCTTTTCTTAGTCCTGCTCTGCGGGACGCTCGTTTTGCACCATTCAACGAGTGGCAGCCACGTGCAGGCCACGCTTCTTAGTGTTCTCTATCCGGGAGGCACAAGTTCCAACGGACGTCGCACCCTCCATCGGAGCGTTCCCTCCTTTAACAGGCCCATGGTATGCGATTGACCCGTATACTTGGCGACGAAACTTGGAGGCAGGTGACGTTACTCCAGGATGCCATGTTTGTGGCCTGTGCTCGAACTACTGCACCTGGACACCACCATCGCTATTTCCGCGAAGAACTACGGCAGGCGTCACTATCAGCTGATTTTACCAGGAATAGGCTGATGATAAGGCTCACGAGGAAGAAGCGCTCCGAACCGACAAATCAAAGCGTGACGGTCCTTGGTGTGCCCCCGCCCAACCTTCCTCATGGTGTAAATGACGTCCTGCAGCCGAGGCCGGAGTTCTGCAAAGCACCAACCACCGACACGAGTCAAATGCTGCCATGGTTAGTACTACAGCGACCAGGGCTGGACCCGAAGACGCAGACAGGTGTGTACGCGAGACTGTCGAGGGACTACGTAGGACTGCTGTGGCGAAGATTGTGGCAGCACTTCCAAAGGATGATCTAAGGTTACTTTTGTGCGACAAAAAAGGAGGCTTTGTGGTTGCGACCATGGAAGCCTACAATGAACGATCCGGGTTGACAGTGATGCTGCACGTTCGCAGGAGTAGCCGCGTCCCGAACTGGTCCAGAACGCACGCTGCAGAACTCTGCGGAGAGCTGGGTGGGACCAAACTGGCGAAGTCACACGTGAAAACCGAGGACCTGAGCCTCCAGCATTTTTTCTCGGCCAAGACGCACAAGGATGAGACGCCCTTTACGGTGATAATTTCCGAGCGCGGCACTTGGGAGCGTCATTTGGGGTAGTACCTGCAGCGATACCTACACAAGCTCGGAGTTGATGATCCTTAATTAGTGCAGAGCCCGTCTGAAGTCTCCAAATTCTCTTGGTTGATATGAGTTCCACGAATGTGAGTGGCTTTTCGTTCAACGTCAAGGATCGATACTTACCTAAGACCCTGGAATTACTTATGGAAGACGTTAGTGAGGGGATCGACAAGTACGGGACTAGCGCAACGTTCCTTTGCGTTTTTCCTTTCTCCAGTTGTTCCTGACGAATAACGTCTTTCTTTTTACACGATCTAGTGTCCAGTTGCAACGCGACACTGAAAATAGCAGTTACCTTGTTAATTTATTTTTCTTCCTACTAATTTCTCCCGTTCGTACCAGGTGCCTGTGATTTCTTTGTTATGTGTTTATGCCCCTGCCAAATGCGTGCAAGGGCATATCTGCTTTTCACCCTCCTTACTCCCCCTTTTTTCCACGAGGACAAAGGGGCATTATATTGATTAAAATGTTTCGTTCTGTATCTTCTGTTTTTGAGTTTTTTCATGTGTTCGTTTGGCACGACTGTGACTTCTTTGTTATCTTTTTATGCCCTCGCGAAATGCTGCATGCCCATATCTCATTTTTCCTTTCTTTCACCCCTTTTGCCACCGGCGGAAAAAAGAATTACTTCTGTTAAATTTCTTTTTCGTTCAGTTCCTTCTTTTTCTCAGTTCTTTTTTGTCATGCTCGTGCCGTGCATGGGCATATCTTCTTTTGATCCCTCTGTTTCACGCTTCTTGCCAGGGGGGAAAGTGGAATAACAGTGTTAATGTTTTTCTTTATCGTTCTATTCTTTTGTTTCGTTGGTTTTTGTTATCTTCGTATACGTGACTGTCATTTATTGATATCTTTTTTCCTTCGTCCGCTTCTATCAGTGTGTTCGCTTCCCGCCAACCATGATGCTATTTCACAAACTCTTCCTTCCCTTGCCCTTGCAATTTCTACATTCTTTGTATCCAAAAACCTAAAATAACGTATTCTGTTCTCTGAAGAAAGGAAGTCCTCTTGCTGGCACGCCAGTGAACATTCATTTCTTTAATGTTTATGTTGTGTCTGTATATATATATATATATATATATATATATATATATATATATATATATATATATATATATATATATATATATATATATATATATATATATATATATATATATATATATATATATATATATATATATATATATATATATATATATATATATATATATATATATATATATATATATACACATGACGAACGGGTAACAAACAAATATTATTGATGTTTTGGCTTAGGACAAGCCTTCAGGAGGATAAAACGCTAGCGTACGAGCATAAGCTGATAAGGCGTCAAGGGCCTATCACAGCAAATAGGGTTACACGGGCGGCGTGGTACGCCAGAACAGCTGATATATCTTAAGAATGATGTGCGATGCAATATCAAAACATAACTGGTTTTCACAGTGACATGTCATTCCTGGCTGCAGCGAAGAAAAGAAAAACAGAAACAGAAACATGGAATAGATGGCACAGTACAACAGAACCAGCATTTTACACTTAAAAGTGGAAGGAGGGCAGCCGCAACATTTGACCATTGCGTCACAATTAAACAATATAGGATGAGGCCAAAGAAACTGATAGTGGAGTTAAAACATAAACTGTACAAGTGAAACTGAGAGCACGCACGCATTTTCATACACGAATGCCCATACACAAGGATGTTTATTCAAGATATGAAAGTTCACACAGACGTCTATGAGTGCGACAAAAAAGTCAGTTAGCCGATGTTATTTTTTAAGCCTGAAGTGGTGGATTTTAATTTGTGTATAATATTCTCTGACTTGTCCCAATCCGAAACGTCAATAAAATTTGTTTGTTAGGCATACGTCTATTCGCTCTACGGTATTTTTACAGGGCCCATTGCATCATCTTCTGACGTATTCTTCAACTATGGGTCCCAAAAGACCGCGGGTACGAACATCTCCGTCAAATTTCAGTAAGGAACCACCAGCACCGTTGTTCTAGGTGACTCGCAAACTAAGTAACTTCACCAACACTTCGACCCGCAGCAGATTCGCACCCCGGCGTTTGTCTCGCAGTGTGGTGCCGGGATTGACGATGTCCGCTCACCTCTGGACTTGGTGCTCTGTACCGCCACAACCCTCATCCTGCACGTAGGCACAAACGATCTCAGCTCTAGCACAGGACTCTCCTCCTTCAACAAGTAGCAAGCCATATTCGATTACCTCGCAAAAGTTCTCCGGAAATCAGACGCCTCTACGCCACTCTCGCCTTTGTTTGAAGCACCAACCGTCGTAAAAGGAACTGCAACCTAGCCTTCATCCGAAGATTCAACAGAGAGGCATTCCACTTCAACAACCTTCTTCACCGTTTTTGCTGGCCTTCAAAAATGTTGTACGTTCTAAATCACGAGCTGGAATGGATGCCTGCACCACGAGTGCTTGACGCCGACGGACTGCAACCCAGCTATGAAGGTGTTGCCGTTATGACAAGCCCCATCATGCAGCTGTGCCTCAAAGAAACAAACTCGTCTTCTCCGTGCTGGGCTGACAGTTCAAGCATCCCTGGTACAGGATTGGAGGCCTCAACAAGCGTACTACCAGAACTAGTGCCTTCGTTCTTAAGACCGGCTGATGAGCGGTCCGAACTCTGTTGTTCCAATTTGTCTCAAACTGCACAGTCGCCACCCGTACCACTGTTCTCTTTAGCAACCATTTCCCGGTCGCACGAATGCATATTTTCAAATTTACAACCTACACCTTGAAAGCCCGTATCCGCAACGGGCCGCGTCGGTGGATTCGCCACTAGTCGTCTATGCTCCCCCTCAGGAACCACTCAGCCATCCCACGAAACAAACACCAGCCTCCAAGTCGTCCATCAACGAACCCTTCCACCAACCGCGTGAAAGCAGGCTGCCAAACCCGCAAGCTGCCCCAGGCCACTCTGTAACCAACCACCCTAACCGCACCAGCTCTGGCGCCTCCTCAGTGCTCTCTAAAAGCCCACATACTAGGCCAACTGACAACCTGGGAGAACAATCATCTGCCCGTGGTACCATCAATCCCTCACGAGTGACCGCCTCCGGACAACCTGCTCCCAGTGCTTCCTCCAATGCCTCTAGCGCTCCAGAGGGCCCCAGGTACCACCTTCGAAAGTACGTTGACGTTGCTAAACATTCCTGTCAAAGTGAAAACTCAGGCAGCCATCAAGCAGTGCGGTTTTCCGAGTGCTGTTTACCGCCCATTTTTGAGTTTAAAATAACTGACAAATGCATTCGCTCTCAGATGCATGCCGCTTCTCTTAAAAATTACTTTAAAAATCTAAGGTTCCCAAAGCCTCCAAATTGTGTCAAGACCAGCGACGCCCAGAAAGTCTGCCCGCCATATCGATAAATGGGATAATGTTTTAGAGAATGCTTCGCTTCAAATTGCAAGAATACATATTGATCACTGTGAGTCATCAGAAAAAGCGTTCCGCAACACTGAAAACCAGCTGGGAAAGTCATCCCACCTCGCGCCGCTTGAAATAGGTTTACTGCAAGAATTCTTGCAAAAAAAGTTTCATGAGATTGGTTTGGTTAAATCAAACAAAATTTTGCGTTATGCTGTTCTACAACCAATATATGCTCAGCGGACAGATGTTGAAGTCGTTGAGATGCGTGAATTAACGCTGCATCTAGTCAATTAAGATCGATCTTGCATTGTAAACCTGTTGAGTGCCACTCTTTCTCCTACTGAAGTCAGTCTTCTAACTTGTGGTCTCAGTTTCTGCCCAGCAACAGGTGGTGTCAACGATTTGTTCACTCTTAAAGACTTAGGTAAATTTTGCCGTAATATACAACTCAGGAAATGTTTCCATGACCATCTCAGCTCTGATGGGACCCATTACCCCTTGCCCTCCAACAAACACTGGACTCCCCCGCCTCATAGCGACAAATACCTAGATATTTATATCTCGGCAGTCACGTGCGACATTCTGGATATATATAATGAGCAGCTTAAATTCCGGAAGAACATATTTGGCAGAGGAAAGCATTGTGCTTAAAAGTCTTGCGACGCGAAGTGAAATCGTTATTAAGCAGGCTGATAAGGGAGGCGCAGTAATGGTTATGAATAGAAGTGATTATGTAAATGAAGCCCTCCGTCAATTCACCGCCGGCTCTTTTTATAAGCGTGCCGATAATATACCAACACAACGGATTAAAGCTCTAATTATGGAGACCATTGAAACTTTGCCAGAAAAAAAATAGCAGCTCATGCAGTAAAATCACAGGTCCCCCTTAGTCCTGTTGCCTGTAGGTTTTATTTATTCCCCAAATACATTAGCAGAATAATCCAGGTCGTCCTATCGTATCCGTCATCGGCACGGTAACAAAAAAACTCTCGTTTTATGTGGGCTCAATATTAAACAACATGCTACTCAGTTTCCTTCGTTTGTGAAAGACAAAAACCATTTCTTGAGTGAAATTGCCGCGAACAATGTATGCGTTTGTTAATTTATTGTTTGTTTTCACTGCCGGGCCATGCCCGGCTGTGTTATCTGCGTTCCAAACAAAGCGCTTCTTACATTCTTTGCTTTTATGTCTTACTGGCTATCCCACTCAGATAAGCAGACTGTTTCGCCCTAACGTCACTAGCCCACAATATTCTTCTGGGATCTACAAGGTTCTGGATGTGAATCGACGGTTCCAGAAACACTTCTGCCGAAAGATAGTAGCCTGCACAGCAGAACCCGCTACATTCGATCTCCGACGCTGGCTTGCGTACGTAACTTTGCTGACTGGTTCTTCGCCGCCCGTGTAATATTTGTGTTGTTAGAGGAGAACAAGTTCGCTACAATACACTTGTTTTTCGTGAAGACAACTGCGTTCTCTTTGGCAACGTGATATCTGGTAGAGGTGCTGGGTACATGCACGCTCAACCATCTTCAAGTCGTCAAGCAAGCCCAACTCGTTCCAGCCGCCGACAGCAAGGCCCAGAGCCGGAGTTTGGACCACTGCCAGATAAATTGAAGGCGGAAGACGTCACGACTGTTTCCATAAACATCGCATCCACGATAACCAACGCATTGAGCCATCCTGTAGTTCTGCAGCAACACCGGGAACCAGCCGCATTTCATAGATCACCCTCGGAAGATCCTGAGGAGTGGTTGGAGGAAGTGGAGCGTGTTCGAATCTTTAACAGGTGGGATGACGAAGAAATGTTTCGGCATGTCTTCTTCTATTTGGAGGATGCGGCTCAAACTTGGTTCAAGAACAATGAAAGCTCTTTAACTCATTGGACTCTCTTCAAGAGAGAGTTCCTTAAAACATTCGCCGCCATCGTGCGAAAGGAACGAGCCGCACATTTACTAGAAACGCGCACGCAACACCCCAACGAAGTGGTAGGGATCTTTGTTGAGGAGATGAAGAGGGCGTTTCCACGTGCGGATCCATTGATGACAGAAGAAAAGAAACTAAGATTTGTCATGCGAGGAGTAAAGCAGGATCTTTTTGCTTCCTATGTCCGCAACCCTCCCAAGACGGTACGAGGAAGTATGATCGTACGAGGAATTTTGTACGAGGAAGTATGATCGCGCGGTCAACGCGCTGGTTTCCGAGACGATCGGTGCCGGGGCTACAAGCTCTGACACGCGCGCGACACCATCCGAGCAGTGGTCAGGGAGGAGCTTCGGAAGCTTTTTCCAATCACGCCGCAACCTCAAGTCGCTTCTCTGACTAACGTCATCCGCTAAGAGGTTCAACATGATTTGGGCACTTCTATGCCCTCCGACGTACCCCGCGAACCACGGGAGATTACCTACTCCGCAGCTGTTCGTCGACCCCGCCTTGCTCAAACCCGCCTACAAGAAGCTCCGCCGTACTACCGTCCACTCTCTCTGCCGTCCCCACTGTCGCCGCCGTCCAACAGACCGCCGTCCACAGCTCGCCATCCACAGCCCAAAACCCAACGCCGAGAAAGACCGACGTGTGAGGAACCGCCGGTAATGGTCCGCTGTCCTACCACTGTGGAGAGGCCGATCACATCTATCGTCATTGCCCATACAAAAGACTCGGACTGCGTGGTTTCTTCTACACACCTCGCCCTCTCCCTTGGCAACGACCACGTGAGATCGAGGACTACCTACCTCAAACCAATCATGGCACAGCCCGTTTCAACCATTCGCAGTCGCCCTACCCATACCAATCGCCGAGCCGCCGTGGCAATGTTGACTTCTCACGTGGAAGTTCCCTCAGCCGACGCAGGGGAAACTAAAAGGAGCAACTTCGGGAGGTAAAGTTGCACAACGGAGGAAAAATGAAAAACCTCCAACGACGCAGCGACTCACTGTAGACCATGATTCACAAAATGAAGACCACGATTCACGCTACAGCAACACTGATCCCGGAAGAACGACGGCGTACCACCCCCAAACGAGCAGACAAACGTGATGCCTGAACAAGAGAATCGCGGATATGCTGTCAATGTACGTCGACGTTGAACATAAGACTTGGGATGAAGTGCTCCCGTATGTCACCTTTGAGCACAGCATGGCTATCACAGAAACTACACAGATGACGCCGTTCGAGCTTGTCTACGGAAGACCGGTGGCTACGATGCTCGACGACATGCTTCCGCACGTAGAAGACGATGACCTCAACGCCGACGTCCAAGAATACCTTCAGCGTGCGGAGGAGGCCCACCAGCTGGCTCGAGTTCGTACAATGGACCAGCAGCTTGTGGATGCCGGGCTCTACAACCTCCGACGCCAAGATGCCGAGTATCAGGATGGTGTGGAAGTTTCGACTCCCATCTGTCGACGCGGACTAAGTGAGAAGCTTCTTCGACGGTATTTCGAACCCTACCAGATTCTACGACGTGAGGCCAACTTATCTATGAGGTGATCCCCTATGGTGATTCCGAAAACTCACGACGACGCAAGCGGGCCGGTGTCGTCCACGTGGTTTGCTTGAAACCTTGCTATGCAATATGACTGACTTTTTTTTTCGTTCGGACTGTCTTTTATTTCAGCATAGGGTCGATGCACTCCTAGAGGGGGTAATGCCGCGTACCTTGTATGGGTTTGTTTATTTATGGTTGTTTTTTATGCCGGACCATGCCCGGCTTTGTTATCTGCGTTTCAAACAAAGCGCGTCTTCCATTCTTTACATATATGCCGCACAGGGTATCACATTCGGATAATTAGACTGTTTCGCCCTAACGTCACCAGCCCAGGATAAGCTTCTGTGATCTACAATGTTCTGGATGTGAATTGACGGTTCCAGAACCACTTGCGCCGAAAGATAAAAGGGTGCAAAGCAGACGCCGCGGCATTCGATCTCCCATGCTCACTTGCGTACGTCACTTTCCTGACTGCTGTTTCGCCGCCCGTGTATTTTTTGAGTTGTTAGAGAAGCATAAGTTCGCTCCAATAAACTTGTTTTTCTTGAAGATGACTGCGTCGTCTTTGGCAAAGTGGCAATATTATTGACCATCCCGTCTCGCCCGACTCACTACTCGTCACCCGAAGCACTACTCGTCACCAATATCCCTCACGACGATGGCGTTCGAGCTCTCGTCGAAACGTACGATGCTCTTCAGGAATCTAGTCCCATCCAGAGTGAAACACTGGCAACGTTGCTAAAACTATTTCTAGAGCCAAAGTTTGAATTTGATGGTATGCACTACATTGAGATCAACGGAACGTCAATGGGCATGAGGGTCGGACGAAGCAAGGCTAACATTTTCATGTGCTCTCTCGAAACCTCATTTCTGCACAAACGTTCTCTTAATCATTTCTATTACAAACGCTTTATAGACGATATTTTTCCGATTTTGCAAAACAGCGAAGAAAAACGTTTGGTATTCATTGGAGATTTCAACAACTTCCACCCACGAATCTCTTTTTCCCACCAGTATTCGGCTGAAAAGATCCACTTTCTTGACGTGTCAGTGTCATTGCATGACGGAAAAGTAACCACAGAGCTTTATAGAAAGCCCACACATCGCCATCAACTTTTACACTTTGAAAGCTGCCACGTAAAGCATAACAAGACCATCATACCTTACAATGAGGCGGTTCTCTTCAAAAGTGTATGCTCTCAAGAAGCCTACTTTAACAAAAAATGTGCAATACTCTGGCACAGATTATTTAGGGCGCCATAAAACACGCTAGTAAACTCGATCGCAACGAACTATTACACCCAACCAGATCGCCCCTTGCCCAACCAACAACTAATCTGATTCTAAGGTATTCAGCGTCAGCCCCAAAAGTTACCTCGATTCTAAAAAACACAATATTATTCTGATGGAAAGCAAGTAACTTCAACGCGTGTTTACACATCCGCCCCTTGTAGTCTATCGATGTTCCACGAACCTACGAGATTAAGTCACTTCTTCTAAAACCACTCTCCGATCTTAAATCGGCTGCCTGCCCTGCCAAAAACCGCGATGCGGAATTTGCCCTCATATGACGACCACCACCACAGCCACTAGTACAGCTTCAAATCTTAAAAATTATATCTAAAGGCATTTCACTTGCGACACAGAAAATGCTGTTTATCTGCTAGAAGGCGCACAATGCCGAATTCAGTATATTGGCCAGACCGCCAACTCTTTCAGACTACGTTTCAACAATCATAAATGACACATAAGGACCCTTCCCAATCTTCCATTATCCAAACATATAAACGTAGCCGATCATTCATTTGATAAAATTAAAGTGACAATTCTTGAATCCGGTTTCCGTTCACACAATGATAGAGAAGTCAGAGAATCCTATCTTATTAACAAATTCAAATTCATGACACCAGGCTTAACCGAAAACATTGGCTCACTGACCTTTTTGCCGCACTCATAGTCGTCTGTGTGAACTTTCATATCTTGAATAAACATTTTTTGTATGGGCATTTGTATATGATATTGCGCGCGTCCTCGCAGTTTCACTTGTACAAATTTAATGTTTTAACTCCATTATCAGTTTTTAGGCCTCATCTTATATTGTTTAATCGTGAAGCATTGGTCGAATGTCGAATGACGCATTGGTCGGCTGGTCTCTTTCCACTTTGCAGTGTAATTGAATGCTGGTTTTGTTGTACTCGGCCCTCTCTTTCATGTTTCTGTTTCTGTTTTTGTTTTGTACGCTACAGAAATAAATCACATGTCATTGTGAAAACCAGTTATGTTTTGGTGTTCCATCGCACATCATTCCTAAAGATTTATCAGCTTTTCTGACGTACCACGTATCATGTGTAACCCTCTCTGCTGTGATAGACCCTTGACGCCTTATAGGCTTATGCTCGGGCGCTTGTGTTTTATTTTGACGAATGCTTGTCCGAAGCCGAAACGTCAATAAAGTTTGTTAATCATTCGTCCAGTCGCCTCAGTATCATCATCATCATCATCACCAGCCTATCTACGCCCACTGCAGGGCAAAGGCCTCTCCCATTATTCTCCAATTAACTCGGTCCTGTGCCAACTGTGACCAATTTATCCCCGCAAACTTCTTGATCTCATCTGCCCATCTAACTTTCTGCCGCTGCCTGCAACACTTGCCTTCTCTAGGGATCCACTCTGTTACCGTAATGACCAGCGGTTATCTTGCCTTCGCATTACATGCCCTGCCCACGTCCATTTCTTCTTCTTAATTTCTACTAATTTGTCTTTAACACCAGTTTGCTCCCTGACCCACTCCGCTCTCTTCTGTCCCTTAATGTTACACCTATCATTTTCCGCTCCCTTGCCCGCTGAGTCGTTCTCAATTTAAGTTGAACCCTCTTAGTGAGCCTCCAAGTTTCCGCCCCGTAGGTGAGTAGCAGTAAGATGCAGCTGTCATACACTTTCTTCTTCAGCGACAATGGTAGGCTGGTATTCATTATCTGAGAATGTCTGCCATATGCACCCCACCCCAATATATCTTCAGTATATCTATATATACAAACATATGTATATATATATATATAAATATATATATATATATATATATATATATATATATATATATATATATATATATATATATATATATATATATATATATATATATATATATATATATATATATATATATATATATATATATATATATATATATATAGCGAATCAGAATAGGAAATGAGGGGCTCGTTGAAAATAACACAGAAATAAGGGTTGGCAGTCGAGAAAACCTCAGAAAGCAAAGGGGAGGATGTGGTAGATCATTGAAACAGATGAAGAATTTGGAAAGAAAGAAAGAAAGTGAAGAAAAATGCCCGCCAGGAGGGATCCGAACCCACGACCTCCAGAATACCGGTCTGGTGCGATAACCACTACGCTACCGGCGGGGCGATTTTCCCATTCACTTTCTGGGGTATTTATGTTAGGTAGATTTGTTTCCTGTGCTTGGGGGTGGTAGCCAGCGCCATTCGGACTAATCGGGGTGAAGGGGACCTTCTTTTTAACCCCCGGGTCGTGACTCGAGTGTCTACGACATGTCCAGAGTGGTCGACCAGCTTTGAACCCTCTTAAGCTCCCTTTGGCAACAAGACTGCCAGAACAGAGACCCTCGCTATGCATATAGCGAATCAGAATAGGAAATGAGGGGCTGGTTGAAAATAACACAGAAATAAGGGTTGGCAGTCGAGAAAACCTCAGAAAGCAAAGGGGAGGATGTGGTAGATCATTGAAACAGATGAAGAATTTGGAAAGAAAGAAAGAAAGTGAAGAAAAATGCTAATTAGCTCGCATCATACATTCGCGGATACTTCAAAAATTGAGGACCCGTGAAGGGCTCGGATCTGTCAGTTAGCTCTGGGTACAAGCCCGCCTTAATCACTAAATCGCGAAATTTTCAGAAGTCATGGCAGGAAGCTTTTCTTTTTAGAATTTTCTAAACCTTCACTCCTCCTCCCTCTACAGCTTCAGAAAAACTGTGTACCTAGAATAACAGCCCCCATGGTTTTATTGAGTGTACGGGCTTTTCAAAATTGACTTGCGTTGAACTTTTTAACATTTATTTATTCAAGTAAACAGCCCCAATATGTTATTATCAGTGTTGCTGATGCGATTTGAACACAGTGATTGTTCGCTGCTTTTCCGCGTTACATGTCTTTGAGCTCTTCCGGGTACGGGGCTTCCCGTCAACTAAGTAGAATGAGGGCCATGAAGACCTGAAGATTGAAGTACTAGAGCAAAACTGCTTCTGCGCATCTATTTACATTCCTACAAAAATAAAAAATGTGGGCAAGCATTGGGATTGACTACCAGGAAACGATTCCAGGCGAAGCTAGTGTGGACAGCGCACACTAGCCAAAAATATAGAAATACTGAAATATTCGTCGTACAACGCTGAAGGATTTTTCATCTACGCCCTGGTGTTTCCTAGCGTTAGAGTATCCCGTCCACGTCGTCACCCAAATGATCCATTTCGCTTCGGTGCATTCTGCAAAAAAAAAAAAAAAAAACATGCCTTAGCCGCCGAATGTGTTGCATGGCTACCTGAAGCTGCAGCGAGTAATTAACAGCCCGAATGACAGCAGGGGTACCATCCAAGGGCAAGCGTTTCAGACAAGCTTCCGCGAAAGCAGGCGCATGCAAGCTCCTTCCCTACTTCCCGTGCGTTGAGAGGAATTTGGAGAGCACAGGTGGGTGACCCCCAAGGCGAATGTCAATCCGGAATCTGCAGAACCTTCGGTCCAAATTCCCGCTCCCGAATAGAAAAACATTACAGGATTTACGGACTTTTCAGCGCGCGAACATATATGTTTGCTTTCCTTTGATTTGTCTATATTTTTAATCGATTTTATGTATTTTTAAGACAGCATCTGTGCTCTTACCTGTGATTATTTACCGGCTACTTATGAATCCCCATACTTTACGAGCTATTTCTCGCGTAAATATTTCTTTAGGATAGTCCCTCGGGCTTCTTTCGTTTGTTTACTTTTCACATAAATGTACCTTGAATGGATTATTCAATACCCTAAAGATATACCTTTAAATTTCTTTCTTCTGATTAGGGAAGATCTTTTTTACAAAAGTACCGAAGCTGAGCTTCAGAAGTACCAATGAGCCGCAATCCAAAGTCGCTCATATTCCAGGACGCTGCTTTCACGAGAGTGATTGCTGCGGAAAACATTTCTTACTCAGAGAGCGCGCTTCCGTTGTTTTAAACAAACTGATCACCTATCCTATAAATAAGAATCAAATGATTCCACAGTTCAGTTAGAAACAAATTTCAGTAGGAATAGTAGCCCTAAGTGTTACACTGGGTTTTTCATTTACGTCATCTCATGCGATTGGAGCTGCAGCGGCTCATTATAACCTGCAGCATGCCTTTTGCAGCCAGCACCTGTTTGTTTATATATACCATGTATAATGTCGGGCCGGCACCTTCTTAAGCGAATATAATTTGTAATGGTAAAGTTGTGCTCCTTAATAATGATAATTGGGAGCTGCAGTTGACATTGGTCTCAGATGACGACCATATTCTGTGAATTATACTCTGCGGCCAAACGCTAAGAATTACAGATGAGCAGTCATCGTGAAGATGACACACTGTACGTATCCGGCAGAAAACATATCAAAGTGCTTTCAACATTATTACATAGCATTTCCAACTTTTGATCCGCAAACACGATAAACCTGCCGCATTTCCAGCTAACTCCCAATAAGTAGGGGCGGAAGCATGCGCCAAGATACTAAAGGTGCATTCAGTAATGCATTGCTAACGACATCTCAAATACTTGCGTTATCACAAGAAAGAAAGCACACAAATGCACTGTGCCAAGTAATTGCAACGTCTGCCTCAATACTTTTGTAAAATCACAGGTTTGTTTCCCCGTACGTGGCACCCATTTTCGCAGCCGTTGTCGTAGCGACTCCGCGAAAAGCAAAAAATAGTTACTTTCACTCATTTTCGAAAAAAAAAAGCCATTGATAATTAGTCATCAACAAACACGCAAAAAAACAATAATACTCTGACTGATTTGTTATATAGAATACACGTGATAATACGTCGCTAGAAAACAAAATATTGAACAGTAATATTTTATAAATGCTGCAAATATCCCAGTTCATATGTAGCATATAAACCCACGTTTTCTTCCTGGAAGGGCTACATAACCAATCCGTTCCTAAAATAACGAACAAATCTGAACAGGAACATAACGCCCGCAGCCTAAATCCCTCACCAGGATTCGTCTTTGTGCCGAAATACCCGTGTCCTTAAACGTCCGTGTGCCGAAACGCCCGGGTCCCGAAAGGTCCGTGCACCGAAAGGTCTGTGCACCGAAAAGACCGTACCGAAACGCTCTGTACCTAAACATCCTGTACCGAAAAGACGGGTATCGCAGATTAAATTTTTGTTGGGAGGGGGGGCGGGCTAGAAGGAGGAAGGGGGACCAGCTCAGGTGTCTCAGACAGCTCAGGTGGGCCAGACATTTAAGCCGTCGCGTTTCCCGTGGTTGCACCAGAGTCCTGGAATGGTTGCACTTACCAACAAATTCCGGATCCAAGAAATCGCGAACGGTGTGAAATCAGGGTTTGATTGCTCACTTTTTTGAGCAGTTTACTTGCGTTCATTGTGCGAAGCGTCGCAGTGTGTGCATGACGATTGCGCGGATATGGCGAAGTATGCAAGAGCGTATCCCATGCAGCCCGATGCAATTATTAAGTTAATGAAGACAACATACGAGTAGTTTGTTGAACAAATTACGCAAGAAATGCAATAGTTGTGTAGCCTTTATTGTATTTACCTAACTGTTAAGCAGGTACGTCTAGGTTTTATTTCATTCTCCTGTGGTAAAACAAAATAATTGGTATTTGATGCTTTTTTGTGTTGCGCACATAAATGAAGCGGATAGCCCTGTTCTCATTTTTTTCTACTTTATCATGATTGTTTTGGTGGTGATTGGTCCCACGGGGTTCTAAGTAAACAAATATTTCAAGCTGATGACCTTAATGTTTTGTTTTTGTTGGTGCATTTTAAAGTAGCGGTGGAGTAAAAAGAAGAAAGCGCAACAAAATTAACTACTAAACCAAAACGTCAACACCTCTTTTGGTCCTCCATTTCCATCTTTAGCCATTCGATCCGCTGAGTGTTGTCAACCTCAGGAGATGGCCAGGAAAGGTAAAGGGATAGATAGCGACAGAGAGATGAAACATTTATTTTGCTGCAAACGTAGGGAAGGATACTTAGTTCAGGAATCCATGGGTTCAACATGGTGTCGTAGCCCGGGTTACAAGGAGTGGTTGGTTCTCAAGGCGAACACTAGACAGCAGTATCTCCAACTGCTAAGGGGACTGGGAATTTGCAAAGGGGTGGCAGGTGGGGTTTTTAATTCAGTCCAGAATAGTATCTTGGAGTGTATTTTTGCATTCGGCTGCGTACTGGGCCGTTAATTACTAATGCACTCTTACCGGTGTACGAAAGTGCCTGGGGTGAAAGTGCCTGGGCCTCTCCAGGTGGCACTGGCTGAACCGAGACGTGCAGATGTAACTGTCGGAAATATTAAAATTGAGACTTCAATTTATTGTCCGCTTTCTTAATTACTGTCATATGCAATACACATTAAGTGTCTGAATACTCTATATTAGCGATTGATAGTCGCAATCCTGGCAGTCTGATTCACCTGCAATTGTTCTGTTTCGCAGCTGTTTCAAAATTAACCACTATGATCGAACTAATGAGGGGCAATAACCATTTATATGTACACTCGAATTTATTTACTTGTCAAGGTAGACGTATATACTTCGTCAACATCGCCTTGCACAAAATACATGACGGTCCCATCAAAACCAAGGAAAGCGCATATGTGTGTTATCACAACATGCTTCGTAGGCGGTTTCGGTTGACATACAGATTTCCGGCCGAACCCGCAGGCATTTCACGCAAAACCGCCTGCAGGCGGGGTATTCCTGATAATTGGGCATGAACAGAAGTTGCCGTTTCCGTTCATTTGCGAAGGCACCCAGGGAAGGAGAGAATAATTTTTCTTAAAACCCCACCACACGGGTGCCCATCTTACATGAATGAAGTTTGCTCCTACCCTTCCTCCTCTGGGCAAGTATATACATGGGACATGTGAGAGTAGAGGTGCAAGTAGACGTAATAAAACAACGTCGCTGATCCACCGTGTTTAAGAAATGTGGCATGCAAATCATCAAATATATTCTCAAAAATTTCAGATTGCGTCTTTCAGCGATCGAATGAGCATGTACCAATTGCACACACGCATACAGGAGATTTCTGCACCTACATTCGGGATTACCTTTCGGCATAGCCTTGTCCTCCTCTAGAAAACCACCTTATTGTGAAAATAAACTTACCATTATTATTATTAGTTGGTGGTTGTTTTATCTCTCACTCAAGTAAAACACCGTTCAGTGGAAGTATAACAGCACATGCAAACAAGAGCATAGTTATACGCTAGGCATGGTAAAATGTTTCGCACATTTGGATGTTTTTAATTTACGAATCATATACGGCTAAAAGAAGCCGATTTTCCCAGCAATGTCTCGCGTAACATGATATAATCGGCTGACAGCGAGTTCAAATCGGCACCAGCTACTACGGACACGTAGAAAATGTGTCCTTGAAGATAGGCGGCAGCGGCTTTATTCCGCATCGTTGGCAGTCTTCGCAAGCTTGTCTTCGCAAGCAACGAAGTGGCACAGCAGACACTAAGGCGTGTTAGAGTGAACCTGAGGGACATGTGAAACAGGGACATGGGGTTTGTGCCGTATGTCAATAACAATTATAAATTATACTCCCTTGATCATAATGTACCTAGCATATTAAACAGATACAATCACACAATCGGATACAGCAAACGTGAGCTTACTGCGATGTTCTGTAAAATTTAAATACCGCATTTTTTTGAATGTGTACATGCATCTATTTCATTGCAAAAAAATTGTGCACATCTGCGTTTCATAGCATTATATAATTCTGTGGTGATATGATCACACCTCGTTGTGTATATTCTCTACCATTGTGTTAAGATGTGTTACTATTGTGAATAACGCTGTGAATTATTATTATATTATTATGTCATTACAGGCGCGCTTATAGATGTGTCCATGTGTGTATTATACATATATATATATATATATATATATATATATATCAATATTTATTTATATATATATATATATATATATATATATATATATATATATATATATATATATATATATATATATATATATATATATATATATATATATATATATATATATATATAAGCAGTAAAAGAAAACTTCTCGAGGAGCCAGAAAAAATACTTGAGAAAATGGTAGACGAACGATTAAAAACAAAAACAGTGGTTTACTGACGTTTCGACTGCGGGACCAGTCTTCATCTTGAGTAACATACAACGTTGGAGCACGCACGCTTATATAGGTGCAGAGGGTGTGCTGCAGTGTTCCCTTTTTTTAACAACATTGGCGGGTTTGGGGCGAGGGAACAGGGAAGGGAGGGCATTATACATGTGGCACTATACATGATGACCAACTCTTTTCTAAAAAGCCCAGCAATATTCAACAGCATCCAATTAAAAAAAAAAAACAGGGTACGGAGCTGTTCAAATACACTTTTCATACGAATTACACGAATAAATGGATGGTGCAGGGAACGTCTCGACACTCGAAATGCAAAGTACAAGAACAACAAATAAATACAGAACAGAAGCCGCCGGTGACGCATCCATTCCTGAAAACACCAATTACCGGCGGCTTGGGGAATGTCAGGGCACCTCCACACAGAAGTCACAGAAGTCACAGAAGTTTACAGAAGTCACAGAAGAGCGCACGTGCCAGCAACGCAACCAATTATTTAGCCAGGTAGGAAGTAACTAGGTGTGTTCTGCGTGGAAGCAACTATTGAATCGGTAGCCAGTAAGGGTCAACAAGTTTCTGTCTATACAATAAAAGCATGTCACAGCATGATGGAGGCATGCAAAGAAGTGATTAATGATTGACAGTCCAAGAAGTGGAGGGGTGGGGGAACCGCGCAACATCGAAGAAGTTGGTGAGTGACCTCGCGGACAGCGCGTTCGCGATAACAAATTTAACCCCCCATAGGGGGCTGCCAACCGCGGGAGCGGAGACGTACTGGGAATGCAGCTACTATTCCACGAAAAAAAAGGGGAGACAGACAAGGGTGGGGAGGGGGGGGGAAACGTGTGGTGGCTGACAGTGTTCCGTAGGGCGAATGAAAAAAAAACCGGTGAAAGGAAAACAGTGAAAATGGCTTAGGTACCCACCAAAGACGATAATTTCCCCAAACTCTCATTAATGCCTGAAGATACGGATTTGAACTTGTAAATGAGATAC
Organism: Haemaphysalis longicornis; assembly: GCF_048455015.1. Classification (NCBI taxonomy): domain Eukaryota; kingdom Metazoa; phylum Arthropoda; class Arachnida; order Ixodida; family Ixodidae; genus Haemaphysalis; species Haemaphysalis longicornis. The sequence continues at coordinate 87,255,011 of NW_027526445.1, forward strand.
GATTCGCGGATTAGTCGATCATGGTGAGAGCGAAACCCAGATTTCAATATCGTGGCTCTGACGAGGTCAAAACGTTGAATGCCTTTCTATTAGCCTTAAATCACTCACAGTTGTCCTAATATATAGACCCCCATCTGGCAATAAGTCGCAATTTTTAATTTTTCTGGATAAAATATTAGACTTCCTAACCCATTCAGGTTCAATGTTCGTCATAATGGGCGACATGAATATAAATATGCTAGGCACTGATGGAAATGCTAGCGAACTAGATAACATAGTCGCGTCATACGGGTGTTCGAATCTTATCAGGACTGCGACGCGTATAGCAGAGGGAAGCGCAACACTTCTTGATTTGTGTATTACCAATGCTCATGCCCCGAATATATCGAACGGTCTTTTTTCGGCAGACATCAGTGACCATTTGCCTATATTTTGTTTAGTCCCGATGTGTAAATCTGTAAGTTCTAAAGGGCATTGCACTGCCTTTTACCGAGACATTAACCCGCAATCGCTAGACGTGTTTCGCTTGCTCGTGATCGCCACACATTGGGATTTCATTCAAGAAATAAAAGACCCCCAACAATCGTACAAGCTATTCTTAGATAAGTTAAAATATTGCTATGAACAAGCTTTCCCTCTGAGGCCTGTTGCAAATAAACGGCAGAAAAAAATAAGGAAGCCGTGGATAACGGCTGAGCTTTTTAATAAGATTGCACATAAAAACAAACTGTATCATTCGTTTATAAAATCCAGTGACCCTTCCAAATTCGCCGAGTTTAAAAAATTTAGAAACAAGCTTACTACAGAAATAAAGAAAGCCAAGGAGCAGCACTACGAAAAGTTGTTTTCCCGAATTTCTAATGACCCGAAAAAAATCTGGCAGGAAGTTAACAATCTTTCTAACAGGAATTCTGAGACTAGTACTGTTCAAATATCCTCGACGGAAGGAAATTTGACTGACGAACAGGCAGCAATAGCTTTGAACACACATTTTTTATCTAGTGGAAAATACACCCCGGTTACTGGTTACCAATTTGGAGAAGTAATCTTGCCAAAACCTAATGTAGCGAATTCCTTAGTATGGTTCCCCACTAGTACGAAAGAGGTAGAGCAAATAATAAACACTTTAAATAACACTGCAGCTGCCGGAAGTGATTTATTAAAGCCGTTTCCAATTAAATACGTTGCAGATATAATTTCCCAGCCTCTGGCTCACATTATCAATACTATGTTGGAAACTGGTGTATTTCCAGACGACCTTAAAATTGCAAGAGTGTGCCCGGTTCATAAAGGTGGAAGGGACAAGACTATAAATAATTTCAGACCAATCTCCGTGTTGCCAGTATTGTCTAAACTGTTTGAACGTGTTATAAGTGTTAGACTGGCTGAGTTTGTGGACAAATACAATGTTTTAAGTGATATGCAGTACGGTTTCCGAAAAAACAAATCCACCGAACAGGCACTGTTGATGACAAAACACGAAATTCTTAGCAATATAGAGCAAAAACTATACACACTTGGTATCTTTTTAGACCTGCGAAAAGCATTCGAATCAGTAAATCATGAAGTCCTGCTACAAAAACTACACGACTATGGAATACGCGGAATTGCATTAGAACTTTTAAGAAACTATCTAAGTAATAGATACCAGTATGTGTCGATACATACCGCAGCATCCACTAAACGTAAGATAGAAAGCGGCGTTCCCCAAGGTTCAATACTTGGCCCATTGCTTTTTAACTTATACGTTAATGATTTGTCGGCAATACCTAACTCCCCACGGTTAGTCATGTATGCCGATGATACTAATATGTTCTTCTCCTCAAAATCACTTCCTGACCTGGAAATAACAGTTAACAAATACATGGATATTCTGTCAAATTGGCTGCACATGAATAAACTTCAATTAAATGTCAGTAAAACTAAATATATAATATTTGCGCCAGTTAATAAACCAACAAATACTAATTTAACGATACTGTTCCGAAACTGTAAAATAGACCAAGTAGAAACCCAGAAATTCTTAGGTATTTGGTTTAGAAATGACCTATCCTGGAATACACACGTAGAAAAACTGTGTTCTGAACTAAGTAAAACTGTTGGTTGCCTCTTTAAAATCGCATCTCTTATCCCCCTTTGGTTGAAAAAATTGTTGTACTATACCCTATTTTACTCTAAGCTGTCATACTGTTCTTTGGTATGGGGCACCACGACCGCTCATAATTATAATAAACTCATTATATTGCAAAAAAAGGTACTCAGAATTTTTGAAAATTATCACGGAAGAATTCAGGATTTAAGAACCCATGATTTATTTTCCAAACACGGTTTGCTTAAAGCTAGTCAAGTGTATTATTACAAATTGCTACTGTACATCAGAAACAATAATCTTTATAACCACTATACACCTCAGCCAGCGAGTCGGTACTGCCTGCGTGGTAAACTTAGAAAAACACCACAGATTCGTACGAATTATGGCAAACAACATACTGATTTCCAGATACCATGGCTCTTAAATAAAATTGAGGAAAACTATGATTGTAGCAGACTGTTGTCTAACAAATTCATTAAAAAAATGCTTCTAGAACTTTGTATTGAATACTCTTAATATGCCTGTCAGTGCTATATTTTGGTGTCTGTAAATGTATTATTTCATTTATTATATGTTTACTGTATGTATACAAGATGTAGTTTAAACAATAATTTGTGTGTTTGCAAGCTACAGACTAACTTTTTTGTATTTAAGTATTCTACATCTGAACGAGAGGGCCTGTGAATATATGTATTGATCCCCACTCTCCTCACCCTACCCACGTTTCGAGTATATTTTTGTGTGTGTGAAATTGAATATTATTATACTGATTCTGTACTGCTGGATTGCCCTGTGAAGCAAGAGCCTCTGTCAGGCTGTAGCCTTTAGCTCTTGCTTCACTTTCCACTGTTGGAAAGGGAATAAACTTCAAACTTCAAACTTCAAAAGAGTGACCAGGAAGGTTGACGTGTTTTGACAACAGGAGAGATGGCAGAGTTTTGGAATGTGACTTGTGATTATTAAACCTAGATCTGAACGACTTTTGTGTTTGCCCGATGTATTGTAGGTGGCACACTGTACACTCGCGCAAATATACCACATTGGAACTATCACAGTTCAGATTTTCTTTGATTTTTAGACGAAAGTCAGAGGCTGAACTGACCGCGGTATCCGTTGTGGACATATGCGTGCATATTTGACATCGAGGCTTCCCGCAAGGACTGCATCCGCCGGTCGTTTGAGTCCTTATTTTGGATGAGGTCAGGACATCCCTGATGTTTTTGTTTCTCCTGTACACAACCCGTGGGGGTTCGGGAAAAATATGTTTTAGGCGCTCACTTTGGGTAAGAACGTTATAGTGCTTTTTTAGTATAGACGAGACTTTGGGAACAGATGCGGAATGTGTTAAGACCAAGTTCGTTTGCGGTTTGTCGTGGGAGGTTTTGGTGCCTCTGAGAATATTTTTGCTTCAAAAGTGCACTGCGTAGATCCTTACAATTATCATTGAAGTCCTCTTCCTTTGAGCAAATTCGACGAAAACGATGAGCTTGGCTATAGGGAATTCCGGTTTTGCAATGTTTGACGTGACTGCTTTGAAAATGTAGGTACTGTTGCTTGTCGGTCGGTTTTCGGTACAGTTTAGTTATCAATTTGCCCTCTGAGACGGTGACGTTGACGTCAAGAAAATTAACAGTAGACGGGGAGTATTGGTAAGAAAAAGAAATGGAGGGATGCGCAGACTTGAACGCGTCTATGAAGGTTATCAGATTCGTCTGCCCGTGGGTCCAAATCAGGAATACATCATCAATGAAACGCTTATAATAGAGCGGCTTTAAGCTCTGGCTATTCAGAAATTCACTCTCTAGAACGCCCATAAATATATTGGCATAGTTTGGCCCTACGCGTGTTCCCATAGATGTGCCACTTATTTGGACGTAGTGTTTTCCATCGAACTCAGAATTGTTAAGCTCTAGAATTAGCCGAAGAAGAGTGCTCAGTGTAGAGCCATTAACAAGTTTGTCAAAGGTTGCTCCTCTGTAAGCGTCAGTTACTGCTCGGATTCCATCGTCGTGCGGAATATTTGTGTAGAGTGAAGCAACATCCATTGTAACCAGGAGGGAATTGCTGGGAATATCCAAATCTAAAACGTTCGAAAGGAAGTGGTTAGTATCTTTAATGTAGGAAGGAAAACTAGGCGGTATGATGCTAATTATCGAGTCCACGTACCGCGAAAGGTGTTCCGTGACGGTGCCGATCCCCGCGACGATTGGCCGGCCGGGATTATCTTTTTTTGTGGATTTTTGGCAGCAAGTAAAACCTGCCAGCTACAGGATTAAGCGGAACAAGTGAATGGGCGGTTCTTTTTGCCATTACTCCATCCATCACCAATTGAGTGAGATGTGCGTTAACGGTTTCTTTAAAGTCGGCTGTAGGATCATTTTCGAGTGATTTGTAGAATGACGAGACTGATAGCTGCCTTTGTGCTTCTTTAACGTAGTCAACCTGGTTAAGTATTACTATTGCACCATCTTTGTCAGCTGGTTTAATTACAATATCAGTGCGGTGAGAGAGGGTTACTAATGAATTTTTTTCACTGATGGAGAGGTTATTGCGGAAGATAGACTGCTTTTTGTAAGCTTCAATGATGTCTTGTTGCACAGCTTTGATATACATATCTAAGCACTCGTCCCGCTGGGGGGGTGGTGTCCAGTGTTGATGGCTTGGAAGCAATTTAGCAGTGTCACTACATGTTTCGCGGTCATGAAAGTATTCCTTCAACCTCATGGTACGGGCAAAATTTTCAAGATCTTTAAAAAGCAGGAATTCGGAAAAACCCCCTTTTGTTGGGCAAAAACTCAAACCCCTAGAAAGTATGCTGAAATCGGTATTGGACAACCCTTTTGGGGGGTTAAATTTGTTATCGCGAACGCGCTGTCCGCGAGGTCACTCACCAACTTCTTCGATGTTGCGCGGTTCCCCCACCCCTCCACTTCTTGGACTGTCAATCATTACTCACTTCTTTGCACGCCTCCATCATGCTGTGACATGCTTTTATTGTATACACAGAAACTTGTTGACCCTTACTGGCTACCGATTCAATAGTTGCTGCCACGCAGGACACACCTAGTTACTTCCTACCTGGCTAAATAATTGGTTGCGTTGCTGGCCCGTGCGCTCTTCTGTGACTTCTGTGAACTTGTAAAGTGTCCTGATATTCCCCAAGCCGCCGGTAATTGGTGTTTTCAGGAACGGATGCGTCACCGGCGGCTTCTGTTCTGTATTTATTTGTTGTTCGTGTACTTTGCATTTTGAGTGTCGAGACGTTCCCTGCACCATCCATTTATTCGTGTTTTTCGTATGAAAAGTGTATTTGAACAGCTCCCTACCCTGTTTTTTTTTATTGGATGCTGTTGAATATTGCTGGGCTCTTTAGAAAAGAGTTGGTCATCATGTATAGTGCCACATGTATAATGCCCTCCCTTCCCTGTTCCCTCGCCCCAAACCCGCCAATGTTGTTAAAAAAAGGGAACACTGCAGCACACCCTCTACACCTATATAAGCGTGCGTGCTCCAACGTTGTATGTTACTCAAGATGAAGACTGGTCCCGCAGTCGAAACGTCAGTAAACCACAGTTTTTGTTTGTAATCGTGCGTCTACCATTTTCTCAAGAATATATATATATATATATATATCTATATATATATATATATATATATATATATATATATATATATATATATATATATATATATATATATATATATATATATATATGTATATATGTGTGTGTCCATTTTTTAACTCGTGTTTAAACGACGTTTACTCAATAATTTTTCTTTTCTTTTTGTTTTTATTACAATGCGTCTCTGGCGGCCCGCTATCAAGCACTGTACACTGGTGTGATTATGCTATTTACGCTGGCTGCTTTGTAATGGAATGGTTCCCTGTCCTTCGTCAACCTGATTCACAGCTTTTAGTAAGGAAACCGTCCGGAATTCATTCTGGAAATAAAAAGATTTTTTATTTTATTTTGTTTATTACCCCCCCCCCCCCCATGAGTGACGCTCGTCACAATGTACCAAAACTGAATTTGGCGACTCACTCCGTCGTCCTATTTTTGCTTAATCTTTCATTTCTTTTTGTTCGTCCAGCATGAATGCTTCGAGAAAACTAATAAAAAGAATACAAACTCGTAAAAAACTCAGTTATTTCCCTAAAAGTTCCCTATTTTAGCTTAGGGCCCTACATTTGTGCCTCATATTAAAGAAAAATTGCTAGCCATATCTTCAACTACTGATGTGGCAACTACAGCGTGCCATCATGGCGGCATTCATATTTAGACACACTTTTAAGCCAGCTTTACTCGCCTGGCCAGCCCCCTGCTTCGTGGAAGCTGAAGGGCAAGTCAACGCGCGCGGCACCTAGTAGGTAAAAACTTAACTTCGCTTTACTCGTGGTATTCAAAAGTTATTTTAGTAAAATAAAGATTGATTTTTAAATTGAAATATGCTGATTACGTGAAATTTACTTGTGTTTTACCGCTTGTCCTTTTTTGGCTTACGGCAGCAGGCGCAAGAAACTACTTCAAAGTCCTGCCGACAAACGACAGGCTAGTCAACTTGCCCCGTGCCTGCCCCGGTGCAGGGGGGCAACCGAATACCGCCTGTGATACATAGGGCCTTTGGGGAATTTCGTAACTGTATATATCCAGTAACTCTCGCTTCATTGCACCCCCAATGCCCAAAGTGGGGCATGTATGCCCCCCGTTAAAATATAAACTACATAAAATACACAAAATGTGTACTAACGCTACAGTTTGAACCGTTGAAAAGATCATTTTGTGATATGTTGTTTTTAGACAGCAAAATAACGACGGTTTTATAAAGCCAGAATATATGAGCCAATACAATCCACTGCTCATGACCTTCGGCGTGGAAGAAGTGCAACTGTCAGACGCGTGATGCGCCGTTCAGTTTAAACGTGTAACAGGATTAGAGCCTTGAATTTTACTCAAATCCGTACGGTTACTACTGTGAATTAATGTAGACTGTGTGCAGCCGTGCGAATTCTGGTGTGAACTCAATTCATCTGCACGTTCTCAGCGAGTCGAAAGCGCGACGACAGTTGTCACCGATGCAACCCTGTTAGACCGTGGCCATTGCGACCTTGTCATCGCCTTCCTCATGTGAGTATTGTGCCTCTCAACGCCTTTACTAATGAAATATCACGATTTATTAGTTTTGCCAACATATCTGTGAAAAGGCATATAGGTTGTACTTTGTTGCTGGCGTTTTGTGAAACGTGGCTTTTGTAATGAAGCGGTGGTGTTACATACGGTACGCGGCGATAAGGAGATAAACACTTGCGCTTTGTTTCTTTAGTAGAGGGTTTTAGTACAGCGTATGTTGCCTTTGCCTACGCTAAACGCTAAACTTTTACGTCCCGCTACGTAAACACCGCGAGGGGAGTTTTAGTAGGGCGTATCATCAGTTTTGCGCCGGCTGATCTGCTAGCGGAGTGCCGGTGTGCTTGGACATTTTACGAGTATGCAAACAAGTGCAAACAAACGCTTTCCCGTTCCTGTTGAATGCAACACGGCCAGAGCACGACATAAATATTCTCTTAGTTGAGTACTTTCTATAAAGAAAGCATTGAAGTTCCGCGGAACTTCTTCCATGCAATCTCACAGAACACCCTAAACCGAATGCCCCAGTCTGATGCATACATTTTATTCAACTTCAAAACAATTCAGAGTTGCGTTTTTAACGAACACTACGTAACGACATGCGTTGCAATTCTGAACCGCGATTGAACGGCAATCGGTTGCCTCCTCCTGCCCGTCGCAAATTCGGCACTCACTTCGCGCGCGGTTTGCGGGATCCAACAGCGGTCACTTAACTCTGGCGCCGAAGCGAAGAAAGCTTTTAGCCATGCAGACTGTACATACCCGATGCGAGGTTGGTCGTACGTCGCTCGAGAAAGATGATCCAGAGCATGCGAAGCACTGTCCACCGCAGAAGCACAACGTCACATCTCAGCGCGAACGCGCCCACAACACACACACTCACACACCCCTTCGGTCGCTGGCCTGGCTGCAAAGCTTCGTTTGGACCATCAGCGTTGTCACGACGATACAGAGCTGCGCGAGGGTCATAAACTAAGCACTCGACGTATTTAGAAACACAGGAGCAAGGAACTTTGTCTATCAGGAGCACATTACGGTCGACAGAAAAGCGGAACCGTGGATGCTTGTCGCGCTCCATGTCGCCATGTTGGAAACACAAGTGGCCTTAGGTACGCACGTTATTTCGCTGAAATAGCGTCCTCTCGTCTTCGGTCCGCTAAACGCAGAAGCGGCTTAACGTACGGCGCATGCACAGTGAGAACTAAGCAAAGAACAGTTTGTGTTCGCTAACTGTTTGCGTGCGGTTGCGTAGGTTATTCTCAAACTCTCCAGTTTCCGCCCCGTATGCGCTGTTGGCTTCCTTCTTCTCTCGAACCAACCAGACGAAGTTCAAACTCTTGTGAAGCGCGCCTAACACAAAAACAGTTGTTGGCGACGCGATCTTCGGTGGATTTACAGCGCACGTAGACGAGGACATAACCAGAAGGGAAGATAATACAAAGGTCTGAACTGTAACTCAGTTTCATTCAAACAAGAAAGACATAGACCGGGACACATCCGATAGAAATGGCAACAGCACCGGACGTAAACATCATCTCGCGCAGTGCTAGCTACACCCGTTGCTCCTACTGGCTCCGCAATGCCGATTTACCACAGTGGCATTGCTGTGTGGATGTTTTGTCGATATATTTTAGCGCAGCCTCGTTTCCCACTCTTGCGTAAAGGCAGAACGCCTTAGAAGTGTCTTCGGATTTGTGTTCGCAGCATAGAAGCGCTTTTTTTTGTACAGTAAGTAAAAAAATCAGAACTAGATAGTTCACCAGAACGGGAATACCCGGATGTGCGGCAGTGATGTAATCAGCACGTGTGGCAGGCATTTCCACTTTTACATCCTGTGTGTATATATTTCTGCGATTTGGGCGGAGGAACTCTAGAGTGACAAAATTTGTGCGATGGTACTCATTACGAAAAAGAACGGAAGCGCCCAACCACTAAGCGCGCAATAGAACGGAAGATGATAAGTATAACATTAGGCGACCAGAAAAGAGTGGAGAGGATCAGGGGACGAACGCGTTTTAAGGACATATTATTAGAAATTTGGAAGAAGAAATTGACGTGGGCAGGGCATGCAAAGGCAAGATAATCGTTGGTCATTAATGGTAACAGAGTGGATCCCTAGAGAAGGCAAGCCTGGCAGGGGGCGGGACAAAATTAATTTAGATGGGCTGATGAGATCAAGAATTTTGCGGGAGTAAATTTAACGCAGTTAGCGCACGACCGGGGTAGTTGACGATCTATGGGGGAGGCCTTTGCCCTACAGAGGACGTAGATTGGCTGGTGATGATGATGCCTCACTTTGAGTCCTTCAGCACTTTAAGCACAAGCAGCTAAAAGAATGCAATTATGATATTTCTATTTTTATCACACCGTTCAGCGGAATATAGCAACCTTGTTTTCGCACAAGCTGCTGTCTTTTTTATGTCTAGCGCTGAACTGCAAATTCAAAATCAAACTCGTTATAAGTCTGACTGCCAACTTTTACTTAGGGAAGACCTACCAAGAGTAACATGCTATACAGTCAAGTCATCCCACCTATGCAACAAACAACGCCTGCTGCATGCCGTAAATTGAGCTAGTATCAATTGCAGATTGCCTGTACCATGTTTTACTTCACGTGCATCTTGTTTGCGTCCTGTTTACTCCGTCTGCCTGTCATGTTTTTTGCATAACTGCCACCCAAATCCTTATATTTTGCATGTGCTTCATTGCTGAGACAAAGAATTTTTAACTTGTTTTCCCCACGTAGGTCCTGGTGCAAGCCAATGCCGTCTCATGCCCCACCCTGCAGGAATTGTGCGGTAGGTATTCTTCTGTGGCCTAATTAACTGTGTATTGATGCAATGTTGAACATAAAAAAATTCAGTTTGCTTGGGATCGGGGTATAGTAGGTGCAGTTTAGCCAAAGTGAGTGGAGGGATTTATTATTTTGGTTTCATTCCCACTTGGTTTTTAAGCAATGCGGCAGCTACCACCGCCACATGGCCGTTGTTTATGCAGAAAGGCCACTGAAAGAACATAAGCAAAATGAACCTAATTGAATGACGGCCTGCCTACACAACTGACTACGATCGAATTCTAACCTTGGAAATTCGAATACAGTGGCCACTGGAAATTTGACATAGAAATTAAGTTAAGGGAAGACAGTTTGAATGTGATTATGCAGTAAAAAGTTCTTTCACTACTTTGATGCTTCCTGCTATACAACATATACTTGCACTTAAAATGTAGGTCTAACAAGACCAGCGAACAGGGAAACAGGACGGGTTTTTTGAAGGTTTAGTTATGCATATTTACCAACAAGCCCACCAAGCCCACCTTGCTATTATGCTGTAGGATGTATACGTTTATAGCAGTGATGCTGTCGGGATTGTGCATGTTTCCTTTTGCCACATTTTGTGGACATGCCTTCCTCCATGTATAAATTGTCACTTCAATCAACCAAGCGGATTAGATAAACAAAAAAAATATTGTAAGTTCAGATGGGACCTGTAGCTGGGTTAAAATATCCTTATAGTCCCCATTCACGAAGTATAGTTTATATAAATAGTGGTACCTCACATAAGCAGCCATAGTTTTAAGGTTGCCTTACTACTCTGACCCTAATTTATATCCACTCCGCTCCCTTCCTCACTTTTAATATTATACCCATCATCTAGAGTTGTATTGCCTGCTAAGTTGTCCTTTTCTAAGTTAGACCCTTTTAGTGAGCCTGGAATTTCTGCCCCGTAGGTGAGCACCGGTAAGATGCAGCTGTTAGACACTGTTTTGCCAGAGAAAATGGTAGGCAGGCATTCTGTATTATACCAGTCTTGAACGGTGTATTAACACAAATTTTCATGTATCTTTGCCAAGATTGAAGACATGGCTTGCAAGGTAGGTGCTACTGCAACAGCCTGCACAAGGCGTCTGCTCAAGCTACCGTTGACGGTCAACATGGCTCAGGAGTTCGCCTGCTTTGGGAAAAAGAGATCCACGCTTTTTTGTGTGTGGGACTAGATCCTGCCTTGTGTGTGTGGGGCTAGATATCTTCGTGTTTTTACAGACATCAAATTCTTTTACCAGACAATGTATAGTGACCAGATTTTTTATGTCAGTCACATCCTGCGCAAATATCAGCTTGGTCGGCAACCCGCAGTTTCCTAATTTTTATTGCTAGAAGAGTAATTAAATTTCTTTCAGCATTTGGACCATAAAATATTTGCTCACTTTACAACCAATCCAGTCTGCAACAATTGCGGCAGTTTCAGGCACCGCAACTAAGAAGGCCAAGTGTTCAAGAATCCCTACCATAACTGATGATGGATGCATGTGCTATTGAACCACCACTGAATCATTTCCGTTCTTTCATGCGTTTTATTTTGTGTTATTGTTTGTTGAGCGTATCACTCGGTGTGAATCACGTAGTCATATAAATCAGTCTTGTAACTGTTATTCAATAATGTCCGTGTTCCCCGTCTTTTTTTTGGTCCCAAATCATATATCTTTGTGTGAAATATTGAAATAGTGTAATTTTATATTGTTTTCCTAACCAAAATTCAATGAGTGGCTTCTAAATTTTTTGTTGTTTTATTTTTGTCCTGCAATTTCAGTAACTGTAAATCCTTTCATTACGTAAACTTCTTCTGCTCTTGTAACCACCGTAGAGTCATTTCTGTATACACAATTTTTCTAGGGTTCGTACTCAATTCCCTAGATTTTGGTTTGTTTAAAGTAGCTTAAATTTGTATGGCCCTCACAAACATCACTCAACACCACTTCTGTGTTTCCGAGGTGCTTTTCTTTTATTGTTCCCCAAACTTTTCACTAGATGTTAACTATTTATTTTCGTAAATCAACTTTCTTTTTGTAACCACCATTCATTCATTTCTTTGTTTCCACACTCTTCTTGCATTGTTTTTCACCCTATTTTAATGTGCGATATTTCAAGTGGCATAACTATCTTGTGCTGGTACCCTGGGTTTACATGTTTGCTTTTATTCCTATTTTTTGTCAACCTTTCTGCTGTGTGTGACTTATTTACATAGTCATGAATATTTGTGCTATTCTTGTAATTGTACAATGTGTACCCTGTGGGCCAGGGCCGATAGGAATCAAAATAAAGTGGTTGTGTTGCGAAAGCATATTACATGTTTTGGTAGTCAGTATAAACTGTTTTACCTGAACTTTTCTGTGTTTCATGTGTACTTTAAAAGCTTTTTTTTTTCTACCAAGCTGCACTTACAGCTAGGTTGGCAAGATTGCCATTTTTATTAGTTCAATTTTTCTATTGTTTTTTTGATAGTTTTTTTGCAGAAGGCCTGTACAGCCGTGCTGTGTGGTACAATTCGATGACGCTACTGTGGTTGCCTTACTGTCAAGGGCGCTTGGGCTGATCAGGACTGGTTTGCTGTTACTTACTGCCACTTCTTTTCGATGCGACATTTGCAGTTTAGAGCTGTGCTTCGAGTGCTTCTGCAAAAGTGTGTGGTCAGTTTGGAACTTCACATATTAGACATCATGGAGTATGCAGCCCTTCAAAGATGGAAGCACATTAATATAAAAACCAGGTGCCAAGCAAAAGCAAACAGTGCTGATTAGCTTGCAAGAATGTATATGAAGCGTAAATGACCACAACACGTAGGCAACCTTCGAAAGTGGGCTGGCCAAACTCCGAAATAAAGTTTGAAGTAAATTTCAAGCATACAGGTTTATCTCAACAATATTATACTAACGTACAATAGTAATCAATATAACAAACTAATGCTTGTTCCGAAGACAGAAAAAGAATGTAGAACAGGCCTCTTTTTACACCTTGCATGCGTACCACTACAAATTTCATAAGATTTACCACTAGGGTAACGTCCCGTAAACAGCACATAAAAGTACCATAGGATGTATATTCTACGTTATTCTTTTTGTGACTTCGATACGTTTTTTGCAGTTGTTGCAACGTTGAATATATAGAACTTCGACACCAATGGTACGTCTCCTGGACATTTGCAATGTCGATTGCTGACGACTCTAGGATATCTGCACGACGTAACGTGGTTTCCTGGTTCCCTTTGCTTTCCGAAGTTTTGTTGACTGCCAACCCTTATTTCTGACTTATTTTCAACCAGCCCCTCATTTCCAATTCTGATTCGCTATATGCATAGCGAGGGCGTCTGTTCTGCCAGTCTTGGTGCCGTAGAAAGCTTAAGAGGTTTCAATGCTGGTCGACCTCTCTCGACATACTGTAGACACACGTGTCACGGCCCGGGAGTTAAAAAGAAGGTCCCTTTCAACCCGATTAGTTCCACTGGCCCTGGCTACCACCCCCAAGCACAGGAAACAAAACTACCTTAACATAAATACCCCAGAAAGTGGAGGGGAAAGTAGCCCAGCTGGTAGCGTAGTGGTCATCGCACCAGACCGGTATTCGGGAGGTCGGGGGTTAGAATCCCACCTGGCGGGCATTTTTCTCTCGTTCTTTCTTTCTTTCCAAATTCTTTACCTGTTTCTATGACCTATCGCGTCCTCCCCTTGGCTTTCAGATGTTTTGTTGACTGCCAACCCTTACGTCTGTGTTATTTTCAACGAGCCCTAATTTCCAAATCTGATTCGTTATAAGCATAGCGAGGTTCTGTGTTCTGGCAGTCTTGGTGCCATAGAGGGCTTAAAAGGGTTCAACGCTGGACGAGCACTCTCGACATGCCGTAGACACTCCAGTCATGGCCAGAGGAACAAAAAGAACGTCCCCTTCACCTGGATTAGTCGGAGTGGCGCTGGCTTCAACCCCCAAGACTGGAAACAAAACTTACCCTAACAAAAATACCCCAGAAAGTGGAGGGGAAAAATAACCCCTCCGATAGCGTATTGGTCATCGCACCAGACCGGTATACTGCCGGTGGTGGGTTCGGATCCCACCCTGCGGGCATCTTTCCTCCACTTTCTTTCTTTCCTTCCAAATTCTTTATCGGTTTCTATGAACTACCACATCCTCCCGTTTGCTTTCCAAGGTTTTCTTGACTGCCAGCCCTTATTTTTGTCTTATTTCAAGGAGCCCCTCATTTTAAATACTCATTCGCTATATGCATAGGGAGGGCCTCTGTTCTGGCAGTCTTGGTACCATAGGAAGCTTAAGAGTGTTCAACGCCGGTCGACCACCTTCGACATGAAATAGCCCCTTGAGTCACGGCCCGGGGGTTAAAAAAACGTCCCCTTTACAACGACTAGTCCGAGTGGCTCTGGCTACCACCCCCAAGCGCAGAAAACAAAACTACCCTAATATAAATGCCCCAGAAAGAGGAGGGGAAAATAGCTTCGCCGGTAGCATTGTGGTCATCGCACCAGACCAGTATTCTGGTGGTCGTGATTTCGAATCCCACCCGGCTTGAGTTTTTGCTCCGCTTTCTTTTTTTTATTCCTTCTTTCTAAATTCTTTATGTGTTTCTGGACCTACCACATCCTCCCCTTTGCTTCCGAGGTTTTCTTGACTGCCACCACTTTTTTCTGTTTTATCCCCTCATTTCTAATTCTAATTCGCTCCATGCATAGAGAGGGCCTCTATTCTGGCAGTCTTGGGTGCCGTAGGAATCTTAAGAGGGTTCATCGCTGGTCGACCCTCTCGACTTGCCGTAGACACTTGAGTCACAGCCCGGGTTTAAAAAGAAATTCCCTTTCACTCCAATTAGTCCGAGTGGCGCTGGCTACTACCCCTAGGCGCAGGAAACAGAACTACCTCAACATAAATACCCCCAAAAGTGGAGGAGAAAAATAGCCCCACCAGTAACGTAGTGGTCATCGCACCAGACAGGTATTCTGGAAGTGCAAAAATATAAGGACTTCGGTGCTTGGGTGGCATTTAGGCAACAGACAGACTGGCAGACAGAATAACAAGGACGCAAAGAAGATGCACGTGAAGTAAAACGTAATACACGCAATCTGCATTTGATTAGAGCACAATTTTACTGCATGCAGCAGGTTTTTTTTTTTGCACAAGTAATGACTTGACTGTAAAGCATGCTATTCGTGGAAGTCCTTCTCCAAGTAAAAGTTCGCAGTCAGTGTTGTTACGAGTTTGGTGTTCCATTCGCAATTCAGCAATAGACATAAAAGAGACACCAACTTGTGCGAAAACAAGGTTTCTATATTCGGCAAAACTCTGTGCAAAAAATAAACATTTTACAATTGCATTCTTTCACGCTGCGTATGCTAAGATTCTGAAGGACTGAAATTGAGTACCATCACACATATTTTGTCAAAATACAGTTTCTGCGACCAAATCGCAGAAATATGTACAGTCAGGATGTAAAAATGGAAATGCCTGCAACTCATCTCCATTACATCACTGCCGCGCATCAGGGTTTCCCCATTCTGATGAACACTCGTTCGTTCTGGTTTCACTGCCGCGCATCAGGGTTTCCCCATTCTGATGAACACTCGTTCGTTCTGGTTTTTTCCTTACTGCAAAAAAGGCGCCTTCTATGCTGCGAACACAAACTATCCCGAAGACACTTCTAAAGCGTTGTGCCTTTACGCACGAGTGGGGAACGAGGCTGCGCTAAAGAATAATGACAGAACATTCGCACAGCTAGGCCACTGGAGCAAATCAGCATCGCGTCGCCAGTGGGAGCAGCAGGTGTAGCTGGCAGTGCGTGAGAAGGTGTTCACGCTAGGTGGTACTGCCATTCCTATCGGATGTTGCCCGGTTTATGTCTTTTTGTCTAATAAAACTCAGTTACTGTTCAGCCCTTTCTCCTACCTTCTGTTCTTGTTATGTACTCGTATACGTGCGCTGTTAATTCAGTGAAGACCGCGTCGCCACCAACCGTTTTCGTTGAAGCACGCTTCACAAGAGTTTTAACTTCGGCTAATTGGTACGTAACTTCAAGAGAAGGCGGACGCCAACGGAGCGGATGGGGGGAAACTAAAGAAACAAAGCGCAAATGTTTATCTACTTATCGCTCCGTGCCATCTGTAACAGTACCGCTTTCTTAAGAAGGCACGTTTCACACAACACCATGAAACAAAGTACAACCTATATATGCCTTTTCACAGATATACTGGCAAAAGTAATAAAGCGTGATATTTCACTAGTAAAGCCGTTGAGATGCACAATACTCAGGAGGGGTAGGCAATGAACAAGCTGGCAACGCAACGGTCTCAATAGTGTTGCATCCGGTGACAACTGTCAACGCGCTGTCGGCTGGCTGAGCTCTTGCAGATGAATTGAGCTCACAACACAATTTCCACGGCTGCACACAATCTTCATTTGGTCACAGTTTTAACAGAAGGCATTTGAATAAAATGTTAGTAGGCTCTTCGCAGAACACGCCTAAAAGTTGCTCGTCGCTCTCCAATGATCATGACCAGTGGATTGGAGTGGCTCATGCGATCTCGATTTACATCATCGTCGTTATTTTGTAGTTTCAAAACAACATATACAATAAATTTTTCGACTGTTCAAACTATCGCGTTAGTACACATTTTGTGTACCTAATATAGTTTTAATCTTAACACCGAGAGGCGTTCCTGCCCCACTTTAGGTATTAGGGGTATAATGAAGCAGTCGGCCCTGATGGCACTGATACAAATACAAGTTCATTGTTGACCGCGAACCTGGAGCCTTAAATAAAACCCGTTCTTAATATCCCTTCACGGCCTAGTCCGCACAAACGTGTGGGTGAACATATCCGTTAACAAAGTGGCACCTGTTTCGGTTTTGCTCTCACAGCCCCGGGTAGTTCCCGGGCTGCGAACTCTTCCGAGACTTTATTGGTTTCGGTAGTTCACCTATTTTGCCACCAGGGGCCAAGAAATCACACATTAAAAAGCGCTCCCAGGGGCCCTATTCTCGACTGCACAAATTTCCGGCAATTCTGGCAATTTGCCGGCAGTCTTTTCTGATTGGCTTTCAATTTTGGTCACGTGCTTCCGGTCGACAAAGCGGTTGTGTGTGCTGTCGTCATTTTGATGTTTGATGTCGTTTACGGAGACCAGTTCCAAAGTTTGCCTCATTTCTCGTTACTAAAGGCGCATAATTCTTGGCCGGCAATAAAAAACCAGTCTAAATGCAGCGGACATGACAACGTAAGCCTATCTTTGCTATTCAACAACAATACTGCTGGTAATACAGACCCCTTCTGTGATTGGCTGAGAAGGCGTGACGTAATTTACACAGTTTGCGGGAACCATTACGTTTTTCAATGGCAACTTTAGCCTGCGCAAAAGTGACGTAATACTACGTAACAGCTTGAAAATGGCAGCCGTTTTTGTCGCAAAATACAAACAAAGTAGGGCGAAAAATTGCCGCGGCTTACGGCGCCGCGAAATGTGCGGCAATTCGCAGCAGGCGCAGTTTCGCATGCGCGCTGTTTAAAGCATGTTTCATACCGAAACAAATTATAGTTTCAACTGCTTCCAAGTCAGCGATCATAGAGCATACAAATAACGAGAACTTTTTTGCTTTTATGTTTGGCAAAAAAATAAAAATTATTTGTTTGGCGTAACCGCTACATAAGAGGGCAGTACAAGCCTCTCCATGACAAAGAGAACCCAATGCATGGCATTTGTCCATACTCGTCCTAGTAAGCTGTTGGGTCACATGATTGAACTCAAGACAAAAATAACGAAGAAAAGTGGCTATTTGGTTCGTTACAGCGCTGATTGAATTCGAGCTTGACGAATGAGTGAATCGGCGACATCGGTGCCCTCCTTGTAACATAGCTGCAGACGATGGCATGCCGGCGGTGGCGCCAGGGAAGGTGATTACGCAACAAAGCTTGCATTGAAGCAGATAGCGCAGCAATGTGACTAAAAGCGATTGAAAGAAATAAATAGATACGGTAAAAAAATTGTGTGATGTTCTTTAGCTCGACATCCGCCTGTCGCTCGCTTTTGGATCAACGTTACTGAATCGCCTTGTGGGGTTGACGCCAAATTTACCTCCAGAAATGTGTTTTTCTCGTCAGCCTCAGCTATCGTCTTAATTTTTATAGTACCTGCCAAGTGTTTTTATATCTTTCTTGCACAATATTTGATACCTTGATAGCAATTTCTATGAGTGACTCGTCAAATTACACTGCTTGTGGTCATTGCTATAGGTGCAGCACGTCACTGATCGCTTACGTCGTGCTAACGCAAATGGGGCCCCCGCTGGCGCGAACACGCTAGCCGCCTTCAAGATGAAAACTGATACTTCTTTTTGCTATTGTCGTATTTTCTGAATAACAAGCGTAAGACAGGACTCGCAGTACTAAGAAAAACACGATCGGCTAAAAAAATACACCCGTTCCATTCGTGTGCGCTCCGTCATCAAGCTTGAAAAATGCACCCACAGATACGTGTGGGCTGGGCTTTCGTCGTTGCAAAAATTTTGCTAGTCGATACAGTATAGCGGCCTCGTGCTTTGCAGCGCTGGCGATAAATAATTTGTTATTGCTTTTTCGGTGCCTCATTTATTCGCGGTATTGCGCTGGCTTGGTGTTTTCTTGAGCGTTAAACTTAAACTAGTTCCCAAATTACTTGCGATATTATTGTTGATTATACGATTATTTATAATAAATAAAACTTCCTTATTTCTTGTTTTCACAACATCGTATTTTTAATATAAGTACTCCTGAAAATAATATAAAAATGATAATTAATACGTAAAAATGCAGTGTTTGTGCGCCTGATGCCATTTTTAATGCATTCCTGCTACCCGCAGATCACACGAATAGAAGCCTAGCCCACACATATGTGTGGGTTTGTTTTCTGTGTGAAATACTCTGAGATTTCCAATTTCACTTCTCGAAGCATCCTTAGGAAGGGGTAAATACACAAAATTTAATCACTTTTGGACATTTTTTCTAAAATTTATTGTTGGGAAGCAAATGCATAAAGAATATTGCTCTCTAAAATAAAATAAAGATGCTTTATATGCGCAAATCTTGAATTGCAAATTCCAGTAGCCGTACATATGCAATGGGGCGAACTTCAAATAGAATCAAAACCGCCCAGGTTGTATGTTTGATATCTCAAGACTAATTATGCGTATATACGTTCAAATAGATATGATAACACATAAAGCTAACGTCTTACTTCCTAAACCAATACTTGGCACGTGCATTTCCTATCCCAGCAGCGAATTAGGCCTCGCCAACGATCTCGACTTCAGTACAAGATTTTCTTTTTTTTTCAGGGATGTGCCCTTGCGTCATTATCGGCTCCTTTTGCTTTTAGAATTTGTGAAACACACCTTTATGACGATTAGAATGTAGTTTTTTCGACTGATAATAAAGCGCAAAAGAAAAAAAGTTGTGAGAATTTTCAAAACACCCATGGACACAGCTATTGTTTTGTGGAAGCGTAGACTTTTACAAATCGATGTCAAATAGCTGAGCCCGATGCATGGTGTGCATGCCGTATTGACATCACTTACAATAAAATGTTTGCTTCACCTATTTAATACGCGACCACTAC
Organism: Haemaphysalis longicornis; assembly: GCF_048455015.1. NCBI lineage: Eukaryota > Metazoa > Arthropoda > Arachnida > Ixodida > Ixodidae > Haemaphysalis > Haemaphysalis longicornis. Next base: position 87,274,652 of record NW_027526445.1, read on the forward strand.
AGTTTCTGTCCCAAAATATTTTAATATTGGGGCCAAGCTGAACAGTGGTGCACTGTTAGAAAACTTGAACACTCATACAGAACAATTTCAAGGACACTGAGTTTTCCAAGGTTGTGGTAATAATTCTGATGCTCCAGCAGTGGCATAGTAAAGCTGAAGACTAGAATTAACTCCAACAAATCATATATGCCCTGAAGTTACAAAAACCGTAAAGTAACTGCATAGCTTAAAGGTCTGCTAATTTTTAAATTCAGCCACGCCTTTTTCAACAGTTTATTTAACTGCCTTACAGCGCCAGGGTCGGGTGGGTGTTGCTAGAATTACTTTTACAACATTGCAAATTGTTTTTTTTACAATAACACATTGATTGACATAAAAATGTATTTTGATATTTTCTACTAAAATTTCTAATCTTTTCACTGCCTGGCTGTTTATAAGCTCTTGGTGGCGGCGCCAACGAAGAAAAAAATTTCAAGAATATGCCGCGCGCACATTAGCGTGCATTTCGTGCAGAGCGCACGGCATCATACATTCTTTTGTTGGCTTACGCCATGTGAGGGGCTCACAAATAAGAAAAAAATTTACCGAGTGGACGTGACCTTGCTCCTCACGACAAGAACCCAGCATCATCCAACTCGCCCTTCGAGAGCACTCTGCCCAGAGTTTGTGACGTGATCTCTCCTGTGCTAATTACTCACCAGTTCACGTACGCTCACGCGGGAAGTGGGCTGCACCGAACAGCTCGCGTTGAAGACGCCGAGTTCGCGAACCGGGTGCCGCCATATCGAGCGGGAGCTAACAAGGCCCACCTTATTAACTGTGTAAAATCCAACGGACAAATTTTTTGTTAACATAAGTGGCTGAAGAGTGTCGCTGTGATTTTTCAGGACAGTATTTGTGTTTTGATTACGCAGTTAGAACAACGAAGTTAAATGGTAGTGTCAAAGAAAAATTGCACAGTAAGAGCGTTGTTAACATTTTTACGCGATCACACACGTCTGACAAGTCACCGCCATTTCTTTTTGTAAAAATGTGCAAAGTGCAAAATTATAGCAACGAGGTCACCAGAAAACTGCAGAGAAACAACTCAATCGGCTCATGCCCCTCGGCTAAACCTCAAGCCCCTCATTACCTATTCTGATTCGCTACATGCATAGCGAGGGCCTCTGTTATGGCGGGGTTGGTACCATAGGAAGCTTAACAGGGTTCAACGCTGGTCGACCACTAGTGACCTGTCGTAGACAATTCAGTCACGGGCCGGGGGTAAAAAGAAAGTGCCCTTCACCCCTAGTAGTCCGAGTGTCGCTGGCTACCACCCCCAAGCACAGGAAACAAAAATACCTTAATATAAATACCCGAGAAAGTGGAGGGGAAAATCGCCCCGCCGGTAGCGTAGTGGTTATCGCACCAGGCCGGTATCTAAAGGTCGTGGGTTTGTATCCCACATGGCAGGCATTTTTTCTCCACTTTCTTTCTTTCTTTCCAAAATCTTTATCTGTTTGAACGACCTAACACATCCTCCCCATTCCTTTCCGAGGTTTCCTTAACTGCCAAATCTTATTTATGTCTTACTTTCAACGAGCTCCTCATTTCCCATTCTGATTCGCTATATATATATATACATGTATATATATATATATATATATATATATATATATATATATATATATATATATATATATATATATATATATATAAATATATTTTGACTTTTTCTTTCTTTTCGACTAAAAAAATTCTTCATCTCTTTCTATGACCCACCACAACCTCCCCTTTGCTTTCCGAGGTTTTCTTGACTGCCGACCCTTATTTTCTATATATATATATATATATATATATATATAAATTTATATATATAGACACAGAACCACAATTATAAACAAGGTTTACTCACGTAGGGGCAACGAGACTTCCCTTGATCAGAGTACAGTTACATGATATTGCTCTCACAAACATTTGTAACACATTTCCTCTATTGCGTTGTGGAAAGCGGTAAGAAGGAGCGCAAGATGTTTCGGAAATGGAGAGTATGCATACAGTCGGGCTCTGCTCATGGTAAAACAACTAAATAGTGACAGAAGAGAGAGAGAGAAAGAAAGGTGATCGTAATATTAAGTCAGCTCTCAAGATTGCACCAGGAAGGGGCAACGTGCCTGGCGTGGGCTGGAAGTTGAGACAGTGCGGGAGACCAGACAATCACGTATTTCTAAAAGAAGGCAAAGGTATATAATAAGGTATTCAGTGGATCAGGAGACTGGTTCGAACGGATCCATACAGGCATGACCGAAGATTGTATTTTGGGTGTTCCCCCCTCTTAACGAAAGAATAGATACAATACTCGAAAGACAATTGCACAGGGAGTTAGCAACCCAAAAAGAAATAGGTTGGGCCTGTAGTTCAGAAAGGCTTAAACGTTTCAAAGAGATGGAAGAACATGGCCTCTTTCACACTGACATATCTCATTTTTGAGCCGCTACAGGCTAATAAAGCTGCTGTATTTGGAGAGTTTCTGCGAATACTGATGGTAAACTCAAGGTTGGGAATAATCAACAATGTGATAAAAATTTTGAGGTCGGCAATTTTATTCGAGGGACGAGCACGTTAGTTTTCCGTTACTTTAATACCAAGCGTCGCTGACCCAAACTTATAAATGAGATATGATTCACGAACCTCATGGTCGTGGTTGGTTTTGAAAGCGGATTTTAAATTTGATGCTTCCAGATGTTCAATTGTATGACCAGCCCCTTTCACATGTCTTCACACGGGCCCGTAACGACAACTTTTTGCATGAGAGCGGGGATCGTAGAACCGTATTTGGAAGGGTGTTTCAGTTGGTCGATATATTGTTGCCTACAAATAGCGCACTCTATAAGGTATAGGACATTAGCGCAGTCACAGTTAGTTACCTTTTATATTTACGTTCGGGTGGCATGCTGTGCAATGGTCATGTGTGGGCGTACTTTATATCGAGGTTTATTAGAAGGCGTGTAATCAGTAGTTTCCGGTCGGTAGACAACGCGTGTTTCTTAAAAGAATATGCTTTTTAAATGTTTACATTGAATTAGGATATTGTTAGTGTACATCCGCCATGCCCCACGAAGATGACATTGCCGCTGTATCGCTTGCGTATCAGCAGTCATCGTGCGACAAACGTGTCAATTCTTATACTCTCCAAGCTTTCCACAGGCTTTTTCGTGAACACAAAAATTTTGAGTTGGATGGGGTTCATTACGTAGAAGTCACCGGAACATCAATAGGAACTCAAATCGGACACAACTACGCCAATATCTTTAAGAAACATCTCGGAACAACCTTGCTTTACACCCAAAATTTAAACCCACTGTACTATGATAGGTATATTGACGACTTACTCACGGAGATCCTCACCTTCATTGAGGCATTTAACCTAGCCCATCCTAATATTTCCCTTGCTCATTCCTATTGGGAACACAGTGTAAATTTTCTAGAGGTTACTGTTACTACTTCCCAAGGGGGGCTTCAAAATAAACTGTATAGAAAAAGGACAGACACACGGCAGTGTTTGCACTTCCAGAGAAACCATGTCATACACTGCAAGACAGCTGTACCTTACAGTCAGGCCCACCGTTTAGGAGAATGTAAACAAAGAAAGCCGACTTTAACTGTCGAAAACTTAAGTCTGCCCTCCTGAAGAAAAAATACCCAGAACAAGTTATCAGCAAGGCTATTGGGCGTGGCAATCAATGAAGCAATTACGAAATAATTAAGAAAAAGCCCCGAACGCTAACCCGCAAACAGACTCAGTTTTAACCCACTCAGCCTCCGCTGCAACAGTGTCAACAATACTAAAAAAAATCACAATATTCCGATGCAAAGTAAACGCTTAAAAAGCATATTCCCCGAACCAAAACGCCTTTTCACCGGCGTAATAAGATTTTCGACGACTTTTTTACTAACGCTCGTATCAACCGACCCGAAACTAGTGGGAGCACTCCCTCTAATAAACCTCGATGGTAAGTATACCCACGCATGATCACTACACTGCGTGCAACCAGAACGACTCTGCTATTTCCTATACCTTATAGAGTGCACCGTTTGTAGACAACAGTATATCGGCAAAACTGAAACGCCCTTCCGAATACTCTTCAATAATCACCCCTCTCATGCAAAACATTTTCCTTGTTTTTTCCTGTCAAGACATGTGAACGGTACTTGTCATACATTTGAACACCTTAAAGCAATAATTTTAGAATCCAGTTTCAAAAACCACAACAACCGCGTGGTTCGGCTTTATTACGTCATGAGTTTGGGGCAGCAACGCGTTGTAATAATGAAAGTTACAGAAAACTAACGTGCTTATCTCTTGGTTAAAAATGGCGACATCATAATTTTTATCCCATTGTTCATCAATCCTGTCCTTGAGTTTCCCATTAGAACTCACAGAAACTCTCCAAATACAGAAGCGTTATTAGCCTTATGCGGCTTCAAAATGCGATTTCGTCTTATGAGGAGGTGGCGCCCCCCCTCTTAGGAACGTTTACCCGTTTAGGCAGTGTTGTAAAAGCAAAATATATACAAACCCAATGCATCGTGCGCGGCATTACTCACCCTATAAGCATGTATTGACCCGTACCTTAAATAAAAATACAGTTCGAACAAACAACAACAAAAATGTCCGTCATCTTGCCCAAAAAGGCTTGAGGCGAATCATGTGGATGACTTCGTGTCACGTGCGTCGTAGTGGAGGGCCGGAATCACCGTCGGGGATCACCTCTACGGAGATGGAGGAGGTAGCCTTTATTGTGGCAGGAAGACTCTACGTCAAAGGGGGGGAGCGGGAGTAGAAGGTGGGGGTTAATAACTCGGGACATTCTTAATCCATACAGTTCGACCCACAATAGATGGGCTCCTTGAGAAGCCTGGAGAGGCTGCATCGGGTGAGGAGGGCAGGCCCACCACTTTTAAACTGTTCCCGCTACACCACGCTTAAAGAAAAATGTGCAATTAAAGCCAGCATGGAGGTTTCCAGTGTTCAAAGATCGATGTAAAATCAGGTTGTAGGTGGAGGAAGCTTTAAGGTTCTGTAGCGCGCGATCTTGGGTCAGTGCCAAATTAGGTGCTGAACAATGGCGGGCGTGGGGGAAGCGTAGAAGGAACATCGAGGTGGTAGAGACGGGGTGTACCAATTACGGAAGTTCTCAGGGGTAAGGCCAGCATTGGAAAAATGTTTGTTCATGAAAATGTCGGCTGATCTTGGGAGAGTGGGACGGGCGGATAAAAATTTGGTTGGAGTCAGGGCCTCGAGCCGGTCTTTTTTTTCCTTTTTGTAACGTAGAAGCTGTATCGCTGGGGTAATGTTTCAGTAGGTGGAGGAGCCAAGTTGGGTAGCAGCGGAGGGCTTGAGGTTATACACTCCCGCGCAGCCGAGTGGGCTGCTTAGTTCCCCGGTGATGACTGCTCGTGTTCAGGTGACAAGTCGATGCGAACATGAATGCCGCTAGATTTCAGTATGGAGATCTGATGAATGATTTTGTTGGCGATCGTATTGGTCGACGTGGGACATGTTAGAATCTGTAGGGCTTCGAAAGAGTCCTTCAGGATGCGTATCTGGGAAGGCACTGAGGAGTGAGAGTCAAACATGGGGTAGTTTATAGCTTGAATGATAGCATGGAGTTCCGCTCCGAGGATGGTAGCACATGAAATATTTCGGCATCTTTGGCTTGGATGGAAGGGAGGTCAGGTGAAGACCATGCGGTGCCAACTAGCGGAGGAGAAATGCCCGCATAGGGCAAATGTAGATTTCATGGGGGAGTTAACTGTTTCGGAAAGCGTTGATGCGGGCAGCATTAGGGCGGCCATTACGCGACACGGGAAGGCTGGCCGTAAAGTCCGTGACAGAAGGGCGGCTCCACGGAGCGAGGGGCGATTGGATATCGGGGGGTTCTGGTGGCTTGAGATTGTCAGAGGCTATCATAGAGACATCTTGATGATTTATTGTGCGCTTATAAAGGGATTGATTCACTTGCTCTTTAAATATATTTTCCAATGGGGGAAGAGCACTTGCAGATTGCAAGTTTCCCAGACGAGTATGTTTTGGTAGTCCGCTGATGGTTCGAAAAGTGGCTCGGTGCAGGTGTTCAAGCGTCTTATGGCCGTTTTGCTGAAGTCGTAGGATTGGGCTGCGTATGTTACGGTAGGAATTGCGACAGCGTGTGCTGAAGGTTGGGTTGCCTTCTGGCTTGCTCCGCCAAATTTTTTTGAGAGGTGATGTATGACATGTTGAATTATTTTCCAGTTAGCTTTCAGTTGCTGTAACCATAATGGGCGGCTATTTTTGTCTTTTATTAGGATTTCGTGTAGCCATATGGGTTGAACACTAGCGATTATAGGAGTGCCGGTGAGAAGAAGAGTGCGAAGGGCATTAACAGGGAAGAATTCATTTTTTTTTTGGGGGGGGGGGGGGGGGGCGGGGGGGCTAGTTCGAGACCGAGAGGCCAAGAAGAATTCAAGGGTATTTGCGGTGGCATAGAGGTCGGCTTGCATGTCTTCGGAGCATGAAAAGTCGGATGATGCAGTCCATATGAATATGTCATCTGCATATATTGTGAATCATGCAGCAGAGTCACACGCAAGATGTCGAGCGACCCTCACATTGGCGAGGTGAAATAGTATCGGGGAAAGTATGGATCCCTGATATACCCCGCGGTCAAGGTTGTAAGTGATAAAAGTGCCACCTGGGTGAAATTTTTGAAGTCGTATTGGCCGAGCGTTCACAAAATTGTGTATCCATATTCGTGTCCCGGTGCTCTGGTAGGCGTGAGCCAGTTCCTCTATTATGGCGCATTCGTTGGCGCGATCAAAAGCATTGCGTTAGTCAACTGATATGATCAGGTCGGGATGAGAGTGTTGACAGGACCGATTGATCACTTGACGCAATAGCCAAACGCTATCGTTAGTGCTGAGGCTTGGATGGAAGCCAGTCTCCCCAGGGTGAAAGTATGGCTTGACAGAGGTATGGTTTGACATACGGTTATTGATTAGCATTTCTATAAAATGGCAGAAAGCAGGATTCAGAGAGATGGGTCGGAGGTTGGTGAGATCAACTGGACTGGTACCAGGCTTCTTGGGTTTTGGAATCTGGAAGGGGAGAGTGATCTTAAGATGCTCATTAACTTCACCAGTTTCCCAGCAGCGGTTAACATGGCCAAGTAAGGCAACCAGGTCAGGTTTTGCAAGCTGCAGAAGTATTTCTAGGTCACACCATCATGTCCAGGGGCAGATTTGGGTTTACCTTGGTGAATGGCCGTGTAAAGTTCATTGAAGGTGAAGGCGAGGTCGCGATCATCTTGTGGCGATGAATTGGGTATGTGTGGAACAGGAGGAGGGGATAGAGTTTGGCGTGGGGGCAGAGAGGTGATATCATGTTCAACGATCACTGGGTTTTTTGTAAGCGTGATGGTAGCAAATTGGGGAGGTCGCTGTTTTTTCTAGGTCCAAGACTTTGGTGAAGTTTCCAGAGAGCCCGAAGGCTTTTTCCATGACCGAGTGTGGCACAGTGATCATTCCAGAGATTATTGGAAAGGCAACGTGGATATGACGTGATGAGTATACTGACAGCGGATGCGGATAAGGATTGTATGACGTTGGCTGGCAGAGCGTACAATTGTCTGAGATACACGTTTTTGTGTGAGATGAACTTTTTTGCGGAGGTTTGTGAGGTGGGCATCGAGAGCTGGTGTGTCGGAAGTGCACTGGATGTCTTCTGTGGCTGCTTGGGTAAAACTTCAAATTGGATTGGCAATATCATCGAAGGAGGCAGGGGAGCCTTTTTAATCGATATAATCGCGGAAGTTGTCCCAGTCTAGCCCGGGTTGTGTTGGCTTGGTGAGCGTTTTCTTGCATCAAAACGTTATAATGAGGGTTGTGTGGTCACTACCCCAAGTTGAAGATTAGGGCGACCAACTTTTGAATGGCTTAGGTGTTGTTGGATAACACGTAATATCCAGCAGGGTCCGAAATACCGTCGCGGAAGCTTCTCACTGAGTCTGCGTCATCGAATAGGAGTCCAAACATAGACAAGATCCCCTGGGTGGTACTCGGCGTCTTGACGTAGGAGGTTGTAGTGTCCAGAATCCACCGGCTGCTGGTCCGTTGGGCGAACTGGATGGAGCTGGCTTGCCTCCTATGCACGTTGAAGGTATCCTTGGAGGTCGGCGTCGAAGTCGTCGTCTTCTCCGTGCGAAAGCATGGCGTCAAGCATTGTAGTCGGTCGTCTTCAATAGACAAGCTCGAACGCTGTTATCTTCGTAGTTTTCTGGATCGCTCGGTTGTACACAAAGCTGACACACGAAAAAACTTCGTCCCAAGTCTTGTGTTCAACCTCGACGTACATAGACTGCATACGCGCGATCATTTCGCTCAGGCGTTTAATGACCTTTTTCATTTGGGGGTGGAACTCCACCGTCCTAGGATTTCATGCGTAAGCTCCACAGTGAAGGTCGTTCCGGTGTCCGTAATTAAGTCCTCAGGGGATCCATGTCGCAGCAGAACTTGAATAATAAAGAACTTCGCGTCTTAATGTACAGTCTCTCTCGGAAGAGCGGCCGTCTCTGCTTAGCGCATCATGTAATCTGTCGCAACCCCAACCCACTTGTTTCCCCCGCATGCGGCACCTTGAGTAATCTTGGTGACGGTATTGGCGACACCGCAGACCCAGACCTTCCAATCATCAGCAGCATCCAAACGTGGCGATATGTTGATAGGTGGAGGGTGAGATACCATGAACGCTAGCCCTCGGAGCCGCCGTCAAGCTCAGGCGTATGTGCTCCTGGGAGATATGGGACCTCTCTCGGTATGAGGGTAACGGGAGCGAAGTACCCCCGTCCCCATCTTTAATACTATAGCAAATGGTATTTAAAACACCCCAAACGTGATCGGTCGCTAAAAAGGGGCCGCACCGGAGTTCCTTTTCCTGTTTTGTCTTCGATCTCGCTCCCAAAGCTAGATAACGACTGCCGTTTTTTGATCAATAAATCTGTGAAGAAATCAAAGCCGCTTTCCTCTGAATCCGTATTTTTTCTTTCGAAATTCCATGAAGGTATCATCGGGAAAACATACTAGTGCTATTTGAATTAAAAACTCACCAGCAATTCACAATCCTCCTGAAACAAACCCACATGGCAGAATTAGAGATCATGGGCACACCCCACCGCAGCCACAACAGCACTCAGGGTGTGATCTTTAAGGCAGATCATATTTCTGAAACCCACGCCGACCTTTTGGAAGGCTTAAGCCATCAGGGCGTCACGGCTGTAAAGCGCATATTCATACGCCGCGATGACAAACCGATATCAACTAAACACATTATCCCGACCTACGATCGATCCACGCTTCCAGAACCCATAAATGCTGGTTATGCACATTGTTCTGTCCCCTCGTGCATCCCGAACCAACGGTGCTGCTTCAAGTGCCAACGGTTCGGGCATGGCACAAACTTTTGCAGTGGCCGAATTACCTGCGCTAAGTTCTGCCTGCATGACTATCCTTCTTAAAACTGTGAATCTGAAACCTTCACCTGTGCCACCTGCCAGGGAAACCATGCAGGTACTAGCGAAAATTTGAAAAGTTTAAGCAGGAGAAGCAGATAATCAATATATTAGCATAACGAGAACATAACCTACCCAGAGGCGCGTAAGAGGTTTCCGTCTTTCTCCCTGTGGAGGTACGCCGCCGCAACTCGCCGGAGGGCGAAGCGGCCTCCGGTTTCGGTTGAGACCAAGTACCGAAAGTCGGGCTTGGTCCCGCCTGCTTCCCCCCTTGGGTTACCTCAGGCAGCCCAACCCACCTCCGCACCACTTGCTCAGCGAGCAGCGACTGTGGTGGCAATAGCCACCGTCGTGACCGCGTTGTGACCTGCTTTCCCCACACTCCGTGCTTCCTCTCAGCATGCGGAGGAGAGCGGACACCGGGGGTCCCGCATCGGCACCCAACTCGGCCGCACCGCTTGTGCCACCTGTGGTGGTCCCAACACCTTCGGTGGTAGCTGCTCAGAAAACAAAAGGCAGCCGACTGGCTTCGGAGTCCAAGCAGCATGGTCCGTCGGGTGCCCCTAGGATACCCAATGATGAGAGGGACGTTGGACTGTTCCTGTTTGCGTCGCAGCAGAAGGAACGGTTCCCTGCATACAAACCTGTAGAGAGGCCTGCAAAGCTCCCTTTTTGGAGTCCGGGCCCCGAAAAACGGTACATAACCAACACGATCTTGTAGCTCCGAACACTTTATAATAGGAAGACAAAACAAGATTCAATGAAACTGCAAAGGCCTTGTTAAAAATCTTGACGATGTTTTTGAAGTACTGCATGTAAATCAGCCATTTGTAATAATTGTTCATGAAACACATTTGAATTCTAAGCACACAAATTTCTTGGATAGTGACATGGTAATCAGAAAGGATAGTGATGGCTGCACACACTCTTCGGGTGGTGTGGCAATAATCACCACAAAATATTTGGGAGGCCACCCTGCCACTTGGAACACTGTCCTTTAGGCTGTATCAATCCGCCCGATATTATTTCATAAGTTGATAATGGTGTGCTTCTATATACATTCCTCCTAATCTTGCACTTTCGAGCTCCGACATTGATGCGCTGGTTGACCAGCTGCCCGAAACATGCATCCTCACAGGCGACCTTAATGCCTGCAATTGTCTTTGGGGCTCTTCTCTCACAGATGCCCGAGGTCGCCTGATAGAGAAGTTTTTAACATCCTCTACAGCGTGCCTTTGCAACAAAAAACAGCCTACATACCATAACATAAGACACAACACATACTTATATCTTAACTTAGCTGTTGGCTCCGCAATTCTCTTTCCTTGTATTGAGTGGAACGTGCGCACGGACACACATGGTAGTGACCCCTTCCCCCCTCAATAACATATACATAAATTTAGCCAATGCAGTCCATCTTCCCAAAACAGGTTAAGTGAAGCAAGAGCTAACTGGAATACTTTTACAGAGACATCCAAACTACACCACACAAACATAGGACACCTACACGTTCAAGACTTTACCCAGCTTCTCACGGCATACATCCTCGACGCCGCCGAAGAGTCTATTCCCCACAACTCTGGTGCCCTGGGCAACCAGAGGAGGCCGTGGTGGAATGAGTACTGAAGGAGGGCCCGAGAGGCCCAGAATAAGGCGTGCGTCATCCAGCATCAGTACGCCCCGTGGGAAAACCTTTTATTGTTCAAAGGGCAAAGGCGCTGGGAAAAAGTGCGCCGCGAGGCACAACGAGAGAGTTGGCGTTCATTCAAAACAACCATAATCTGAATCACCGACACTCACAAAATCTGGACAAGAATACGCATACTAAAAGGACAACATACACATAGCCTGCCCTAGTTTGTACAACAGGGGATACACTGAAACACCAGGCAAACACGCTCGCAAAACATTTTCAACGTGTGTACAGTTCCGCACATTACACTAACATTTTCATTAAACACAAACAATCGGCCGAAAAGGAGTCTTTACTTGATAACGACAATGCAACCTCCTCTTATAACTCCGATTTTTTACATCATGAACTGAGGGCCTCTCTGAGCATTTGCAAACCGTCAGCTCCAGGCCCAGACAACATCGCATATACAATTTTACAGTACCTACACTCAGACACCCTTCTAACACTCCTGCACTGATATAACAAGATATGTCTTTCGGAGCACACTCGAGATTCGTGCAGGAAGGCTATAGTTGTGGCTTTTCTAAATGTGGGGAAGTACCCTTCTCCCACTAGCTATCGACCCATTGCCCGGACCAGCTAGCTTTTCAAGCTTCTCGAGAAGATTATAAACCGGAGGCTCGTGTACTTTCTGGAGTACAATGGTCTTCTCGGGAGCTCTCAAGCAGGCTTCAGGGTGGGGCGATCTACCAACGATCAACTTTTTCCTTTGGAATTCTTCATAAAATGTGCATTTGTACATAACCAGTTCTGCCTTACGGTATTTTTTATCTTAAAAAGGCTTAGGACACAGCCTGGCCATACGGCACCCATAGCGATCTCAAGTCCCTTGGATTGTCAGGTAACATGTTTAACACCATTTCTAGTTACATGTTTACGAGGACATTTCGTGTCACTGTGGGCTCATCTCTATCCGGGATAAATATGCAGAAAATATTGTGCCGCAAGGCGGAGTTTTAACTTGCACATTGTTTATAGTTACGATGAACTCCTTCCGAAAGGCACTGCCATCATCCATTTTCTGTTCCATCTAAGGAGGCGATGTACAAATAACTTTTAAATCCTGTATCCTATCAATTTGCGAACGTGAACTACAGCGCTGTGTTGAGAAACTTGCTGGCTAGGCGGCCCTAATGGGTTTAAACTAAACCAGGGCAAATTTACTTGTGTTCGCCCACAAGCGCCACATTATGGCGGACCCTCAGATTACCCTTAATCGCGCATCTATTCCTGTAAAAAGGAGCACAAGTTTTTAGGTGTCTTATTTGAACAAAAACTGACGTTTGTCTCCCACATCAAACAACTTAAACATAAATGCCTCAAAACCATAAATATTCTCAAGGTCCTGTCCCACCAATCCTGTGGTGCATACAAAAAACAGCTTCTCCGGGTCTTTACCGCCTTAGTCGGGTCTCGGTTACACTAGGGCAATGTCGTGTATGGGTACGCATCAAAAACAACACTAAAGATTCTTGATCCAGTACTCCACTTTGGCCTTCGCCATGCGTCGGGTGCGTTCCGCACTAGCTCGGCTCAGTCTCCAAGTTGAGTGTAACAAATGTTGCCTGGAACACAAACTAATGTACATGGATTTATTATATGCTTTTAAGGTATCGTCGTTGTATAAACATTCCTTTTAAACCTATCCTCAGCGATACATCCACAACCCAGCTCTTCTCAAATCGTTCATCTGTTTCTTCTCCATTTTCACTGAGGGTGACAGAGGAGGCTTCAGGTCTTTCCGTTGTATTTTTAGATATATACACATCATCATTTAGTGAAATTTTGCCACCATGGCAACTTCAGCCTGCATTGTGTTATTTTTTTTTTATGAAAATGGATAAACACAGGGTTCCGAGAACAGCGATGCTGCAGCACTTTTTGTCCCTGCAGTATAAACATATATGTGCCGAATTTTGTAATGATGCCTCGAAAACTTCCACTAGGGTGTTGTGCGCCCCTCATGGCCCTAATTTTTTTTTTCTAGAACCATGAGATTACACACCACTATCTTCTGAGCAGAAGCATATGGCATTTCATTCATCATTCAGCGCATTTTTAAAAAGAAAGTTCTAAGTCCGTCATCTTTCTCCTCACACAGACCCAGAGAAAAAACGCATTGTCAATCTTGTCTTTTGTGCCATAAAATCAGTATAGGCTAAAATATTCATACTAATCTTGTGCTGGCTCCCCGCGCATGCTGTAATTGTGGGGAATGAGACCGCGGATCCCATGGCCGCCGCTGCTCCACTTGGAAACACAGGCGACAAAACAACTATACCCAACAATGACCTCAAGCCACACATAACACAACACCTTCGCAAAACATGGCAAGTGAATTGGAGTACACAGACAGGCACAAGTTAAAATGATAAAACCACACTTAGGACGGCACACTAGTGACTTAATCCACAGATTCATCGAAATTGCCATAGCTATAATAAGATAGTCCCCGCACACACCACAAACTCCCATCTGCTCACTGGATCTCCAAGATCTCTGCGTAGCAGGTGTGGGAAGTGCTCATCCGTACTTCACATCCTCATGAAATGCAAAGCCCCGCACACTCAAAAACAGAAGCACTTCCCGCCCCTCTACAGACACCTTCCGCTCCTCAAGTACTCTTTCTAGAGGATGATCCCATGATTCCTCTACGATAAACCTTTAGGTTTCTTGCCGAAATAAAATTTTAAAACCTCATTTCCTATCACGCGTAGTTTTTTGCACGTAATTTTATCCCACGCACAATCACAACTTGGCTTTCTACACCAGCGATCCTCATTTTCTTTTGCTGATTTTATCTTTGTTTTTGTGGACGATATTAGAGTTTCCGTTTACATCCTTCACACGTAACCACTAATTTGGCGTTCTTACGTACCCACTATTTTAACGCCCCAAATAGTCCATTCAAAACTGTTGGAAGGGACTTGATAGGGCGGCGATGGGCTGCAGAAGTCCGGTGGGTTTCGTCTACTGCCTTTTTCGCCGCTAGCAGTCACGGCAGCTTCAGGCGTATAGGTTGGCGTCGCATTTAGGTGGGGCCAGTAATACCTCGCCTTGATTTTTCCCTTAGCGTGAGCTTCGCCGAAATGTCGGCAGGCCGGGTCGTCGTGGCACACTTCAAAACTTTTGTCACGGAAGTCCGCTGGGATGACAAAAAGATAATTCTCTCTCGTTCTGGGGCTGAATTTCTTCACGAGGAAGGAGTTTTTCAGGCTATATGCTGGTAAGCCCCATTTGAATGCTTTAGGTACGGTGATGCTGCCTCCTTCGAGGTAGTCGACCATGACGCGCAACTCGAGGTCAGCACGCTGTTTGGTGGCTAGGTCGCCTTGCGACACGACTCCAAAGAACGCACTGTCTTCATCGGAGTCTTGTGGAGGTGGGTCGACGGGAGTGCGGCACAGGCAATCGCCGTCGGACAGCTTCGTGCCGGTTTTATAGACGACTGTAACGTCGAACTCTTGCAGGCCCAAGTTCTTCCGCCCCCGACGGACAGATGGGCCATTGAAATTGGCAAGCAAACATAGCGAATGGTGATCTGTCACAACTTTGAAAGGGGCAAAATTTTGAAATGGCCCTTATAATAGCAAAGAACTCTTCCTCGGAGGCTGAGTAGTTTTTCTCCTTCTTGGACAGACCAAGGCTGGTGCAGGCGATTTATTTTTCGCAACCATTTCGCAAGACGGCCTCCAACCGTACATTAAGGCATTGGTATGCATATCCGTTTCGGCATTTTTGATAAAATGAGCGACAACGGGAGTGTTTTGCAGTCATTGTTGCAGCTCGCAGAATACCTTTTCTTGATCGTCTTCCCAGCTCATCGGGGTGCTATATTTCGTCTAGCGCGTTAGTGCCTCTGCAATGCGTGCCAAATTTGCGACGAAGTGCAAGTGGTGTGCGCACAGTCCGAGAATTCACCGCACGTCATTCTTGTATTTTTATCTTGGGCAGTTTGCTATGCCTGAAGTTTTCGCTCGGTCGGGTGAGACTGCGGCGGCGTGAACGACTTGGCCCAAAAACTTGAGTTCCTCGTAAGCGAAGGAGCACTTTTCAGGTTCCAGCTTTAACCCCGACGAGTGCAGAACCTCGAATGCAGACTCCAACCTTGCAAGGTGCTCATTGGAAGTCTGGGCGAATACGACAACCTCGTCAAGGTAAACGCGGCAGGTGTGCCACTTCAGGCCAGCTAGCACAGTGTTCATGACTCTTTCAAACGTTGCTGGCGCCACGCACAGCGCAAACAGCATCACCTTCAACTCGTGTAGGCCGGCGGGGTTATGAATGCGGTCTTCTCTCAGTCTCTCTTATCCACTTCAATTTCCCAGTAGCCGGTCGTAAGGTGTACGAATGAGACGTACTTCGGGTGGCAGAGGATGTCGAGGGCATCGTGGATTCGTCGCGGGGGTACACGTCCTCTTCGGTGATTTCGTTCAGTCGCCGATAGTCAACGCGATACTGTAAAGTGCCGTCTTTTTTCTTTACTAGAATCACCGGCGCAGCCCAGGGTGTTTTCGATGGCTGTGTAATGTCGCCCCTGAGCTTATCCTTCACTTGTGTCCGGATAGCTTCCCGCTGGTGTGATGGCATGTTATTCTGTGATTTAGTGTAGGTATCTTCGGGTTATATGTGGTGCATCGCTAGAGGTGTCTGACGTGATTTTGAGTTAGAAGAAAAACACTCGCTGTAGCGACGCAGCAAAGCCAATAATTTGTACCGTTTTAGTTGTGCTTGCCCGTGATTCACGTCGAAGGGATGCGGAAGCTTGAAGCTATCTTCGAATGCGTGTTTAAAGTCGGCGACCGAGACCACATCCTTCGCTTCTTGCGTTTCTTCGAGGAACGCAATGGCACAAGGCTTGTTAAAAGTCTTCGGCAAAATTCTTCGGAGCTCTTCGGTACATTTATTCACCTAAACGTGCGATTGGCGTTGCTTAAAGCGCGCAATGCCTCTTGTGACGGAGACACCACGGTCGAGAAACAACCTTTGGTCACTCTCTACGATAGCATGGACATCAGGAGCAACATCTTCATAGTAGACCGTGATCATCAATCTTGCGCGGGGTGGCAGGGTGACATCATCATCCGCAATGCTTACAGCAGCGCGGTGTTTCGGCATTCGTTTCCGGCGTCATGGAGCGATTCGGAAAAAAGTCATCGACTTGGTCTGCACGTTGAATATTGCACCGGTGTGTTGTCAAAAAGTCTATTCCAAGGATTACGTCGCGTAACCAGTTAGCCAAAACCACGAGCTCAGAAGGGTACGTCGGGCAGTCCATGGAGACGCGTGATGTGCACGTTCCACTTGGCGTTACTAGATGGTCTCCCGATTGTATAAACATACTGAGTTGCGCAAATACATAACACACTAGAAAGAAGACAAAGAAAGGCCCTACACTTCCTACAGTTTAAATGCAAACACTACAATGTAGATTTAAACACACATCCAGACATGCGCAATGGAGATGCCCACAGCGTCAGCGCAAAAAAATATTTAAAAACACCCCTCAGCTTTGAACAATACCACCGATTTGTCACTAACGCAGTCATTTTTTTTTTCAATCTGAAACGATGTTCCTCAAGCAATTGACGGGCCGTCGGATGTCTGCTTCTTTCCAGCATCTTTGTCTCGGAAAATTGTAGCTCACACTTTTTTGCAGGAATCACAATACGCGTTCAAAGGTGCGCCATTATTAGACTAAATTTTGCGCATGCTCCCTCAGGCAGCCGTTCAAGCATCTCCCAGTTTGGCCGATGTAGGACTTTGCACAGTTGAGAGGGATTTGATAAACCACCCCTAAAGCGCACTCAAGGAACGGCTTCTCATGTCGTTTTTCGGAGGCCGTTTACTTGCTAGTTGTAGCAATACGACAGCAAAGTTGGCCGAGCTTACTGAGATCATCAAAAATTACATGGGCACTGCACCTCGTGGCAACCTTGTTTTAGCTTATGCGAAACATTGTGGAGTTACGGAACCACTTGAGGTCGCTTGTCATTTCTTAGCTGCACATTCGTTCTTGGCTTACTATCCTTTACTTTTAAAGGGGGGGTGTCCGCAACCGAATTTACGACCGCATCTAAGTGTAACAATAACTCGCTGGCTGTTTTTTTCACAGCCAAGACGCACAAACCTGACATGCGGTTTCGAAAGATAACAAGTGGGAAAGGTACTTGCAGCTTCATGTTAGTCAATTTCTGCTAAAAGCCCTAAACTGCTTGACAGCCGCTAATCCTTTCTTACAAATAAATATGATGATGTGGTCGATTTTTAAGGGATAACCAGTCTATCGGATATATGCTCTCGGTAGACGTAGATGATTCGTTTTATTCGATTCCCCCAGCTTAATTTTTCGAAACCGTAACTGCATATATGGATGCCAGTGGCGTAATTCCATTTGAAAATAGTATCGGCATGCCGGTTGGCAACTTTTAACCTTGTTAGAGGCGTATCTTAAAAGCACATTTATATCATTCGACGAGCGTCTGTACGTGCACAAAAGGGGTATTTGTATTGGTTCGTGCCTCGTTGCATATCTGTGTAACATATTCTTAGCACAGATAGACCAGGCATTGGATCGTGTTTTTAGTCCTCTTTTAGTGTTGAGGGTTTGTAAATATGTAGATGATATTTTATTGTTTTTAGCAAACAGAGTTTATGACGCAACCTGACTTGGTGAAATGTGTTTTAGACGGGTTTAGGCGCCTTGAAAAAAGCCTGACCTTTACTCATGAGTTGCGACATGATTATGCCATCCAGTTCTTAGACCTGAATATTAGGATTTTACAGGGGCATGTGTGTTGGTGTTTTTCACCTCGGTCTCCAAAAGAACTCTTACCGTATGACTCGGCACAATATAAGTTAGTTAAGCGGGCTATTGCCAGTCTCTATCCATAGTCTGCCTTGAGGAAATCGTGCGCACACATGATGCAGTCACGTTTTGAACATCAGGTGCAGAAACTTTTCTCGGCTGACTCCCTCTGTCGATCCTGAATGCGGTGGCGGAAACCCTTCTTCAAAAAGTGAAGGGTAGTAAGCCAAGGACGAATGTGCCGCAAAAAAAATGAAAATCAACCTGAAGTAGTTCCGTGCCTAGACAAGGGATCGTATAACGTAAAAAAGTTGAGACGAGGTACGGTGCTCCTGTCGCTTTTTCTGCTCCGAGTAAGCTCGGCCAACTTCGCTCTTGCATTGCTACTACTAGCAAAAAGAGGGCCCACGAAAAACGACATCAGAAGCCGTTAGTTGATTACGGTTTAGGCGTGGTTTACGAAATCCCCCTCACCTGTGGAAGTGCTACATCGGCCAAACTGGGAGGTGTTTGAACGACAGCCTGAAGGAACATGCGCAAACAATAACACAGAAATAAGAGTTGGCAATCAAGAAAACCTCGGCCAACTCTTGACGACCAACTCTTATTTCTGTGCTATTTTCAACTAGCCACACATTTTTCTGTTCTAATTCGCTACATGCATAGCGAGGGCCTCTGTTCTGGCAGTCTTGGTGCCATAGGAAGCTTAAGATGTTTCAAAGCTGATCTACCACTCTCGACATGTCGTAGACACTCGAGTCGCGGCCTGGGGGTTAAAAATAAGGCCCCCTTCCCCCGAGTAGTCCGAGTGGCGCTGGCTACCACCCCCAAGCACACAAAACAAAAATACCTAAACGTAAATACCCCAGAAAGTGATGGGGAAAATCGCGCTGTCCATAGCGTAGCGGTTATCGCATCAGACCGGTATTCTGGAGGTCGTGGGTTCAGATCCCAGCTGGCTGCCTTTTTTCTGCAGTCTTTCTTTCTTTTCAAATTCTTTATCTGTTTCAATGACCGAACACATCCTCCCCTTTGCTTTCGGAGGTTTTCTTCACTGCCAACTCTTATGTCTGGGTTATATATACACAATAAAGAAAGATACACGTCGAAAAACGAAAAGGTTTAACGTTTCGGCCGAAACGATAAGCCTTTTCCTTTTCGACGTGTGTCTCTTCGTTTGCTATGACTTGCCGGTGTCCAAAAAATATTTTCGTGCGATATATATATATATGTATATATTTATCTATATACATGCGCGCAGGCAGCGTGCGATATACTTGCAGGCTGTCTTGTTATTCCCGCCATTAAGAGCTTTCCAGAATGTGTAATTTTCAACGTAGCCGGAAGTGCACCCGACGTGTCGCGCATCACTCATTCTTTTTAACATTACTGCCAATTCCCTTTCCCTAAAATCAAAAGGTGCTTCTAGTATGAGGTCATTGAATATTAGAGAAAATTGCCAAACAGATGATCACGCTAGCATAATGAATGGCGTTTGTTTTGAATAAATTACCTGGGTAGATTTCACTAAATAGTACTGCGAAGGCAATAGCTCTGCTTGTTATGCATTCGCGAACGTAAGAATCCGTTTGAATCCAAAAACATTACACCATCTTCCAGTGGGAACCATGAGGAAGATGCGAAGCATCATGTGGGTTCCGTGTAAGGACGATTGTGTTGCCTTTATGTTGTTTCATTTATTGGAGCACGAATGAGAACCTTGTGTACACCCCCATGTGTAGACAGAGATATGTAGAGACAGCGAAGAGACTGACGCCCGCGTTACCTGATCGAACACCTCCTGGTTCTCGCCTTTCGTTACAGCGTGTTCACGCTCCTACCCCCCTGCCCGCCCTCTTCGTCTTCTTTTCGGCTGAGCTGCAAGGCGCGCGGGGCTTCCCGCCACAGCTTTACCATTGGAAATTCAACATCCTCCTCTAACGATATCAGTCCGTCGTTTCCGTTGACGTTCAGCTTCGCTAGCCTTAGTTGTATCAGTAGCTTCTTGACGTAGTTTGCATGAGTGAAGCAGATAAGGTGCGTTTGTAGCACATGCTCCCGTCTCGGTTTGTGGCGCAGTGGGAAGAGCGCCACGTACCTCCAGTTGCGGCCAGAGAGTCGTGGGATGGAAACCGGGTGCCGCTTAACTATTTCTTTTTATAGTGTACTGCGCTGACATCAGGCCAAATGCGGACGGGCCGTAGGAGACGCGAATGCACAGTAGAGTGCGGACGGCGGTCAACAACAACGAAGCTAGGTACACAGCACCGAGCATGAGATGATTCGCCTCTAAAACATCTTTGCGGTTGGTAACTAATACCGCAGTTACAACATTCCCGCGGAAAGAACGTCCCTGCCTGAAAGCTTACGCAAGAGAATTTCCGTGTTGAATCCTGCAATGTATTTTTCGATGTCGTCAATAGAATCTAACTACAAAAATTTACATGTCTGCCTTTAGATCGTATTTAGCAGGGTTTAAATTCTTTCTACTTATGAAGTTTAGTGTGGCATTTCAACCGTCTGAAAAAATAGCCTGGAGCAAATTATTTCAACCAAAATATTGACCCTTGTTTCTTGTGGGCATTTTCACACAAGAAAGTGCAGCTTCTGAACGTCACAAAACATTTCCTTGAAATATTTCTCTGTTGATGAACCTTTGAAAGGGAAAAGCCTTTGAAAACGGTCTTCTTTACAAGACACGGTTGAAGATGGCATTGCTCTTTCCTTCCCGTGGTCCTCGATGTACGTAGACACTAATAGCCTTCTTGTACAAAATATATAACGCAGCTCCAAGTACAGTGTGTACTTGGCGCTCTTTGCCTTTAGTCGGCCCTGCGCTATAAAAAACCAACCATCACCATCATAAACGCGAAGTACTACCACGTATTCTCTTATTGACGGAGCGTACATATTCTTTGTGTAAAAAATTAAAAGGGTGGCTGTATGTGAATACTTCTGGGTGTGCTGCGCCCCTTTCTTGTTTGTCGTAAAGTGTGCGAACCCAAAGAAAAGCAATAATATTTACAGAAAGCAATGAAGAAACAGCAACAAAACTGGGGAACATGGATGGCCGGCGTTTTGTTGCAAAACCATGCACCGCCATGCCAATGGAAGTGCCGCCATATTGCACTCCTTGGTGCATTATTGACGATAGAGCTTTATTTGACTGCGGTACCCTACCACGACGTTCCTGGTAATAAGGACCACACTTTATAGGGAGAACGCAAGACAATACCATTCATCTGCAGCGAGATACGTTTTGCACTCTTCATGCTATTGGTACTCCCTTTTTTTTCTGGACTCTTCTCCTTCTGGAGCACCTCAAATGCCTTCGTTGCCTTTTTTCGACCCAACGCGCACAGACCCGTAGCGTCTGGATACTATTACTCTTTCATTTACTTCAGTCTCTTACTCAACGCTGTCATTTTTTCTTATATCATTCAGTCCCGAAACGTAAGTGTCCTAACTCATATTCTCTACCCCAGAGCCTTTGTGATCCTATCGTGCAACGCACTCGTTCCGTTATGCACCCGTGAGGCAGGCGAACCAACGCGGTTCTAATGGGGTATGGCTGTATTTGAATCCCAGCCGAAAATAGCAGATATAAATTGAGAAAAGCTGTCCAGGGATTATTGGTAATGTGTATATTATGCTGCAAATGAAGCACGTTTGCAACAGGATCCGGATGCACAATTGGAATGTCGAAGAAAACAATAGGGTTCGATGAACTCATTTTAATTGTTTTAATTTGCGTTGCCCTAATTACACACATCACGTTTAAATGCAGTTTGCTTTAACATCTAAACCTCGCTGTCCTGTAAAGTGCCATTCGCTGTCTTCCACCTTGTGTATTTGTATAACTATGCGCTGCATTCCCCAGCTGGACATGCTCTACTTGTTTCCAATCGTTACTCACACTGACAAGAGAAATGTTGTCCAGTAGCAGAACATGCTTCGCATGAGGTACTTATGAGCCACAGAAGTGTCAAAGATAATCCAGACACACGGGTCGACCGGCGCATAGTTCTTTGTATTGTTGCCGCTTGTGGGAAATCTTTGACTTATCTATACAGACTGATTTTTGCACCACCATGCCTCCGGACTCACCTCCAACGTTTATGTCTGGCAACTACTGAGTGAAAGCGAGACAGAACACTGCAATTTCTTGTTTTGAGCAATGAGGTCGGTGTTTATTGCACAGAAATTTTAAAACTTTGCACAAATATATCTGAGAAGTCTTGAAGCATGGATGTTATTCTAAAGGTGAAGCATCTGTACATGCATTGCAACTCAGAAACGGCAGCAAGGCAGGTGTTTGAAAGGCCCATTTGTACTATGAGTATAAGCAAGACAGGAGAATTTCTAAAAAAATAAAATATAGGGTATTTAGTAATAGCAGCGCTCGTCTTCTTAAACTTCAAGTAATAGGGACGAAAGGTTCTCAGATTGATTCAGGTTTTTTGACTGACTGAACGATCGCCTGAACGCTAATATAACATTGGACAACAAGCTTGTCCGCAAACGGTGGTCATCAGGTGCTCAAATATGCCCAGTGAAATTGAAACCGAAAAGGTGCAAATGAGCACTTATGAATGAGGCCCTGTGGTCAGCGACACGCAAGTGATATGGGTTATCAATTTCTTTGAAATATCTACGCAAATATTTCTGGTAGGAGCGATTTAATATAAAAAATTCCACGAGCGGTTGCGAGAGCCATCGCGTTGCTCTAATGTTCCCTTTTTGTATATTCGAACGCAATGACTAATACCGTCGTATATGGAGGTGATTAAAACTTCTTTTCATCTGCCAATATCATAGCGTAAACACCAAAGCTGTATTTTGTGCATTGGGCAGACATTCCTACACACCATCAACATATTCACACGTATTGCATAGAAAAACAGCTCTTGTAAGAAACCATCGGGATGTTAAGAAGTAACGATAATATAAAGTGCATAATTACCATGCAATAAACAGCAATTCCCGCTTTATATTGAAATAACTCCGTCATTCTTATTTTTTTCTGTACACGTTTCCCACTTAGCAAGGGCTCGAAGCAATCACGAAATTGCGCTGGTTTATTTGTGATTACACATAACATTTGCACCACTTCAACTAAACTTATTTTATTTTAAGTAGCTGTTCTATATTACGTTGCTGCGCAATACTTCGCTACCCCGCGCACTGTATACCTCTTTGTCACTATAATTTGAGTTGATATCAAGTATTTTGTACGGCTTGTGCGACGCATCAGGGGTCATTGAATACGTTAGTAGTTCCGCCTCATTGCCTACGCTGCGTCGGCGCGTGAAACCTAACAATCAATCAATATGTTCGTTGGTAATTCAAACACTGAAATTTTAAAAATGTACGATAAAAATAAAGAAGGATATCAGGCTCCACGGCATTGCATTTATTCGTGGGTTAAGAGGTATCAACAAAAGAATGGCCCACAAATGCATAGAACGGGGTCCTGTTGCATTTGTTTGGATATCAAAATGAAAAAATAATTACTACTGAAAAATATAAAAAAGCAATACGATATAATTAGAAAAATAAAAAAAATGGCCAGTAATATATATATATATATATATATATATATATATATATATATATATATATATATATATATATATACAGAAAGATAGGTCAGCAGTCTATAACGCCAAAGGAGGCATAGGGGTGTGGTTAGGCTCTTTTCTTTTTCACTACGGTTAATGACGTAAACATTTTTTTAGATATACAGAAGAAAGAAAGAAAGAAAAACACGCGCCCAGAGTGGGGACCGAACCCACGCCTTTTGATTACATGTCGAATGCCTTACCAATTCGGCTATCTGGGCGACTGTGTTCTCCTTCACTTTCTGGGCTATTTATATTTACTAGAAGTGTATCTGACGCTTGAGGGTGGTAGCCAGTGCCACTCTGACTACACGGGGAGAAGGGGACCTTCTTTTCAAGCCCCGGGGCGTGACTCAAACGTCTACAGCCTGTCATGAGCGGGCAACTGGAGGGAAGCCCTCTTATGCTACCTAGGCATCAAGGCTGCCAGAACCGAGACCCTCGCTAGGCTTTCGCAGAATAATATAGTAAGGAAATGAGGGGCTCGTTGAGGAAATACAGAAAGATAGGTCAGCAGTCTATAACGCCAAAGGAGGCATAGGGGTGTGGTTAGGCTCTTTTCTTTTTCACTACGGTTAATGACGTAAACATTTTTTTAGATATAGAGAAGAAAGAAAGAAAGAAAAACACGCGCCCAGAGTGGGGACCGAACCCACGCCTTTCGATTACATGTCCAATGCCTTACCAATTCGGCTATCTGGGCGACTGTGTTCTCCTTCACTTTCTGGGCTATTTATATTTACTAGAAGTGTATCTGACGCTTGAGGGTGGTAGCCAGCGCCACTCTGACTACACGGGGAGAAGGGGACCTTCTTTTCAAGCCCCGGGGCGTGACTCAAACGTCTACAGCCTGTCATGAGCGGGCAACTGGAGGGAAGCCCTCTTATGCTACCTAGGCATCAAGGCTGCCAGAACCGAGACCCTCGCTAGGCTTTCGCAGAATAATATAGTAAGGAAATGGGCTCGTTGAGGAAATACAGAAAGATAGGTCAGCAGAAGGTCCCCTTCTCCCCGTGTAGTCAGAGTGGCGCTGGCTACCACCCTCAAGCGTCACATACACTTCTAGTAAATATAAATAGCCCAGAAAGTGAAGGAGAACACAGTCGCCCAGATAGCCGAATTGGTAAGGCATTCAACACGTAATCGAAAGGCGTAGGTTCGGTCCCCACTCTGGGCGCGTGTTTTTCTTTCTTTCTTTCTTCTGTATATCTAAAAAAATGTTTACGTCATTAACCGTAGTGAAAAAGAAAAGAGCCTAACCACACCCCTATGCCTCCTGTGGCGTTATAGACTGCTGACCTATCTTTCTGTATTTCCTCAACGAGCCCCTCATTTCCTTACTATATATATATATATATATATATATATGAATTGAACCGTTATTTTTTGAGCACGCTGAACCCGAACCAGAACTGAACCGAAAAGAAGAAATAACGGTTACCGGTTCATGCCGAAACGGTTCTACACTGCGTTGTTCATAATGAATAGTCAACGCAATTCATGCGTTTTTTTATCTTTTACGTACCATCAACATCGTACCCCCTTGCGCACTTTCCTCTCCAGACAATTGAACACAATCACGCTCGATATAATAACAGGGGACATAAATCAGCACCAATGTAGCAATAGTCTGTTGCTGCTCGAAGCGCGAGCGTAGTGAACACTTAGCAAACGAAGTGTGATTCTTGGCATCTTGAAGCGGATTGAAAGCGACATTGCCCTTCCCTCGCTGCAATATTATTGGAGGAACAGCGAAATACCACACCCGCTGTGCGTAAACTTTTTGCATTTCATAATTTGTATAAGGTGCCACACCTGCAAATTGTTAATACTTTGCAGGTGTGACCGCAGGAGCTGCGCTCAGTGACAAATCCGTTTGCTGCTGATGCAGTTTTGTCTCTTTCAGATCTGCTTTTTTTCGAAGGTGCACTTGTACTGACTGCGCAACTCGCTACATTACTTCAACTGCTACTCGTTCCGGGGGAAAGTACTTCTGTCGACGAATTAAAGACCGTCTACCCCAAAAAAGTCTCATCCCATGCTCCGCGCGTCAAATTTTTCTTTCATTTTGTAAGAGCATATTCTGTTTGATGGTTCCGCAATGTTGCACACGGAACGATAGCCGTGGTCAAGCGGTATGATGACATACTGATTGTAATGCACATATCTGGTATTGCTATCGCAAAAAGAATTGCAGTGGTTAGAGCAATATTGCAGTGACGGAGCGTTAACTTCACCTTACTTTAACAAAAGTGTGGCTAACCCATTCGATGGGGTCACAGCTAACAAATTATAAAGTGTGACGAAATAATCTAATTCATTGGCAGTATCTATGTTCCTGTTGTAGGATTGTTCTGTCTTGTTACAAATATAATAAAAATGTGCGCCATTGGTATTAAGAGCTAGGATTTGAACGCACGAGTACGTAGGCCTAAATTTAAGGCTTCAAAGTTAGCGTGATGGGCGATTCCATAGCGATGATTGCGATTTCAACAAAAAGGGAAAGGGCGGAAAATATATCCAGGCGTCATATCTCTTGGCGGTGGCTTTATAAAAAGTCTCTGATGATTTGACTGTCGTTTTAAAAGTTATGATTTGACTGTCGCTTAAACAACTAAATGTTTTTTTTTTTCAAATCTCACTGAGAATTCAACTCCTCGAACCGTTTCGCGAACCAGTTCAAGCTCCCGAAATGGTTCGCGAACTGGTTCGGTGCGTGATTTTGTCGAACCGGACATGAAGCGATATTTTTGACGGTTCGACACAGTGATATATATATATATATATATATAAATATATATATATACAACGAAGAAGTTAGCTCTTCGGAGACTTTAATTCGAACGTTTCGACCTGACACAGGTCTTCCTAAGGAAGACCTGTCTCAGGCTGAAACGTTGGAAATAAAGTCTCGGAAGAGCGTTCTTCTACTTTCTGCGTATTCCTGCAGCAACTAAGGACTCTACTTCACAATTATATATGTATACATATACATATATATGTATTTATATATGTGTGTGTGTGTTGTAAGCACTGACAAAGGCGGCAGACATTAGCAGCCGCATGTGGGCACTTTACTTAGTGGCTATGCGCCGCCGGCCTCGCTCGACGCGCACATCATCGTTCAGTTATCATCACCGGTGTGTTTGGGAATCTCTGTCCTCGACCTGATCTCGCTGGTCTGTCGCTCTGGGCGGGATTACTTTAACATACCGGAACCCGACACGACTAGAGGCTTGTGACTAACATTATATATATATATATATATATAAATATATATATATATATATATATATATATATATATATACATATATATATGGTCAAGAAGTTAAAGACGACGAAGTTGTCTTAAAGGAAAACAAGTTTATTGGAGCGAACTTGTGCTCCCCTAACAGCTCAAAGAATACCGCGAGGCGTTGAAGCGGCAGTCAACACAGTGACGCGTGCAGGCGAGCTCCGGCGATTCGAATAACTCGGCGTCTGCTCTCCAGGCTTTTATCTTTGTGCGCAAGTGTTTCTGGAGCGGTGGATTCACATCTAGAACACAGAAGGTTATTCTGGGCTAGCGACGTTAGGGCGAAACAGTCTGGTTATCTGAATGCGATAGCCCGTGCGGCATAAAAATAACACAGCGGGGCGTGGCCAGGCAGTAAAAACAAACAAACAATAAACAATACATTGTTCGTGGCATTACCCCCTCTCTAAGAGTGCATCGACCCGATGCTAAAATAGAAGACAGTCCAAACGAAAAAAAAGTCTGTCATCTTGCATAGTAAGGTTTTAAGCGAACCACGCGAACGACTTCGGGCCGCGTGCGTCGTCGAGATGTTCCGGAATCGCCATCGGAGATCACCTCGTAGGTAAGTTGGCCGACACGTTATAGAATCTGGTAGGGTCCGAAATAGCGTCGCAGAAGCTTGTCACTGAGTCCGCGCCGTCGGATGGGAGTCCAAACCCAAATGCGGTCCCCTGGGTGGTACTCGGCGTATTGGCGTCGGAGCTTGTAACGCCAGGCATCCACCAGCTGCTGGTCTGTTGTACGAACTCGAGCGAGCTGGCGGGCCTCCTCCGCGCGCTGAAGGTATCCTTGAACGTCCGGGTTGAGGTCGTCGTCATCTACATGCGGTAGTATGGCGTTTAGCATCGTAGTCGGCAGTCTTCCATACACAAGCTCGAACGGCGTCATTTGCGTAGTTTCCTGGGTAGCCGTGTTGTACGCAAACGTGACATACGGCAGCACTTCGTCCCGAATCTTATGTTCAATGTCGACATACATTGACAGGTTATCCGTGATCTTCTTGTTCAGAGGTTCTGTTAGTCCGTTCGTTTGGGGGTGGTACACCATCGCTCTTCGGTGGTCCGTGTTGCTGTAGCGTAAGATTCCTTGCATAAGTTTCGCAGTGAAGGCCGTTCCGCGGTCCGTGAATAGGACTTCGGGGCTCCATGTCGCTGCACAATTTGGTTCATGAAGAGCTTCGCGACTTCATATGCAGTCCCCCTCGGAAGAGCGGCGGTCTCTGCGTAGCGCGTCATGTAGTCTGTCGCAACGACAGTACACTTGTTCTGTGATCGTGACGTAGGGAACGGGCCTACAAGGTCGATTTCGATCTGTTGAAATGGCCTCGACGGGACGGCAATTGGTTGCAGTATTCCGGCGCATCTTGTCGGCGGCGTTTTTCGTCGCTAGCGGTCACGGCAACTCCGAACGTAGTGGGTGACGTCGGATGTAAGTTGGGGCCAGAAGTACTTCGCCTTGATTTTTGCAATAGTGCGAGCTGTTCCGATGTGTCCGGAAGACGGATCGTCGTGGCACGCTTCCAAAATTTCGTCCCGAAGGTATGCGGGGATGACAAGTAGATAATTCGCTCTCGTTCCGGAGCTGAAATTCTTCTTCACAAGGATGGCTGAGTTTTTGAGGGTGAATGCTGGCAAGTTCCTCTTGAGCGCCCTAAGCGCGGCGACGCTGCGTCCTTCGATGTAGTCGATCATGACGCGCAGGTCGAGGTAGGCACGCTGCTTGGCAGCTAGGTCGGTCTCTGCCACGACTCCGAAGAACGCGGTCTTCATCGGTGTCTTGTGTTGGTGGGTACACGGGGCGCGGGACAGGCAGTGGGCATTGGAGTATTTCCTGCCGGATTGGTAGAGTATTGTAACGTCGAACTCTTGCAGGCGCAAGCTCCCCCGCCTAAGACGGCCAGGGGGGTCCTTCAAATTGGTGAGCCAACACAGCGCATGGTGGTTTGTCACAAACTTGAACGGTCTGCCTTACACATATGGGTGAAATTTTGAAATGGCCCATGTGGTAGCCAGGCACTCTTTTTTGGAGGCAGAGTAGTTTTTTCCTCCTTCGACAGACCACGGCTGGCGTAGGCGATTACCTTGTCGCAACCGCTTTGCTTTTCGACGACGACGGCACCCAAACCTATATCGCTGGCATCCGTGTGCATTTTCGTTTCGGGATCTTCGTCGAAATGAGCGAGCACCGGCTGGTTTTGCTGGCGTTGTTGAAGCTCGCAGAATGCTTTTTCTTGGGCGTTTTCCCAGGCAGAAGGGGTGCTATTTTTTATAAGGCGCGTGAGTGGCTCTGAAATGCGTGCGAAGCTTGCGTAGAAGCGCCGGTAGTACGCGCATATACCCGGAAATCTCGCACGCTCTTTTTGTCTGTCGGTCTTGGGAAGTTCGCTATGGCTAATGTTTTCGCCGTGTCAGGCACGACTCCCACGGCGTTAAGGTCTTCTTGAGGTCCTCTTAAGCGAAGCGGCACTTTTCGAGCTTTAGCGTTAACCCCGACGAGCGAATAGCCTCGAGTACATTCTCCAACCTTGCAAGGTGTTCATCGAAAGTCCGGGCGAATACCACAACGACGTCAAGGTATCCGAGGCAGGTGTGCCAATTCAGGCCAGCTACAACAGTGTCCATCACCCTTTGAAACATGGCTGGTGCCGTGCACGGCCCAAACGGCATAACCTTGAACTCGTATAGACAGTCCGGGGTTATAATGGCAGTCTTCTCCCGCTCTGTCTCGTCAATTGCATTTTGCCAGAAGCCAGTCTTCAGAGCCATCGATGAGAAGTACTTGGCGTGGCAGAGGTGGTCGAAGGCGTCATTGATTCGTGGCAGGGGGTACACGTCCTTTTTGATGATTTTGTTCAGTCTCTGGTAGTCAATGCAGAACCTTAAGGTGCCCTCTTCCTTCTTCATGAGTACGACCGGCGCAGCGCATGAACTTTTAGATGGCTGTATTATGTCGTCGCTGAGCATGTCGTCTACTTGAGTCCGGATGGGTTCGCGCTCGTGTGAAGACACGCGGTACGGTGACTGTCGGGTAGGTCGGGCTCCATCTTCGCTTATTTTCCGGTGCTTCGCCAGAGGTGTTTGACTTAATTTCGAGTTCGACGAAAAACAATCACTGTAGCGATGAAGCAAAGCAAATAACTCGATTCAGTTCTTTTTGCGGCAGTGCCGGATTCAATTCGAAAGGATGCGGGAGCTTGAAGGTATCTTCGGGTGCGCATTCAAAGTCGGCGACTGCGATTACGTCACTGGCTTCTTGTGTTTCTTCCAGGAACGCAATTGCAGCGCCCTCGTTTATATGCTTGTACTCCTCGGTGAAATTGGTGATCAAAACATGGGATATGCGTTGCTTAAAACACACAATGCCTTTTGCGACCGACACACCGCGGTCGAGAAGCAACAATTTGTCACTCTTCACGATAGCGTCGACGTCAGGAGTAGCACCGTCACAGTAGACGGTGATCGTCAAACTTGCGAAGGGTGGCAGGGTGACATGATCATCGGGGATCCTTACAGCTGTACGGTGCTCGGGGTTCGGTTCCGGCGTCATGGAGTGATCGGAGGAAAAGGTAAGTTATACACTTGTTCTGCAGATCAATTACTGCGGCAAGACAATGAGGCAAGACAACGAACGCGGCAGGGTAAGTCGTGCCGTCTATGGTAACCCGGGATGTGCACGTTCCACTTGGCGTCACGAGGTGGCATCCTGCTGTGCTTATGTGCGGACCGTCCAATCTGGTTATAACTTTCTTCAGCTTAGACGCAAATGGTCCGCTCATTACTGAGTAGTCGGCTCCCGTGTCTACGACGGCGACTATATCAAAGCCGTCGATGGACACCTCTACGTCGCACGCCGCCTTCCTCGAGTTCCGGGTGCGTCGGGGTGTCGCAACTCGGCTTGTGCGTGTTAGGTCGGGTCGTCGGGATGAGGGCATGTCGTGAGTCACAGTCTTCGGCGAATCATTGCGTCGTAGGAGGGTTTTCGTTTTTCCGCCGTTGTGCAACTTCACCTCCAGAAGTTGCTGCCTTTAGGTTCCCCCGCGTGGTCTGGGAGAACTTCCACGTGCAAAGTCAGCACTGCTACGGTGGTCCGGCAACTTGTATGGGTAGGGGCGATGGCGAACGGTTGAAACGGGCTGGTCGACGGCTGGTGTTGGACCGGTATTCTTCAATCTTAGATGGGGGCTGGCCGGGTCGGGGGCGTGGTGCGTCGACGGAGAAACCACGAAGTCCGAGTCTCTTGCTTGGGCAGCGACGGTGGATGTGGTCGGGCTCTCTGCAGTGGTAACACAGCGGGCGATTATAGGGCGTTTTCCAAACCTCGGTCTTCCTTGGGGCCAGGTTTCAGGTTACAGGGGGTCGGGCGGGCGACATTGGGCGTCGGCATGGCGGGGCCTCTTGACGACGTGTTGGAACAGGGCGGGCGGGAACAGGGCGGGGTCGACGAACAACCACGGAGTAGGTCATAGCCTGTGGCTTGCCGGGTGCTTTGGGCGGAACAGAAGTTCCAAAGCCGTCTGTACTTCTTCCCGGACCACGTCAGAATAGGAAGCGACTTGAGGTTGTGCATCGTCGTCGTAGGGAAACGTTTCCTCAGCTCCTCCCTCACCACTGCACTGATGGTGTCGCGTAGTGAGCAGGAGTTAATAGCGCCGGCACCAATCGTCTCTGAAACCGGCGCATTGATTGGGCGGTCGTACTGTCTTCTTCAGATTTCGAGCGTCTACTCCATCATGGCGGCCTCAGACGCGAATTCGGACACAGTCTTAGGGGGGTTGCGAACAAGGCACGCGAGGAGCTTTTCCTTCACACCTCGCATCAGAAAGCGTAGTTTCTTTTCCTCCGTCCTTTCTGGGTCCGCACGGCAAAAAAGTCGCTTCATCTCCTCGGCGAAGATCATTACCCCTTGGTTGGGGTGCTGCATTCGAGTTTCCAGCAATAGTGCCGCGCGTTCTTTTCTGACCACGGTAGTAAAGGTCTTCAGGAACTCGCCTTTAAACCGAGCTCAGTTGGTCAAGGAGCTCTCGTGGTTCTCGACCCAAGGTTGAGCTGAATCTTCCAAGTAAAAAAAACATGCCGGAACGTTTCTGCGTCGTCCCAACTGTTGAAGATCCGGACGCACTACGGTTTCTTCAACCATTCTTCTGGAACTTCTGCGGGGGCTCCTCGGAAGGACGGCGGTTCCCGTGGCTGCTGCAGGACGATTTATGATGTTGCTTCTTGCATATTGAAGTGGTTGCAGCGGTCGTTCTTTTGGGGCCACCTGGCAGGAGACAAAACCTAAAGATAGAAAGGAACTTATTTTGAACTCTTTCGATACGGTCACTATTGGACTTGCAAGTTCCATTCCAAACAACAGAGCCGTATTCGAGAAGAGGTAAGCAGAGAGCCGAATACAACTTGAAGAAAGTAAGAGGACTTTAAACTCTCTAGAATATCTGCAAACAGCCCCCAGACATCGAAGAGATCGACGGGTAATTTGTGTAACGTGGGAAGAGAAACTCAGAGAAGAATCAAATAGAACTCACAAGTCTCGAATTTCAGTCACCCTCGGCAATGCAGTGCTTGCAATTTTCTAAGAGTATTGCAGCTGTTGAGTTTTTCTACTATAGGAGACAACTTTCGTTTTTGAGGGGTTCAAAATTAGGTCGTTTTTGGTGCGCCAACGATGGAATGACGCAATATCAGCCTGAAGATAATTACAGTCATGAATATTACGCACTTCTCTAAAGATTTTCATATCATCACCACAACAAAAAAGAAGAATTTTGAATTACAGAAGCAACATTGTTAATGAAAATGGAGAAACGAAGGGTACCCAGAACAGATCCCTGGAGTACACCACTGGTTGCTTTGTACCTAAATGACGTTTGACCGTTAACACTTACATAGCAATATCGCTGCTGGAGAAAGCAACCTATAACACCCACCAAAGAAGCGTGGACATCTAACAGAATGAGCTTGGCAAGCAATAACGAGTGGTTGACTACATCAAAGGCCTTGCTCATGTCACAGTAGGCCACATCAAGCTGGCTTCTACCAACGACTGCTGGGACGGCCTGCTCCATGAAGCACGCGAGGTTTGTGGAAGTTGAACGACCACGCATAAAGCCATGTTGATTAGGAATGAGGACGTGTTTAAGTAAGAAAGGCAAGACCATTTGAAGAGATAACTCGAATATTTTGGAGGCAGAACAAAGGAGAGAGACTGGCCTATAGTTTATGGCGTCAGTTTCTGTGCCTGACTTGAATACACGGAATACACGAGATATTTTCCATGAGCGAGGGAACGTGCCAGACCGGAGACAGTTATTAAACATTGAAGTGAACACAGGAACGAATATGTTTGCATACGTTTTTATAATGGCAGCAGAAATACCATCTGGACCACAAGAAAGCGAGGGCTTTAGCCGCTTGATACTGGTGCACAAGATGTTCTCATCCAGTTGGAAACAACCAGAGTTACCGCCCTTGTGACAAGGGGCGCTATTGTTATCACTGCCACCGCTAATTCCAAAAAAAAAGAAGAAAACTGACGAGCAAAGCACTCGGCCACCTCTGCAACCTCATTGCCGTTGGAGTCTAGTAAACGAATAGATTGTTTAGTTTTACTAGATATTGAATGAATGTACTTCCAGAAGGTTCCCGGTTGATGGGTTGCTTTAGCTTCTACTGACACCAGGTACGAAGTATAATCACGCTTGTGCAATATTTTGCATAAGGCACGTAGGCGCCGAAACTCCTGAGCGAACGGGTTCGCACCAGAGTGCTTCATCTTTCTGGGCGCACGTTCTTTGAGTTTAAGGGCATCCCGCAATTCAGAAGAAAGCCAGTGTGGGAATTTGAACTTCTTTGGTAAATATTGTGGGATGTATTTCTTCATACCCAAAAGTACAATCTCAGTAAAACGGTCAACTTGTTAATTGACATCAGTTTCGTCAATGACTGTCGACCAAGGAGCCGCAGAAAAGTAATCATACAGCCCAACGTAATCTCAACGGGCGAAAGCGTAGCGAGGTTGCGTGTTGCAGGAACTTACGGAATGGTGGAGCATTGTGGGAAGGGAACAGGAAGTAGAAAGAGGAGGATGAAATCTGTCAGGTGCAACTAAAGGACAATCACAGTGTGACACAATTACATAATCAAAATTCGGAAACCATAGGTCCAAAATGTTTCCACTGCAGTTTTCTATGTGATTATCTTGTGCCATGGAAGTGAAAGACGAAAAATGAAGTAATCTATTACCCTTCTGTGCAATGTGGTGGTTATGGTGGGAACAGGATAGATGGCTCCACTGAACGCCAGGAGTGTTAAAGTCTCCATGAAGGAGGACCCTGCGGTTACAATGAGTAATATGTTCCTCTTCAATGGAGGAGACTAACTGATT
Organism: Haemaphysalis longicornis; assembly: GCF_048455015.1. NCBI lineage: Eukaryota > Metazoa > Arthropoda > Arachnida > Ixodida > Ixodidae > Haemaphysalis > Haemaphysalis longicornis. Next base: position 87,308,984 of record NW_027526445.1, read on the forward strand.
GAATGCGTCAGGAGCTACATCAGGGGGAATGTAAAAAACTCCAACAAAAAGTTTTTCAATTTTAGAGATAGGAATTTCAATCCATACAGACTCATCTGCATTCTGAATATCACTACAAAGCACACTCGGGAGAGATTTGTCGACGGCAAGAAGGACCCCACCCCCTTTTTGTTTGCTTCCCGTCAAGGCACGATCACTGCAACATACATGGTAATTTTGAGGGAAATAATCACTGGACAGGATATCAGGGCGCAACCAAGTTTCAGAGATAGCTATCAACGGAAAACAAAAAACCAGAACATTACCAAAGAAGTCAGTTGCCTTGGTACGAAGACCGCGCACATTCTGATAAAACACATCCAAAGTACTAGTCATCATTGCTTTTCTTATGTGATGCGCTCAGAGCTGTGAAGCATGCCTTCGCGAAACATGCCTCGAAACTCCTTAAAGAGGCAGTCTTTCGGCCAAACAGCGGGGTCATTCAAGCGCTCGAAAAACTCTTCACTGACGGATATATAAAAGGATGCGTACGTGTCAAACTTAGTCTTCAGTCGTCGGCAGCTCAAGGACGAGACACCTAAGGTTGACAGATGTACATTTAGGCTAGCAGAGGTGGTGGATGGGGAAAGCTTTGAGACGAACATAGCTTTGGGGCGCTTCGGCTGCGCAACGACGACGAGTCCACATGTGTCCGATGCACCTACACATGCCCGGCTTCGGCGCTTCTTCTCAATAGTGGGAGGGTTACGGTCAAGCACAGACAAAGATTGCGCAGGGGAAAGTGGGGACAGAGTGGGAGGCAGTGTCGGAAAAGCCGAAGACACCGACTGCAGCGAAGCCGACGTAGCCGACGGCGACACTTCTTTGTAGACAACTTGCGTGAAAGAAGGGTTTTCCGAGCTGCGACGTACTTCATCCTGCAAGGCAGGGGGGCGACGAAGCAATTCGGCACGCAAGAAGCACACCTCCGCACGCAGCGAATTAACCACCTTCGCATAATGGGCGCGGTCTCCCTCCCTCTCTTGACGGAGACGGTCGAAAGAGTGGACGTTTTCCCGGCGCATGAGGTCGGTGTCCTCCCGCAGCCGGGCCACTTGGTCGCTGAGGAAAGAGATTCCGTCCAGCGCGTCGATGAGGAATGCGCGATGTCCGGCAGCTTCGGTGTCAAGGTCAACCGATGGGACGCCGGTGCCGGGGCCTTCTCGACGACGGGCGGCGAGTCTCGTCGAAGGGAGCAGGGGGAAGGAGTCTCGCTTGCGGACGTGCCAAGTCGTCGCCGGCTCTGCTAGGCCTAGCCGCCGCCTCAGCCGTTTCACAGTTGTTGCACTTGAACGGCCGAGCGCCAGAACTCAGGAGTTGAAACTCAGCGTCCGGCCACACAACACACTTCGCGTGCACGCGTTTTTTACAGGAAAGTCAGCGGAAAAACTTTTGTTTACCATAAAAAACACAAGAGCATAAAATACAGCAATGCTTGCTGGGTGCCATCTTGCCGCAATAATAATAATAATAATAATAATAATAATATTAATAATAATAATCAATGAATGAATCAATCAATCAATGAACCTTTATTTTCGGTGCCCAGGAACAACCCTAGGGTCTTGGTGCTGTTACACCATACAAAACAAAAAAAAAACACTAAACTTAAGACGAGACAACACACAAAAGCAATATGTATGACATAAATAATAAAGGAAAAAATAGTTACAGAAATTTTACAAAGCAATAAAAAGAAAAAAAAAACAAAAGGTCAAAAAAGAAAAGACAGGCCTTATGTTGCAACCCATGACACTCGGCCAGCGACACGTTCAAGAGACGTGAAAAATAGGAACTATAAAAGCAAATATTGAATGAACATGACATAGAGTATACTTATAAAACCAAGGTTTTCTAATAAAATGTTAGGAAGTTCCAAATGAAAAAAAGAAACGAGCTACAGCGTTACCAACACTGACACTAAAACGTACAGATATTCAAGCAACACAAAACAAGGAAAAGTGTAAAACAAGCAAAAACACAGTTTGCATGTAATAAATACGGTACATAAATTTGGAATGACATAACGAATTTAAGCTACAACAGTTTTTAACTCATTAGAGAACAAAGTAAAAGAGCTCTGGAATATATCAAGGCGAACGGAATATTCATTATATGCACATTGTATTCTGCATATGGACGAGCGTCGGCTATTTAAAGCAACTGGTCTGAAAGCTGGAAATGTTCTTAAAAGTTTGTTTGGGAAGTTGAAATTGATAAGTGTAACCAAATCGCCACAGAAAATATTAACATGAAGAAGTTTATAAAGAAAGATAATATCACCTCACTTTCGTGGACACCAAATGGAACGAATACTTTTCAGAAAAGACATGCTGCCGTTTGTGTCTCCTTGCGCATGACAGAAACGGTACTTTAAGATTGATAGGAACTTATTTTGAACCCTTTCGATAAGGTCACTGTTGGACTCGCAAATTCCATTCCAAACAACAGAACCGTATTCGAGAAGAGGTAAGCAGAGAGTCGAATACAACTTTAAGAAAGGAACAGGACCTTTAAACTCTCTAGAATACCTGCAAACAGCACCCAGACATCGAAGAGAGCGTCAAGTAATTTTTGTAACGTGGGAGGAGAAAGTTAGAGAAAAATCAAATAGTACTCCCAAGACCCGAATTTCGGTCACCCTCGGCAGTGCAGTGCTTGCTATTTTATAAGAGTATTGCAGCTGTTGAGTTTTCCTACTATAGGAGACAACTTTCGTTTTTGAGGTGTTCAAAATTAAGTCGTTTTTGGTGCACTAACGATGGAATAACACGATATCAGCCTGAAGAGAATTACAGTCCCCAACATTACGCACTTCTTTAAAGATTTTCATATCATCAGCATACAACAAAAAAGAAGAATTATGGCAGAAGCAACATCATTAATAAAAAAAATAGAAAAAAGAAGAGGACCCAGAACGGAGCCCTGGGGTACGCCACTTGTTGCTGTATACCTAAATGATGTTTGACCGTTTACACTTACATAGCAATATCGCTTTTGGAGGTAGCAATGTATGAGACCCACCAAAGAAGCGTGGACATGTAACAGAATGAGCTTGGCAAGCAATAACGAGTGGTTTACTACGTCAAAGGCCTTGCTCATGTCACAGTAGACAACATGAAGCTGGCTTCTACCAACGATTCCTGGGACAGCCTGCTCCATGAAACACGCGAGGTTTGTGAAAGTTGAACGACCACGCATAAAGCCATGTTTATTAGGAATGAGGACGTGTTTAGGTGAGAAAGACAAGACCATATAAAGAGATAACTCGAAAATTTTAGAGGCGGAACAATGGAGCGAGACAGGCCTATAGTTTATAGCGTCAGTTTGTAGGCCTGACTTGAAAACAAGGAATACGCGAGAGATCTTCCATGAGCGAGGGAATGTGCCAGACCGGAGACAGTTATTAAATATTGAAGTGAACACAGGAACGAATATATATGCATATGGTTTTTAGAATGGCGGCAGGAATACCATCTGGCCCACAAGAAAGCGAGGGCTTTAGCCGCTTGATGCTGGTCCGAATGATGTTCCCGTCCAGTTGCAAACAACCGGAGTTCCCGCCCTGGTGACAAGAGACGCTGCTATTATCATTACCCCCGCTAATCCCAAAAAAAGAAGAAAATTGACGAGCAAAGCAGTCGGCCACCTCGGCAACCTCATCGCCGTTGGAGTTTAGTAGACGAATAGAATCTTTAGTTTTACTAGATCTAGAGTGAATGTAATTCCAGAAGGCTCCCGGTTGATAAGTTGCTTTAGTTTCTACCGACGCCAGGTATGAAGTATGATCCCGTTTGTGCAATGTTTTACATAGGGCACGTAGGCGCCGGAATTCCTGAGCAAACTGGTTGGCACTAGAGTGATTCATCTTTCTGTGCGCACGTTCCTTGAGTTTCAGGACATCCCGCAGCTCAAAAGAAAACGAGTGTGGAAACTTGAATTTCTTCGGTAAATATTGCGGGAAGTATTCCTTCATACCGAAAAGAACAATCTCAGTAAAACGGTCAACTTGTTCATTGACATCAGTGTGCTCAATGACTGTCGACCAAGGGGCAGCGGAAAAGTCGCCATACAGCCTAACATAATCTCCCCGGGTGAAAGCGTAACGAGGTTGCGTGTTATTGGAACTTACGGAACGTTGGAGCATTGAAGGGATCAACAGGAAATAGAAATAGGAGGATGAAATCTGTCGGGTATTACTAAAGAACAATCAGAGCTCGACACACTAACGCCATCGAAGTTCGAAAAGCACAGGTCCAGAATATTTCCGCTGCAATGTTTTATGCGATTACACTGCGCCATAGAAGTGAAAGCCAAAAAATCTAGTAACATATTACCCTTCTATTTAATGTGGTAGTTATAGTGGTAACAGGTTTGCTGGCTCCACTGAACGCCAGCGGCATTAAAATATCCAAGGAGGAGGACCTTGCGGTTGCAATGAGTAGTAGGCACCTGTTCAATGGAGGAGAGTAACCTATTAATAATAATAATAATAATATAATAATTATTATTATAATACACGAATTTTGTACCATTCTTTCTACAACTACACACATATTGTTAAAACCCACTCCTCCTCTGTTCTACACAAATCAGTGGAAATGCGCATGTACACATTCTCTTTCGCTAGCCGAATAACAATGATAGCGCAAAAAATAATTTTACAATTGAGCCTATTATTTAGCAGTCCATGAATATATTTGTCGCAAGGCCGCCTCCGCAGCCAAGACAGGGCTTCCGCAAAGTGCATGGTGTCGGCGTAAGGCGTGGCATTAAAATCGCTGAAAGAGTGAACCGGCTCGGCGCAGCCCCGCGAAAGCTTAGGGGATAGAAATATGTGAAAAGCCGCACCTGCCGACCAACTTGTTGACAACGTTGGAGAACGAGGCACTCTGGTATTTTGCGCTTGTTTGAAATGATCCCGATAATTAGCTTTTTGCCAACTAATAGTGCAGAAGTTTCCCATGGTAATCAAGAATAATGCGAATATATCAACCAACCGACGTCCAAGCTTACAATCTGAAGTGCCCCATGGTGCAAACCAGCGCGCGTTGTTGCCGCGCGGTAGAGTAAACGCCTGTGGCTCTGAAGAATAAATATGAAAATGTTTGTTCTGGTATGGGAAATACACCGAATTGTACCGCCGAACCGCTTAGGGCGTCAAAGGCAAGAAAAAGCGTTAAAAAACTTAGATAGATGTGGGTTTAAATATTTTCTGCCAAGTTGACTCAAAATATCACATTTAAATTTTGTCGTACATGCTCTCAATTGTCCTTTATCCTGCAAAACCTCCGCTTTTTCTTTGACGCCTCTTATTGTTCCCTCATTCAATGGCGTGGATGGAGGACACCTTCGGCCGCTCTGGCTGTCGGCGGCATTGGAAACGATTGCGGTTTAACGGAGCTTGCTTAAACTGCCATTTAGCAAGAGTTCAGTTTTGTAGCGAGAGCTACAATGGCGGAATTCTCGCCGTTTCGATGTGACTGGTGGCCGCAGACTTTGGCCGCAGTTATGTCGCAGACTTTGCCCAGCTTCCCGAGAAATTTACACGGAGCATAACCGCATATCCAATGGCCAAGCTTTCCCTATCTGGGTATGTGCTCCTTGTGAAAAGACGCTGGTCGATGACCAACGACCAGAGAAGGTAGACAAAGTCTGAGCTTCCGCTGGACTGGGTTCGCACCATCAACCCGCCTCTGTCACGGTGACTACTGTGAGTTTTGGAAATACACCTTCTTCCTGACAACCTATCTCTGCGTTGTCAAGTGACAATATCTAAACTTTTCAGTCATCATAGGCCGTTTCTACTGTGTAGGTTAACGTTGGGTACTGACGCAACCATTTTATTTAATATAATGACGCAATGAAACCTAAGATTCTGACAAGTTTTATAAACAATGTACCAGCGAACATCAGGTACGTGCTACACGCCGTGTACACGGGACAGAATTTTTGTTAATCATACAAGTAAAAATGACTGTGCTGAACGATTTCCTTTGTTATTCTTCTCGCCCCCCCCCACCATCACAGATATACTCACGCACACTTGGAAACGGCGCTTCGGTGCCTTTTCGGCCCCTAGTGTTCTTCTATCCGCTGCGTCAACCTGTTCGACTTTCACTCATTCTTGAACTCTTGAACCATGCGGACATATTTATCCTTACTTTTGTATGTTGGAGCGCATTCTGCTCACATTATGCGGCGACCTCCTTGTAACAGACCCGCTGGACAACGGAGTTATATTCTAGTTATATTACCTTGGTAAGAACTGCAAAGGGCGTGCGCGAGGAAATATTCCGCCTGTTCGAAAATAGTTGCATTGAAGCATTCGCCTGTGGTCGGACCAATGCCGTTTTCGCAATTTTCGCTACTTTTTAAACGTCACTATGATTTCCGAATTATTTTCCCTCGGTTGTCTCCGATCAACGAGTATCCCTGCAGCACTGGTGATCTTGAACGCCAGCTATACAGTCCATTTTTGTAATATGCAGGCGCACAACATAGTCTCCAAGTTAACGCAGCGCGCATTGGGCTAAGGAATTGAGCCACCCCAGCAAATCGCGGAAATAATTCACTTGAAGGGTAGTTCGCGGTATTTTACCATTTTCCCCGTATCTATACTTACAAAATAACTAATGTGGTGGACTGAGTTCTTTCACTTTGTAAGTGTACAATTTCCTCTTCAGTCGGGAATATTAAAAAAAAGGCTGCATCATTTTAGTTAAGATAGACGATTGGGTTTTGAACACAGTTCAAAGGCTGGTAAAAAAAAAAGTTGCAGAGACATCTACGTTTCCATAGTGAGATGTAAGCGCGATCGCGATACACAGACTCCGACGGGGCGTTTTCGTGTGCAGTGGTTGCATTTCCGGTCTCTGCTTCACGAGCACTAAATGTGAACGAAAATAGAAAGACTACATGCGAGGTGTTTTGATCACCATGGCCCAGGAAACAGAAACGCTCTCGGAAATTCTGTGGTTTAAAATGTGACAATGAAAGATAGCTGATGGGAGGTATGGGCCAGTTTGAGCGATGAGGTGTCAGTGTCAGTGTATCGGAATATTTATGCTTTGATGCGTAGACCGGGCTGGACAATTTTGCTTTTTCAGAGAGAGAGAGAGAGAGAGAGAGAGAGAGAGAGAGAGAGAGAGAGAGAGAGAGAGAGAGAGAGAGAGAGGAGATTTGTTCAGGAATAGTTGTGGTTTAGGAAAACGGGGTAAATGGGTGGCAGGGAGCGCAAAGGTGAAACCTGAGTATACAGCTTCGGCACCAGATGCAGGAGCTCCTTCGCTTGCCCTGTCAATCAGCTTGCGCTGGTGTTGAGGTAACGAGCTGTTCAAAGCTTGAGTAGAACGGAAAGTAGTTCAGCGAGTTGGATTTCATTCATGCTTACAGCGAAGGCAGACCATACCCAACAAAAGTGCCTCACACGTCTTGAAGGAGTGGAATACGTTATGTTTGAGTTGTACTCTCCTGACCATACCCTTGTACATGGCTAGGTTGCGCGCAAGAGGTTGGATGTTTCCCGATATTAGCAGTTTTATTTTCAGACAATTGTCTTAAATTTTCGTCCAGAGAGCTTGCAGTGTTTGAGCATTGAGACCTGGTTGTAGCAAGGGGAAGGATCTTGTTCCGAGACATAGGGTGAGAGTTTGTTCTTAAAGATTTTAGAGGAGCGCAGTGACGCAGTCGCGGTTACAACGAGCACGGTTTGGGAGTTTATGTGGCTGTTGGTCAGTGCGGCGTTCCATCCCAGACTATCCTGTCCGTGTGCCCAGGTGTAGCTGTAACGTTTTCCGTTGTGGATGGAAATCTGTTACTGATGCGCTAACGTATTCTGCCTGTAGAAAACAGTATAACATCTTCTGATATTCTGGATTGATGTTAAGCTTCTATTTGATAATTCCGATATTCGGATCTTTGAGAGGATGGCTCCAACGTCCACGTCTTTGTTTCTGCATGTTGGAGGGTCATGCAGTCGAAAATATTTCCGGAAAAGTAAACTACGACAATTGAGGTATCGTGCTTTAGTACATCCCGTAATCGGTTAATACTGCGGTCTCATGATGTTGTAATTTCACCAAATATAGGTGACCCGGCCACATCGCCTCTTTTTGTGTAGGATTGAATCCATATTTTTGGTACAGAGGGTTTTTATGCGTTGTCACTGGATCGGTGTCATGTCTTTCATGGCGAGCAGTAGATTCTTCAAAGGGAGGGTGCTCTTCCGATTTTGTTTTTCCAACCGCTTTCTTTGTTCTAGGAGACTGCTGCCTCCGATTTTTTGAAGTGCGTTAGAGATGCTGAAGTTAAGAACATATTCACCGTCATTATAACCAACATCCTACTTAGGACGACTGCAGGGTAAAGTTCTCTCCTATTGAATTTAACGCGCTCTTCTACTGCCCTTCCCGAGTCAATTTTTTCACCGAATACATATGTTTCATCCCTCAATCGAATAAATGGCCATCCCCTTCTTCTAGACCCGTCTATGCATGTCCATTCTGCTACCTTGGTTGTACACTATTTGATAGTTCGTTTCCTGGACAAAATTTCGAGGTTGAGAACTGCCTTATATGCAGTCCTGGTGGTGGTGTAACTTAATCTTCCTTTGGCGGAAGTAAATTTGTGTACGGTAGGCTCTGAAACATTCAGGTAATGATCAATTGTTGCATGAGCATTGTCATTCCTTTTTCTCTTTTTCTTGCTCTGGCCTTGGTAGGGCGTTTTGCGTGGGGGAAATTGGTTAAAGAGTTTGTTTTTGGCAATTCAGAGTTTGGCACAGGCGCTTGTGTCTAGAGCCACACCAAGCCTTCTTTTGTGACTGTTCGCTGGGAGGACATCCGTACCTATAATAAGGTTGATTCTTAACTTACCCGCGTGGTCTTATCTGTCGTTTGCCAAACCGAGCTTGCAGAGGGAAATATTGAAAAGTATTTTGAAAACTGTTCTGATTAGACGCTATAATGTAGGCTTTATTCTTCTTTTGTCTGCTTATATTTTACGCAATTCTTGATTCCTGATACCGGCACTAATCCTTTGCGTCCTGGTTAAGTTACGTCACCCAATTTTGTTGCCGGCATACGTCCAATTGGAAAACCCGCCACCGTGGCTAGTGGGTAACAATTTGCGCTGCTGAGCCCAGAGGTCCAGGTTAATTTCCCAGCCGCGGCGTTTTTTTTTTGCTGACGGAAGCAGAAAACAGAAATGACCATGCGTCCACATCTCGGCGCACGTTAAAAATCCTAAAGTGGGTAATATTCTTCAGGATACTTCCACTACGACGTGCGTCGTAGCCCACGTGTAGCTTGGGGGCGTGAATTTCCGGAACTTTATATCTTTTTATCTTCTGGTGGAAACACCCTTTCGTGGGATGGCGTAAGTGGCAGGCACGGCCGGCGACCGTGTAGGTGCAGCATGCTAACACCGACTGGGCACAGAACAAACTTTACCGCCCAGACGCCGCCCCTGCTGAGAACGTGTGCCATTCTTTTGTCCGCTGCGTCGTATCATAGTTCCCCTTTCCAAAGTTGTGATGCCATTGCGCCGCATTACACATTTATCGGAGCACGGGGATCTTGCTGTCTCAGTCGTAGCTACGGGGTGGCAATGGTGACGTATTTCCCTGGACACCTGATGGGTACAGCTGATAGCGGACGGCTTGGAGCCTCGAGGGAATTGAAAAATGAGCCTAATAACGCTATCGCGTTAAAAACTGATCCGTTAAAAATACGTATTTCGTGAACAGATATGACGTTTTTTTTTTAATCTGGAGCACGAAGGCAGCAACGAGGGCCGATGCATAGCAATATTCGCCCCCCTTCCAACCTTTAGCATTATATTAAAAAAATCGTTTCATTCGCTTCAAGAACACATTGGAAAGTTTTACAAAGTATCCAACTTAGAGTAGTATAATTGCTGTCATCAAACAGGGCCAACTACGCTGTACCTCCCGTATGTTACGCTATCCCCGTGTGGTAATATTCCTGCAAAGAACCCGTCATGATAATCGATGGCGGGTTTGGCCATGAAATACGTTTTGGACCTGAAAATTGTACTATGAGTGCATTAAGAAACAGCAAAATTGAGTAACATTCTCAATATTGCGACCCTCCGCGGTAGCTCAGTGGGTATGGTATTGCGCTGCTGTGCATGGCGACGCAGGTTCTATTCCGTGACGCGGTGCCGCTTTTTTCACGGCGGTGAAAAGGAAAAAAATCACGCCATATCCACGGAATGAATGATGATAAGTGGGGCGAAGCTCGAGAGGGGGAGATCATCGGTAACCATAACTCTCCCGTGAAAGTTCGCCCATTACATCATTAAGAAAGACGTAAGACTGTGTGCGTACATTGTACAAATCAACTTTTATTTTCGGAGTCAATGCTCCCAGAACCAGACCTGCTGAAAGACCACCGCGCCATCGAGGACTACCCCGCACCTCCCACCACAATTTGTCACGTAGGATGGGACACAACGGTAAAGAAAGAACTTTTATTTAAGGCGAACTTTTGCCCGAACAAGAAGAGAGGAAACGAGCAAAGGTCCTTGCGTCTCGTTCGATCTCCGACAACGACTGCCTGCGTTCGTGGCGTGATCTCTTGCGTGATCTCCCCCTCGCAGTGCACGTGCGCTCGCGCCTCCGTTGGCGAACACAGACAAGCTCGCGCTCCCGGTGCCGAGTTTGCGCTGCCGGTTGCAGCCGGTTCTTGCGCGTGCTACGCGGCCCACTTTGCGACATCTCCGAAAGCATGCGGCGGTCACGTACCACGAGACACAAGGGATGGACAGACCCATGACTTAAGGAGCTTCGCCCCTAAAACGCGCGTGTGTTCGAAATTACGGCGCACGTTGAAGATTCCCAGGTGGCCAAAAGTAATTCAGAGCCCTCCACTACGCGCGCCTCGTGGCCTGTGTAGCGTTGGCGCGTTTAACCTTGAAATCAATCAATGAATCTAAATTTTGCGAGCCTCCAGACAAAATTCAGCAGAAAGGCCGCGGTGCAGGCGACTGCTAAGACCGAAAATTCAGATATGGCGCATCCCAAATGGTTTTCGCTGCTGCTCTTTGCTCGCGTTTCGCTCTCAGATAAAGGAGGAGTATTAGGCCGTTTTTTAGTGAATTCCTGCTAATGTGGGTATAGCGAAAATATTTAAGTCATGAGTACATTGCAACGTGTACTCGCTACTGGTTAATTTTTTGTATATATAAAATATCTTCACCTTCATTCAAATGACGCTATATCGCAGCGTGTTTCCGGTAAAGCACAACTAAGCTTTGAGCGTGCCCCGTTGCACGTAACTTGGATGACACGTGTCTAGAACAGATGCAAGAGAGCCTGGAGAATTTCTATTTTGAGAAAGCTTTGGCTTGTCGTATCACTAGTTTTTGTTTTAAAGTACTTCGCACAACTATATGAGTAAATAAATGCACAGAAATTCGCTGACCCGGTCAAGAGCACAACACCCATTTTAGCGGAACATCTAAGGTTTCAACTTCAAAGCTCGTAAGCTGATTTATGTTCTTGGAGTATTTTTGGACAACTTTCATGATGTGCTGGAGAACGTACTCGCGCTGTTGACGCCTTTTTGAATGATTGCTCCATTTTAGACAGCCCTGACTGTGGAGTTGAAACGAGTAACACGAACAATATTTTTTTAAACCACAATATCTATATAACACGCATAGTTCTCGTGAAACCGAGTCATTAACAAGATGAAGCCGACAGAAGACCGACATTTCATTAAGCTACTCCAACCACGTACATTGAAGAAATCATTCTGAAGGCCTTAAGGACTACCCCAATATTTTCTTGCTCCCTGATGTTAAGCGTACATAACCGTTAAACCATGCAGCATTTTAATGGAATATGTGAACAAAGGAACTCCCTCCCTGTCACTCGTATATCTGTTCCCGCCTGCGGGTGCAAGGAGTGTGCTCTAGCTCGAGGCGTCACAAGATGAATATAACATCTTGCAACTCAAACTATTAAAACTGGCGTTCCAAAACAATAAAAACAGCAGGTTCCAGAAGAGGTTACATAAGCACATTTATCGTAATATAGAAATTAAAATAGGAAAGCAGACAGGCGTACCAACATACAAACCAGCGGAATGTATTGCTATTGCCAAAAGCTCGCAAAATGATTTAGAAGACAGGCAGGTAATATTCGCTCCGCCTGTTGGGACGTTCTAGACAAACCGTCGGAATAACTCAGATAAAACTGAAGTGTCATTGCAACTCAGATCAAGAATGCGTAACCAACAAAACAAAGGGACTTTCCACATTGTGGGCACTTTTATGCGACTACGCATAGCTGGCTCCTCTTATCATCTGGTGCGTTGAGCGGCTGCTTAACAACACAAAGCACTTTCACACAATTGGCCTTCCCTTTCATTTTATAAACGAAGTACAGGAAATCTGGGGGAGGTGGGGGGGTGGTAGAAAAGTGACTCAATTTATGTTAAAGAGTGGTAGACCCTTAAGAATTCGCGTCGACTTGCGCTCCCTTAGGTGGGAAAACATTTTGCTTGTGCGAAAGAATGACGGCGCTACACCACTCAACATGGCACGGTTGGAGCTGCCTTACAAAACTTCCAAACGTTCCTCCGCAGCGTCTAAACGTTCTGAATATTTCATAAAACTGATACGCTCAAAAAGTATTGCTATTTATGCAGTCAGTTACATTGCCAGTATGGTTTACTTGTGAACGTTGACTTTCGCATAGCTGATATTCGGTTGCGGACGGGTTGTATATTCTGGGTTAAAACCGGCCGTATACATACGAACTGGAGGCCTTGGTAGTTAATGTTAGAACTACTTATAGTCAATCCAGCAGTCGCAGGGGCACTGTTAGTCAAGCGAAGCTGACGCGGGTAGAATTAATTAAGGCCACACCTAACCGTGCGCGCTGTTTCTACACAGGAATTTTTCAGAACGTTCGTTCCCAAATGCGTCGGCATTTATGGGAAGGTCGATATATCTATAACGGCAGCCCTGGCCACAGATTAACTAAAACCAATTATATGAAATACCCGCGACGCCGAAAATAGGGGTGTTCTGCAATTTTATGCGTTCTCCTGGAGTACTATATCTGTCCTCCTGGCTGAGATCCACAAAACGGCAGCAGCCAGAAGAACCCGCTTCTATAAGAAAGACGTGGAGCATCGAGAAAGTAATAAATTGAGACAACCGACATATGCCAGTGAATAAATAGCAAAGTAGATATCGCCAACCACCACCACTGTCACTGAAATTGGTTTTCTCTATCCACCAAACCACGAATGTTTTCACGGTGCAGCGCAGACAGGGTCGTCACTTGTGCCGTCAGCTGTAGTCATCCACCCCCCCCCCCCCCCCCCCCACACACTTCCTCTCTAACAGGCGACATACCGTTTCGTATACTATACAGAAGCGAAAGTGGTTATCGCAACTGCTGGTTTACCTTTACCAATGGCTAAATTCTTGTGTGCGAACTGTAAAGAAGGCGGGCCGTTCAGTCTTCGTTGCTCTTTGTTCTACTGTAACGTGTCATTCGTTCCTATTCTAGCATTCTTGGCTCCGGCCCTCCAAAACGTCTGCTGCACTATATTTTTTTTTGAAGCGCAGAAAAAAAACAATGAGAATGTTCGAAATCAATAACAGTACCAATTTTCTTTCGTAATTAACAGTTGTGGGCAATATTTTAGATTTTCTTAGCTGATGTGCAGCCTTTGATATGTATTTCATGGTTTGCGCCATTCAGGAAGGGCCGCTTTGGTGTGATTGACGAACGCAATGAAACCCGGTCTCCCAAATAACGGGTGCCAGTACAAAATGTGTGTCAGCTAGCAAAAAAATATGGCCAACATTTATGCTCTTTACAACACAGCAATAAAAACTTGTAATATACACAGTCACCACCAAAATGTGCAATAATTAGAAATTATAAGCAGTAATACTGCACAGTTACAGAAATGTGCAAAAAAAAAAATTTCGCAGCTGCGGCCCCGACACCGCCGTTACTGGCATCTGCATGGAACAGATGGCGCCAAATGGCTAAGCTCGGTGATTGCCCGCATCTCTGTTGTTCTTCCAAACAAGCACGCTGTAGTGTTCCTCCAGCAATACAGCAAACGTCTACGGGCATGCGTTCCCTCTGACAGATCTTAAACCTCGCAAACTTTGATGCCACCTTTTTTTCTGCCCGTTCTAGTTCTGATAACACATGGAAACGATTTGTGTTCTGCGAAATCCTGTTTACAATATAGACACGCGTGTTTATTTTGCAAAAGACATTCAGTACTTTAACGATTTGACTCCCAAGTGAAAAAGATAGCTGCCATTGGGTTTATTGTACTCAATTACACTACCTGAGTCACCCCTGCCAGTACACCAATGTTTATTGAACCATAAGTATTCTAACTGAGCTGCACTGGATTTCGCTGTACTATGGTGTCGTAATAATAGTTTGCATTCATGTTCGCGCATACTACACTTAGTTTAACTTTTCCTTTTTGTTTCCGCAATCGCTAATCAGCGCTGGGGAGGCGCCTCCAAAGGGCGCACCGCTAGGCTATGTGTGCTAAGTAACCAGTTTACGTGGTGGGATCGCTGCCTTTGACAAACTATCCCCCAGATGAAATACGATGGGCCGTGTTTTTGGCGAAACCTTGTAATTCTGTGGTATTAAACGTCAGCACCCTTCAGCCGCATGAGTCTTGATAAGGATAAATAAGCCCTTTTTGTGCGTTTCGAAACTTTCTTTTTTTCATTTATTTATTCACGGTGTAACAGATCTAGGCTGTGATGCACGAGGAATCTCTCCTCGCTTATTCGGCTCCACGCAGGCGGCGAGGTATGGAGATAGAAGTATGCCCCCCCGTCCAGCCCCTCTATAGGTGAATACAGCGTCAAACGAAATCATTTTTTCGCTAGTTGGATGTAGCTCTACATTATTGAGCCGTTGTAGTAAGCCTATTCTGGTTTAGGCCATGGGTATCTACGGTGTATTGAGGTGGCGAGGCAGTGAAAATGGTAAGCGAATATATCTACTTAGGCCAAGTGGTGACCCTGGATCCCAACCATGAGGTATAGATAATTAGAAGGATAAGAATGGGGTGGAGTGCATACGGCAGACATTCTCAGATAATGAATGGCAGCCTACCATTGTCTGTTGAAGAAGAAAGTGTATGACAGCTGCACCTTACCGGTACTGACCTACGGGGCAGAAACTTGGAGGCTCACTAGAAGGGTTCAACTTAAATTGAGAACTACTCAGCGAGCAATGGAGCGGAAGATGGTAGGTGTAACATTAAGGGACAAGAAGAGAGCGGAGTGGGTCAGGGAACAAACGCGTGGTAAGGACATATTAGTAGAAATTAAGAAGAAATGTACGCGTGCAGGGCACGTAATGGAAAGGCAAGATAACCGTTGGTGATTAAGGGTAACAGAGTAGATCCCTAGAGGGGGAAAGCGTTGCAGGGGGCGGCAGAAAGTAAGATGGGCAGATGAGATCAAGAAGTTTGCGGGGATAAATTGGTCGCAGTTAGCACAGGACCGGGGTAATTGGAGATCAAAGGGAGAGGGCTTTCCCCTGCAGTGGGCGCAGATAGATGATCTACGGTGCAACCTTTGCGTGCACTCAGATGCTCAATGGTGTGGCAAACTTTCGCACAGCCAGGCCCTTTTGGATTGCCAGCCCTCTCATTCAATTTCTTTGATGTTTGCCCAAATAAGATACCGGTTCGATTCATGCGCAACGCATATTGTGGAGGTTGTATTGTCTTTGCGCTATGATGTGTTTGAATACGGCCTCCTTTCCCTCTGTTGCGACACAATCATCGCCATCAGGTTTGCGGTAGCAATTGGCTTTGTCCGGAAATCCTAATTCACGGACGATGTATATCGCTCGATTACCAGTTACTTTCACTGTCCTGGTATTTAGTTGACATTTAGTTTACAGCCTTTGTATAATTTTCATAACGGCTTTTTTTTTTCGTCCACCTCATGACCCTCACAAATGCATCTGCGGCGAACCACGGCCACCAATTTTCAAACCAATCTTCGGACCATTGCACGCAAAACGAATTATAGGACTCCGTCGTGTGAGCGCTTTACCTCCTAAGGGAGCGTTAAGAAACGCACAAACATTTCCGGAGCTGCATGTTGACCCACTTGCCAGGTAGATGAAGAACAACGATAGACTTTTCCAAGCAGTTATGTCCTACGAGCAATGTCGTGTGGCAAGTAACTGCGAATTCTTTGCTGTTTGATAAAAGTGGCGTATTTTTCTACGAAATACTCTTTTTGTCTTTGTCGCAAATTACTTCGGCAGCTTTTCAACTGCTACACAGTGTGTGTGTGTGCCTCTGTTTGATTATGCTTCTTCATTTTTTTGGCATGGATACCTTTAGCAGGGGACGGGTGAAAAAAGCAACAGCTTGGGCAGAAAGAATTTTGCGTACATTGGATGCACCTTTCATACCGACGTGCTATCACATTCACGTGTTACGCTGCGAACAATTTACCTTTTGTTCCCCCGCTGCAAAAGCGCGAAGGTAGTACAGCGGTGACGCCGTTGGCTCGTACTCAAGGAACCGGGTTAAGTTTTACTTAAACGCAAACGTACCACTTAAGTTACTTTTTGCAGGTGTGGCCATTTCTTGAGCCAGACAACTACCAAAGCAAAAAAGGTTTTCTCGCAACAGGGATTGAACGGCCTTGAAATTGGAAGCTTTAACCTTTCATTCTCGCGGTGTTCTGAACGTGGTGTCGATGCACTTATCCTCGAAAGAAATTGAGTTCCTTGGATTTCATGGCGTGCCTGTCGACACTGCTGCTGATGAACACGCAATCGACCGCATAGGAATGCCTTTTCGTCATTCTTTAGGATGTATTTGTATTTTATTTTTCGCGGCTCTTTTAAAAGATGGCGTTTCAAAAGTAAATTTCAGTTGTAGTACTGCCCTTATGTGTCGTAATTTCAGGTTTCGTGTCCCCATTTGCCAATTATCTTTACCACGCAATAATAGGTTGGCCAATTTATTGCATTTCTCGTTCTTTCTTTCATTGCCAGCCAATTAGGGTAGGTGCAGTAGGCGGAGGCGTACCTTGTTCGCAGCACCATTTTCGTCCCAACCGGTGTCAGGAATGTGGTGCATGACTTCACCTGAAGGGTTGGGTAGGTGTCAGGCAGTTGTGTTTTACCACCAGCCCGAAATTAACCTTTATCACCACCATCCCATGGCTAGCCGTGGAGGGGGTGCAATCAAAACTCTATTTAACGAAGCTGAGGGGAGTCGCAAACTATTTGGTTAAATCGAGAACTTCAGTAAATCGGGATGCGCATTTTTTCTTGACTTAATTCGGCGCGTTCGATTAAAGGTGTAAGGTCATGCAGCAAGCTTATGCGGCATCGCATTTGCGGAGCGTAAAGGCCCAGAAAATAAACTATTAAAAATCTCATACTCTAGCAAAAAAGAAAAAAAAGTACTTACGTGTTTTTTTTTCGAAATAAGCCAGATCAAGCTAAAGTGAATTCGAGAAGTTTCTTACCGGACATATATGCGAAGCTGTCAAAGCTACTATATGATAAGTTTTATATGTCAACTAGTCGAACTTTATGGCCACAAGTAATTAAAAACTATGATATGAAGCTGAAAAAAACGTGTTAACATTGTATTTTGCTCATATTTATTTCATTCATTGATTGATTGTAGTGTTTAACGCGCCGACACAGCGCAGGCGATGAGGCGCACCGTTGTGGAGGGCTACGAATTTACTTTTACCACCTGGGGATCTTTAACGTGAGCCGAAATCCCATACACACGGGCTTTTTTCACTTTTCGCCTTCATCAGAGAAAGCTAACGCGGCCGGGAATCGAGACCGCGACCTCGTTCTCAGCAGCGCAACGCCTTAGCCACTGAGCCAATGCGGCTGGTGGGTCACATTCAATTGAAGTACCTAAAGTTGTTGCGGCACACTTAGGAAACCTATTTTGATTCACTTTCAGAATGGTGCCATTACGTTCTGGAGGAAAAGGCATTGATGATGATGGTTGGATGTTAATGGCGCAAGGCCAACTGGGGAAAAGAGCACCAAAACAATGGTTATATATGAGAGGTGAAACCGTAAACACTAACATAAGTCATACGAAACACAAGTAAAATCAGAAACCGACAATGAGCATGGTTGGTGTATAGGGCCAGGGAGTGATCATGTGAAAGTCAAAGTGAAAGTTTATTTTATAAAAAGAACACAGACAAGGGTCCCATAGTCGACAGACTGTCAGGGGACCCTCGATTATGAATACACAAACAAATTTGTGAAAGCAGCAAATGGGCGTGACATCTCATCATAATAGTAAAAAGACAAGTGAAGTTAATCTGTAATCTACATGCACTCAACAGTAAGCCTAATATATATATACAAAAAGGTTATACAATGTGAAGTAACGCAAATGAAATGACGACACAAGCAAACAGGAATGTCACTCATAAATACGAACAAAAGCAGGATTGTAATTAAACCAGAAGAAATTCTCTAAGATTGTTTTTTAGCACATAATAGAAGACGACGATTTAACCGTAACAGGCAAATTATTCCTCAATGTGACAGCTGCGAAATAAGATGTTTTCTTACCGTAATTATTACGAACAGATGGTAATAAGAAGTTATTATTACTTGAAAATCTGATGAAGGTTTTGCTTCGTAAACAAACAAGTTCAATGAATTCATAAGAATGGTAAGAGTGCAATAATTTGTAAAAAAATACTCCCAGGTTGTAGTAAAATACTGCATTAAATGATAGTATGTTATTCTGACGTAGAAGGCCTGAAGCAGAAGAACGATATGAACTAAACGTTATAATCCGAATACACTGCTTTTGAATATGTTCAACTGATGAAACGTGAGAAGAGTACGTGTTGCCGTATGAAACAATGCGCAATTGGAAATGACTGTGAACAAAAGCCAAATATAAAGAAAACAAAGCATGATGAGGAAAAAAAGCGCCGACCTTTGATAAAATCTCGTCTGCCAAAAGCGGGTTTTTGCTTAAGATTGGAAAAGTGCGATTTATATGTAAGGTTAGGATCGAGATGAATGCCAAGGAATGTAACGCGGTCACAAGGTGCAATTAAATGAGCCGCAAGTTTTAGTTCAGGAAAAATAGTGATAGTTTTCTGATGGGACGTGAATACCATAAATTTAGTTTTTTCTGGGTTTATGATTCGGTAATTGCCACGGCACCAGTTTATAACGTTGTTAAGCACTGCATTCAAGTTACAGGTAAGGCAAATTATTGATTTATTAGATAATAATATTGTAGTATGGTCCGCATACAAAACGCAATGAGAGGGATTAATGCAATCGGGAAGGTCGTTAATATATAAAATAAAAAGTGGTGGACCTGAGATTGATCCCTTGGGAACACCTTGATTAAATGTTCTCGCTGCAGAGAAAGTATCAGCAACATATACAGTGTATTTTCTGTTTAGTAAGTAACTTTTCAAAAATGATAATGCCGGTCCGGTTATGCCATACGTTTCTAATTTATTAAACAAGATTTCGTGATTAAAGGTATCAAATTCTTTAGTAAAGTCTAAAAAACAGACCCCACGAAATTTCCAGAGTCAATAGATTTCATAATAAAGTCAGTTAACGAAAGCAAAGCTAGGTTAGTGGAACGTTCAGACCGGGAACCGAATTGACAACGGTTTAGTGTATTAAACTTGGTTAGGTAGCTATTAAGACGTTTGGAAAACAGCTGTTCAATTAGTTTACTCAGACAGGAGAGAATGGAAATGGGGCGGTAGTTAGATAGTAATAATCGATCACCTTTTTTTGAAAATGGGTATCACTTTTGCTTTTCTTAAAGATGATGGGAACGTTCCAGACCTAAATACAAAATTTATTATATGGGTAAGTGTATTTACGATTAAATCGACAACTAACTTCAAATGAAGAATAGAAATGTTGTCTAGCCCTGGGCTCCTGTTTTTTAGTGTACCAAGCGTAGACCGGACTTCTTCTGGTGCAACCGGGAATAAAAAGAAAGATCGGCTAGCAGGGCGTATACCATGTTGCGCATTCACAGACTGTCGGGAGTTATTGTAGACAAAACAAAATATTCGCAAAAAGCATCTGCAATGTCAGTAGGTTTATTTAGGTTTGCTCCATTGTAGGTAATGTTTTGTATTGAGGCAGTAACTTTAGTCGTGTTAACGAAGGTATTAAATAGATTCCATTGTTTTTGGGGTTATTTTCGTGTTTAGCAAATTCATTCTCATATTGACATTTTTTTGCCTGTTTTGAAAGAATGTTTAGGAGCGAGCAGTATTTTTTGCAACGCTTAGATAAATTGGAATTGAAGGGCAGCCTTTTGGTTTTCTTGTAGAGATTATCTTTCTTTCGCATGCTTTCTAAAAGTTTATTAGTAATCCAAGGATTATTCGGGTAGGTGAATCGTTTTTTACATTTAACAGTAGTAGCGCTAGGTGACACAGATCTTAAAAACGCCGAAGAAAAGTGCTGCAGTGCTAGTTCTGCATCATCCATAGAGTTAATGGTACGCCAGTCAGTCGCCCTGATAGCTTCTATAAGTTTTACTGAATCAAACACGGGTGTAAAATGAGTACTGCATTTTTCATGCACGTCCGCGTCAAAAATAGGCAAAATAGGAAAATGATCGGTGATATCTGAGCCAAGAACGGTTGGGAAAGGTTTGGGGTGATAGGTTAGATAGTGCATGGTCTAAAAACGTGCAAGGGCCATTGGCCACGCATCTGGTGGGTGAATGTATCAGAGATTCGAATCCAAACCCAGTAAAGCAATCGGTGTAAGCTGTAGACGAGTTAGATTCGGTGTCAAGTAAGTTAATGTTTATGTCACCAACTAACAGAACGTCCTTATTTTCGAATCCTAGCTGGTTAAGAAGAGTATCAAGGTTAAGCAGGAATTCAGTGAGAGAGGACAGTGAGAGAACTTTTTATTGTTATAGGGAAGTAGTGACCCATCCGTTTCTATCCCCACCAATTCGCAATGATTAGTAGTGAAGGACAGATCATGTCTACGTGTGTACGAGATATTAGGCGATATGAAAACTGCTGTTCATCCATGGCTATCTGAAGCTCGATGGCAATAGTCTGATTGATATGATGGAAAACTGTGCATACTGGTGTAAGAATCAGAAAGCCAAGTTTCTGATATGCTAATGAACGAGAAAGAATGGTTCAGTGAAGCTATGAAACTATTTATTGTGTCGAGGTTCTTCTTTAGGCTTCGTGCAATTAAATGGAATAAAGTCTGCTTGTTGTTAGAAAGACGGATTTTTGCATCATAGGGTGGCAGCAAAGCCACTGGTTGCAGACTGGTGTAAGAATCAGAAAGCCAAGTTTCTGATATGCTAATGAACGAGAAAGAATGGTTCAGTGAAGCTATGAAACTATTTATTGTGTCGAGGTTCTTCTTTAGGCTTCGTGCAATTAAATGGAATAAAGTCTGCTTGTTGTTAGAAAGACGGATTTTTGCATCATAGGGTGGCAGCAAAGCCATTGGTTGCAGTTTGATAGGAGTAACTCAGAAAGATACGAGACTGAGGATTATGAGAAATCCCTCAAGTCTGTCTCTGTGTCTATGCGAAAGCCCTTGCTGTCCTCGGTTTTTCGGGCCTTGATGCGACAGTTGTCCATCCCTAGGAATTGCCAGTGGTGCTCTTTCTTGAGAGGTAGGGCCTTGGAAAAAAGCTTCTTGTTTTGAAATGCCAGATACTCGTTAACGAATACAGGCATATCGGTGTTTCTAAAAAAAAACAATGTTGCTAGTGCACGGCCTTGCCTTGCACGCCTGTCGGAGGAAGTCATTCTTTTTTTCACGCGATCAAAAACGAACGATTATGTTTTTTCATTCTTATTTTTCGACATTGTGGGGACGCGATGCACGACTTCAAAGTCCGTTACCTCAACAGGGCACTCAATAGCATTTGCCATGGTCTGTAAGATCTCATGGCAGTTTTCATGTTCCGTCACAGGAACTCTCTTGATCTCAATGTTGTTCAGTCTCGAGTATTGTTCTAGTTCGCCAACCCGTTTTTCGAGAGCAGCGTTGCGTGCCGAACGCTCGTTATTTGACGCAATCAGCTCCATCTGTTTCGCCGTCATCAAGTCATATTCCGTACTTAGGAAGTCAACAGTATCAGATAGCTTAACGTGTTCCCCGAGCCTCTGGTTTTCTAACTTCGTCTTAAACTTTTAGGCAAGCGCATCTAGCATACCATCTAGCTTATCATCAAGCAACGCCTCAAGGGACGCAATCTTCTGAGCTAGTTCAGCATTAGTGGGCATTGCACAGCAACAAATGAGCACCAAACGCCACAAACGCTGGGCAGCAACAGTCTCGCCAAAACAATAACCAACAGTTGGAACTTTTACGCAACCAACCTCCAAAAAGCCAAGATACGACTTAGGAAGCGTATCTCGTCGCCGCCACTGCTGCTGCCAAATGAAGCCGGGTTCCTGTGGGTGCTCCTCTAAGACTACGCTTGGGGGGTGACGAGAGCCGCGCAGGTGCAGCAGACTGCAGGCAGCGCAAGCTCAGAGGGTCAATTGGCCCAATGCTCAGACGCACACGTGCCGGGCAGCGCCGCAGGCGCACGTGGATTTGACCACGTAGGCGGGTGATGCAGCAGCAACCCGAAGATGGTAACCGGCAAACAGGCTGCAAATAGGGCAGATGCGACTTAGGAACTTTGTCTCATCGCCGCCACTGCTGCTGCCAAGTGAAGCCGGGTTTCAGTGGGTGCTCCTTTAAGACTCAGCTTGGGGGTGACGAGAGCCGCGCAGGTGCAGCAGGCTGCAGGCAGCGCAGGCTCAGAGGGTTTGTTGGGCCAATGCTCAGACTCACTCATGCAGGGCAGCGGCGCAGGCGCACGTAGATTTGACCACGTATGCAGGTGATGCAGCAGGAACCCGAAGATTGTAACCGGCAAACATGCTGCAAATAGGGCAGATGCGACTTAGGAAGCATGTCTCGCCGACGCCACGGCTGCTGCCAAAAGTATGAAATGAGGTCTAAAAATTTTATTTCTTCCAAATATGTAAAAACGCACATGATACAAAACTACGATCGTCAGACAAGAAAACGCTGTGTGTAGAGGGACGTGTAGTCTGTATAGATGTGGGAAGTTTTTGCGTCGCGTTGTGCGAAGTGCAGTGCATTGAATGAGTATGTAAAGTACGCATTGGTCCTCTCCGCATCTACTGCATTGGGGTCTTGAAGATCATGTGAGCAGATACGTGTGCGTTGCATGGGTGCGCCCTATCCGTAGCCTAGCCAAGGCAACTTCAGTATGTCTATTGCGTGTGTCAGTGGTGTATGGTCCCAAGCGTGGTTTTATAATGTGTAACTTTGATACCTGTCTGTTCAGTCCAGTGTGTTTGCCATGTTCTACGCAAGTGTTGTCTTATGTGTGGTTTAAGGTGTGTATATGGTACGGTTCTTATATCCACAGTGTTCCTGAGCGCAGCTGCAGCGGCCATATTGCCGCGAACCATACATTGGGTTTGTTTATTTGTGTTTTGCTTTTACCGCCCGGCTGCGGCGGTCTGTGTTATCTCTGCGCCAAGGGAAGCGCGAGTTCCATTCTTTCTTTCTGTGCCACATGTGTTATCTGTTGTGATAGGGAGAGCCTTCCGACCTAACGTGAACTGCCCAGAATAATCTTCTTGGATCTACTATGTTCTCGATGCGAATCGACGTTCGAGAACCACGCGCGCCAAAAGATAAAAAGCCTGCAGTGCGGACGCCGGGGCATTCGATTCGACGACACTCGCCTGTGCAAGTCACTTTGTTGACAGCTGCTTCGCCGCCTCTGTATTCTTTTGAGTTGTTAGGGGAGCACAAGTTCGCTCCAATAAACGTGTTTCTCATTCAAGACAACTGCATCGTCCTTGTCTTCGTTACATCTGGTGGAGGTGCGGGGTACGCACCCTTCATGCCCACTACAACCTCGGGAAGCCGCCAAGCCAGTCCATCAAGAGCCAGTCTCCGCCTGCAAGATTTACCACCCGAGTTCAGTTTGATGCGAGAAGGGCCCAATAAAAGAAACGCTGCAACCAACACCATGGTGCAAGAAACAACGTCGCCAATCGTCCTGCAGCAGCCCCGGGAACCGCCATCATTCCGGGAAGCCCCCGCTGAAGACCCCGTAGAATGGTTGGAGAAGCTGGAGCGCGTTCGCATCTTCAACAGGTGGGACGACGAAGAAACTTTCCGGCATATCTTCTTTCACTTAGAATATGCTGCTCGAACTTGGTTCGAGAACCATGAGAGTTCTTTGACCAACTGGACTCACTTCAAAAGGTAGTTCCTTAAGACATTCACTACCGTTGTGAGAAAAGAGGGAGCTGCGCTTATGCTTGAAACTCGGACACAACACCCCAACGAAGGGGTCGTGATCTTCGTTGAGGAGATGAAGCAACTATTTCGCCACGCGGACCCCCAAATGACGGAAGAAAACAAGTTACGCTACTTGATGCGCGGTGTGAAGGAGGAGCTGTTTGCTGGACTTGTCCGCAACCCTCCAAAAACCATCGCTGAATTCGTGACCGAAGCCAGCACGATTGAGAAGGCTCTCGAAATGCGTGCTAAGTAGTATGAGCGGAACATTCTTGGCGCGGCCAGTGCGAACTACGTCGATAACATGCGGATTCCGGCTGATAGCCTACGCGAGACCATCCGCGCAGTAGTGAGAGAGGAGCTGCGGAAACTTTTCCCAACGACGCCGCAACCCCAAGTCGCTTGCCTAACTGACATGATCCGGGAAGAAGTTCAAAACCCTTTGGGAACTTCTGTGGCATCCGAAGTACACTGCGAGCCCCAAGCTATGACGTACTCCGCGGCTGTTCACCGACCCCGCCCTGCTCCAACACGTCGTCAAGAGGCACGTCGTCAAGAGGCCCCGCCCTACCGCCGCCCACTGTCGCCCTCGCGACCCCCGGTAGCACAATCCCAGACGCCGAGAAAGACTGTCGTATGGCGAACACCGGATAATCGTCCTCTGTGCTACCACTGCGGAGAGGCCGACCACATCTACCGTCGCTGCCCATACAAGAGGCTCGGACTACGTGGTTTCTTCGTCGACGCACCACGCCCCCGACTCGGGCAGCACACATCTGAGATTGAAGAATACCTGTCGAACACCAGCCGTGGACCAGCCCGTTTCAACCGTTCGCCATCGCCCTACCCGAACCAGTCGCCGGCCCGCCGTAGCAGTGCTGACTTCGCACGTGGAAGGTCTCCCAGCCCACGCGGGGGAAACTAAGGAAACTAAATGCGGCAACGTCTGGAGGTGAAGTTGCTCTACGGCGAAAAACTGGAAACCCTCCAACGACGCAAGGACGCGGTGAAGGCGGTGATTCACGACATGCCCTCATCCCGATGACCCCACCTAACCCTGACGAGACTCCCGAACACGACGACAGCTACACAACGCGACGCGTACCCGACCTGACCGAGACGTCCGTTCAGAAGACGACGAAAACGACGATGCACAGTGCCCGACGATCAACACGTACAAGCAGAGATACGACGCCCCGACGAACCCGGAACTCGAGGAAGACTGCATCTGACGCCAAGGTGTCCATCGATGGCTTTGACGTAGTCGCCCTCGTAGACACGGGAGCTGACTATTCAGTAATGAGCGGACCATTTGCGTCTAAACTGAAGAAAGTTATGACCAGATTGCACGGTCCGCACAAACGCACAGCAGGAGGCCACCTCATGACGCCAAGTGGAACGTGAACATCGCGCGTCACCATAGACGGCACAACGTACCCTGCGGCGTTCGTCGTTCTGCCTAACTGCTCCCGCGACGTATTTCTTGGAATGGACTTTTTGATGGACAGCGGTGCAATAATCGATCTGCAGAATAAGTCAATAACTTTTTCCGCCCATCACTCCATGACGCCGGAACCGAACCCCGAACGACGTGCTGCTGTAAGGATTGCCGACGATCATGTCACCCTGGCACCCCGCGCAAGCTTGATGGTCGCAGTCTACTGTGAAGATGCTGCTCCTGACATCGACGCTATCGTAGACACTGATCAAAGGGTGCTTCTCGACCGTAGTGTGTCTGTCACAAGAGGCATTGCGCGCTTCAAGGAACACCAATCCCACATTTTGGTTACTAATATCACCGAGGAGTACCAGCATTTAAACAAGGGCGCGGCAATTGCATTCCTCGAAGAAACGCAACAAGCAAGTGACGTGATCGCGGTCGCCGACTTTGAACGCACACCCGTAGAAACCTTCAACCTCCCGCAGGCATTCGACGTGAGTCCGGCGCTACCGCAAGAACGGAAAAAATTATTGGCTTTGCTGTGTCGCTATAGCGAATGTTTTTCGTCGAGCACAAAACTACGTCAGACCCCTCTAGCGAAGCACCGAATAATAACCGAAGATGGAGCCCTACCTACCCGACAGTCACCGTACCGCGTCTCTTCACACGAACGGGAAGCCATCCGGATTCAAGTCGACGACATGCTCAGCGACGACATTATACAGCCATCGAAAAGCCCCTGGGCTGCGCCCGTCGTACTCGTAAAGAAAAAAGACGGCACATTAAGGTTTTGCGTTGACTACCGGCGACTGAACAAAATTACGAAAAAGGACGTGTATCCCCTCTACCCGAATCGACGACGCCCTCGAACACCTCTCCCAAGCGAAGTACTTCTCATCGATTGACCTAAAGACCGGCTACTGGCAAATTGAAGTGGACGAAAGAGACCGAGAGAAGACTGCATTTATAACCCCGGACGGCCTATACGAGTTCAAGGTGATGCCGTTTGGGCTGTGCACAGCACAAGCGACGTTTCAAAGAGTCATGGACACTGTGCTAGCTGGCCTTAAGTGGCACACCTGCCTCGTATACCTCGACGACGTAGTGGTATTCGCCCGGACTTTCGACGAACACCTTGCAAGGCTGGAGTCTGTACTCGAGGCCATTCGTACGTCGTTGTTTACGCTGAAGCCTGAAAAGTGCCGCTTCGCGTACGAGGAACTGAAGTTTTTGGGCGATGTCGTCAACGCCGCGGGAGTCCTGCCTCACCCTGCGAAAACTTCAGCCATAGCGAACTTCCCAAGGCCGAAAGATAAGAAGGGCGTGCTAAGACTTCTCGGGCTGTGCGCATACTACCGGCGGTTCGTCGCAAACTTCGCACGCATTGCAGAGCCCCTCACGCGCTTGACAAAAGATAGCACCCCTTTCAGCTGGGAAAACGACCAAGAAAAAGCATTCTGCGAGATGCAAAAACGCCTGCAAAGCCCGCCCGTGCTCGCTCATTTCGACGAAAATGCCGAAACGGAAATGCACACGGACGCCAGTGATATAGGCTTGGGTGCCGTCGTTGTCCAAAAGCAAAGCGGCTGCGAAAGGGTAATCGCCTATGCCAGCCTTGGTCTGTCGAAGGAGGAGAAAAACTATTCTGCCTCTGAGAAAGAGTGCCTGGCTATTATATCGGCGATTTCAAAGTTTCGCCCATACGTGTATGGAAGGCGATTCAAGGTTGTAACAGACCACCATGCGCTGTGTTGGCTTGCCAATTTGAACGACCCCTCTGGCCGTCTTGGGCGGTGGAGCTTGCGCCTGCAGGAGTTCGACGTTACAGTCGTTTATAAATCCGGCAGGAAACACTCCGACGCCGACTGCCTGTCCCGCGCCCCCGTCGACCTACCACCACAAGACTCTGATGAAGACAGCGCGTTCTTCGGGATCGTGACGGAGAGCGACCTAGCCGCCCAGCAGCGTGCCGACCCCGACTTACGCGTCGTAATCGAGTACCTCGAGGGATGCAACGTTGCCGTTCCTAGGACCTTCAAATGCAGCTTACCAGTATTCAGCCTGAGGAACTCCGTCCTTGTGAAGAAGAATTTCAGCCCCGGAACAAGAGCGAATTACGTTCTCGTCATCCCCGCGGACCTTCGTGACGAAATTTTGGAAGCGTGCCACGACGACCCGTCTTCCGGACATCTGGGCACAGCCCGCACTATTGGAAAAATCAAGGCGAGGTACTACTGCCGTGACTCCCAGCGACAAAAAACGCCGCCGACAAGACCCGCCGGACTTCTGCAACCTATCGCCGTCCCATCGAGACCATTTCAACAGATTGGAATGGACCTTTTAGGCCCGTTCCCTACGTCACGATCACAGAACAAGTGGATTGTCGTAGCGACAGACTACATGACGCGCTACGCAGAGACGGCCGCTCTTCCGAGGGGGACTGCACAAGAAGTGCCGAAGTTCTTTATAAGCCAAGTTGTGCGGTGACTTGGAGCCCCGAAGTCCTAATCACAGACCGCGGAACGGCATTTACTGCGGAGCTGATGCAAGGAGTATCACGCTACAGCAACACGGATCACCGAAGAACGACGGCGTACCACCCTGTGAGGTGAAGCGCTCAGTCGGCGGGGACGACGACGACGACGACGTCGCGGACACATGCCCGTGAAGGGATTGTCCTCGTTTTGGAAGGGCCGAAAAAGAAGAAGTGGCAGGCTACACGAGCCGATGACGGTGAACGCGAGTGACCTATGAGGGCCGGCCACAACGGAGCGGTGACGAGGCCAGACGGGGACGAGGAAGGACGGCCATTCCAGTGGAGGAGTTCCGAGAGGACGGTTCGAGGAGAGCGGCGTCCAGGCGGAGATCGAGAGCTCACCGGGTCTCGGGGACCCAAGCTCGGAGGGATCTACCTGACGCCAAGGCCTCCCCTGACCAGCGTCCTATTCCCCAGTGCCTTGGCCCGTGGCAGGCACACGCGCTGCGTCATGCCCCGGTCCTGAACGACCACGGCTTGGAGATCGTCTACCGGCGGCTACCGGGTGCCGACTGCCCGCGGCCTTCGGTGACGTGGCGCCTGGTGGTGACCAGGTTCCGGCCACAACTGCTCCCGCAAGTACCGTTCCTGGAAGAACAGCGACGGAGCTGCACCGTCAACGGCCCAGCGCGTGAGACTTCCCGACGCGGCCCTCAGCGCAACGCAACGCGACACCCCGACGCCCCGAGTACTACGCCACGTCACGGTGAACTGTTTATGAACTTTTCTGTTGCTCTTTTCTGGTGTTTAGATTTATAGGCTTTTCTGTACATTAGTTAGCGTTTTGGTTTCTTGATGTCGCGTTAGTAGACTAGTTATTCCTTTTGGGTTGTTGTTAGCTCTCTGGTAGTCTCTCGTCTACGTATTATTGTCTGCATCGTGCTTTGTTCTAAAATACATGTTTTCTTCGTAACCTCACAAAGCGCCCTCGTCTGATTAACTGGCGACTGTGGCTAGCCCCACTCGCCACCGAACACACCCTACTCAAGAACCTGCAGAGGGGGTTTTTCCTTCCCTCCTCACACACCCCCAAACGAGCGGACTAACAGAACGTCTGAACAAGACAATCGCAGATATGCTGTCAATGTACGTTGACGTTGAACATAAGACTTGGGACGAAGTGCTCCCGTATGTCACGTTTGCGTACAACACGGCTATCCAGGAGACGACGCAGCTGACGCCGTTCGAGCTTGTCTACGGTAGAAGGCCGACTACGATGCTCGACGCCATGCTTCCGCACGTAGAAGACGACGACCTCAACGCCGACGTCCACGGATATCTTCAACGTGCGGAGGAGGCCCGCCAGCTCGCTCGAGTTCGTATAACGGACCAGCAGCTGGTGGATGTGGGCCGCTACAACCTCCGACGCCGAGACGCCGAGTACCACCCAGGGGACCGTGTGTGGGTTTGGACTCCCATCCGACGACGCGGACTCAGTCAGAAGCTCTTGCGACGGTATTTCGGACCCTACAAGATTCTACGACGTGTAGGCCAACTCCTACGAAGTGATCCCCGATGGTGACTCCGGCACATCACGACAACGCACGCAGCCTTAAGTAGTCCACGTGGTTCGCTTAAAACCTTTCTACGGACGATGACGAACTTTTATTTTCATTTGGTCGGACTGTCGCTTATGTTAGCATCGGGTCGATGCACTCTTAGAGGGGGGGGGGAATTCCGATAACCATACATTGGGTTTGTTTATTTGTGTTTTGCGTTTACCGCCCGGCTGCGCCGGTCTCTGTTATCTCTGCGCCAAGGAAGCGCGTGTTCCATTCTTTCTTTCTGTGCCGCATGTGTTATCTGTTGTGATAGGGAGAGCATTCCGATCTAACGTGAACAGCCCAGAATAATCTTCTTGGATCTACTATGTTCTCGATGCGAATCGACGTTTAGAGAACCACGCGCGCCAAAAGATAAAAAGCCTGCAGTGCGGACGCCGGGGCATTCGATTCGACGACACTCGCCTGTGCAAGTCCCTTTGTTGACAGCTGCTTCGCCGCCTCTGTATTCTTTTGAGTTGTTAGGGGAGCACAAGTTCGCTCCAATAAACGAGTTTCTCATTCAAGACAACTGCATCGTCCTTGTCTTCGTGACAATATTGTCTGCCATTTCGGTCCCAGCGTGTCCTGGGACCCAGCAGATGTCAGTTCTTGCTTTTGCGCATGCACAGACATAATAGTGTTGAATACAAGATTAACTATGTGGTTTTTGGGGGGCTTGTGCGATGAAAGTGCGCGAACAACCGTCAAGGAATCTGTATAGAAGATAGAATTGGAAATTTGATTTTCAAGAATGTGTCCTACAATCAGGGAAATTCCATACGCTTCTTCCGAAAAAACTTGTGTGTGCGCGCTCATGGTTCTCGCTGCATTGAAATGAGGACCGTGAGCAGCGCAGGACATTATAGTGGAGGTTTTAGAAGCGTCACTGTAAAACTGCACATGGGTATTTAAACTGCGAGGAGAGGAAGGGCTGCAGTATTGCAGCTCGCGGTACCAAATTTGTCAAGTTTCATAAAAGAAAGGTCGCAGGACACAAGACGAACTTTCCAAGAAGGTAAAATGTCTGAAAATCATGATCTCTACACATCTGAAAACGAAGCGCTCAGTTCCGAGGCCCGCTCCCTCAATCTAAGTGAAAAGGACAGAGGAACGGATGGGTGATTCACAGACAGCGGAGATGTGAATGTATCGACGAAGGCAGGATAAAAAGAATGCTCATTCAGCGATGAAAGTTTAAAAGCTTAAAGCAAGTCCGTGTACGTTCGTTGGTTCTCAAGGCTACACTTATTACACTCGACATTCAGATTCTCGACAGGGCTAGTGCGAAAAGCAGCGATGGAAGACGAAGCCCCAAGTGTAGAACTGGGTCAAGCATTCGCAGCGCTGTTTTAGTTGCCGACCCACACACCACACTGCCACAGTCAAAATGAGACCCAAACAAAGCAGTATACAAGCGCCGGAGGAGTTCTCTGCCAGCCCCATACGATTGGTGGGACAGAACCTTATAGATATTTATGGTTTTCTGATATTTAGGCTTAAGTTACTTGATGTGTGGAAAGAAAGTGAGTTTGTGGTCAAACACAACAATTAAAAGTTTTGCTTCTGGTTCACAGGAAGCGACATGCTATTAAGAGTAATGTCGCGGTACGGATGGACCCCACGCTTTCTGGAGGACACAACGCAAAAAGCTTTTTGCAGGATTCAGTTAAAAGCCATTCTTGTCTGCCCAACCGGCACGTTTCTTGACACCAATCTGGACTTGGCGTTCGCATATTGACATATTACAGGATTTAAAAGATTTCTGCACGTCGTCTACATTCATGGAATGAGAAACAGTGCCTTTCCAAAATAGTTGATCTTTACTATGAAAAGGGTGCAGCTCAACAGGCCAGCTTGTGGCACGCCATTTTCTTGTCCGTGAACCTTTGAGAGTGCACAACCAAGTCTTACTCGAAACGTTCTGTCTCACAAGTAACTAACAAGGGTGCTTAACATGTTACCCGAAACACCGAATGAATTTAGATTACTAAGGATCCTGTAACGCCAAGCGGTGTCGTAGGCCTTCTCGGGGTCGAAAAGTACAGTTAAACAACACACCTTATGCACGAAGGCATCCTTGATGTACGAGTCAAGTGCGACGAGTTGACCGATCGTCGATCGGCCCACCATGAAGCCTCCCTGGCAGCTTTGTAGAAGACTGATGTACTCAAATAAGTACACGAGCCTGGGATTGACAATCTTTTTGAAGAGCTTGCAGAAGCAGCTCGTCAGCGCTATAGGACGGTAATCTGAGGGGGACGACGACTCCTTTCCCTCCTTCAAGAAATGACTACTATGGCCTCCCTCCAAGCATGCGGAATTTGTCCCGAAAGCCATATTTTATTATATAGATGTGGAAGTGTTTCAGGTGTGTTAGCGTATAGGTTTTGTATCACTGTGTATGTGGTGTTATCTGAGCCTGGAGCTGAGGGTTGTCACGTGCTCGGAGCAGCCCTCAGCTCATGCAGTGAAAACTCTGAGTTATAAGAAGATATTGACCTATTGTTATCTTGTATAGACATCTTTTCGACGACCGTTTGTGTTTTATGAAAGTGTTTTTGTAGTGTGCCGAACTTGACACGTGTTGGAAGTGTTGTGCAAGTGTGTCAGCTTAGTCTTCGAGTGTGTCCCCTGTTGTGCTGGCCAAAGACAGGCTGTGTGTTAGTTGTCCCTTGAGTTTGCGTATTCGTGTCCATACTTTTCGTGTGCCTGTGTAGGGCTTTATTGATGTTATGAAGGAACGCCAACTATCTCGTTTGGCCTCACGGCACACACGTTTTCCTAACGACTTGGCCCGTTTGAACAACAAAAGGTTACCCGACGTGGGGTACCAACGCAGGATACCCCACGCCTTGTTCTGGGCCTCTCGCGCTTGCCTACAGTCCTCATTCCACCACGGCCTCCTCTGGTTGCGCAGGGCACCAGAGGCGTGAAGATTGGACTTTTCGGCGGCGTCGAGAATGTGCGCCGTGAGGAGTTGGGTAGCTTCTTCAACGTGTAGTGGTGCAGTGGATGTGTGGTGTTGTTTCTATATCTCTGTAAATGTATTCCTGTTACTTCTTGCTTCATTGGACGTGTTTTGGGTAGAAAAACTACGTGGGTATTTACCTATATATATTAGTGAGGTGGGGAAGTGGTCACTAGCAAATGGGACCGAGCCCACTCCCCACTCGAGAAGCGGAAAAGAACTGCGGAGCCAATAGTCAAGTCAAGATATGAGTGTGTGTTGTGTCCTATGTTATGGTATGTAGGCTGTTTCTTGTTGAAAAGGCATGCTCCAGAGGATGTTAAAAACGTTCTATCAGACGACCTCGGGCATCCATGCGAGAAGAGCCCCAAAGAGAACTCTGTGCATTAGGGTCCCCTGTTAGGTAAATGGCTCAGGCAGCTGGTCGACCAGCACCTCAAAGTCAGAGCTTAAAAGTGCACGATCTGGAGGAATGTAAATGGAGCACACTGTTATCAACCTACTAAAATAATTGTGCGTATTGCTACAGCCTCAGGGACAGTGTCCAGAGTGACAGGGAGGCATGCTAAAGATTTCCGGGCGAATATTGCCACACGTCCAGAAGAGAGTGTGCAGCCACCATCCGTATCCTTTCTGAATACCATATAGCTATTTATTGAAATTGTGTGCTTGGTATTCAGATTTGTTTCCTGAACACACAATAAACTTGGCTGATTAGCATGCATGATCTCGTACCCATCGTCAATATTATTCAGAAGTCTTGTGCAGTTCCATTGAAGAATATTTTCTCTTCCCATTATTTAGTGTGGGAGCTACTGGAGTGTGTAGAGTTATGTAGCTATTACCCACAGAGTAGCTACGAATCTGTATAACGGTTGCCGGTTGCGAACAGCATAAGACACGTCGTTTCAAGTTCAAGTACCACCATCGGAACTTTAAGGTGTGCGCATTCAAAGCTCGCAAGGAGACCGCAATGGGCCTCGGATGTCCCGTTTCCTGTTGCATATACGTAGCTCAGTGAATTGAAAAGCAAAGAAGATTCAATGTCTTCCTTAACACTTGCATGTCATGGCGGGCGGCTGAGTTCGAATTCTGTTCTTACTCGTTTTTTCTTTATTGGTTTGAAGGCGAGTAGCAATTCAGGGTTGTGCTGTTTTGAAAATGCGCGGTTCGTAGCCTAATTAAACTCTTCATGATTTTGGAATAAAAAAATTAGGCGAGAATGCTTTGGGAATGAAAATAAAAAATAGGCACACTGTGCAGAAATTTTGATTTGGTATCCGCAATTCTGCAACACTAAAAAGATAGGTTGGGGCGTTCGGTGCTTAAATTCCTTAAAAATATCAATAAATGGAACAAAAACAATGCACCGAGGTTACAAATCAAGGAACACGAAAATATTTGTAGAAAGGAAATTCAGCAGGAGTCGCCATTCCAGACTACTTTTTGTTATGTGGTTTCCTCCCTGCAGAAAATACAAATTAGAAGAAGCAGTTCCACCAAAGTTGAACGTTAGCAATGTGGCGATTGATGAGGAACTACTGAGGGTACAATAATTTCTAGCAGTCTGCCTGCTCAAGAAAAAATATCCCGGGTAAGCAGGATACGCATTTGCTTTCAATAGTTATCCAAAATTGTAACATGCCAGGTTCTTCTCAGTCGGCGGAAATAATTTGCTAGGCAAAGGAGACATTTCCAGGACATATTATTCGCAGTGTTCATTACTGGTACTATTCCTGGTTCTCGAACTTTAAGTAATTATTTGATTGCTTCATTCGGTTTTTCAGATTTGAGACTCTCACATATAATTCACTTGATTACAAGGCGTTGGACACAACATTTGTTCGGGTGTTTGAAATTTTCTGAGGTGTT
Source organism: Haemaphysalis longicornis (assembly GCF_048455015.1). Lineage (NCBI taxonomy): Eukaryota > Metazoa > Arthropoda > Arachnida > Ixodida > Ixodidae > Haemaphysalis > Haemaphysalis longicornis. Next base: position 87,343,760 of record NW_027526445.1, read on the forward strand.
GGTCAGGTAGTGAAATTTATTGCTGAGTACTCTGTATGTTGGCGTTACAAGTTTACCTTCGCCATATTGCCCTCTTATATAATTTTTTTAGTCTGAGGTTCTTATGAGTGAGATGTTTGGCCAATCGCGATTGCCCGTACTTTTTTTGCTTTACGTTTGGTTACACGAACGTTCAGCTCGGTGATTTTGAGGCAATGCCAATTTGATGCTTGTGGAGCTGTGGGTATCGGTGGGGACATTACGGCGTACAACACAGCGTTAATGATAGCCTCAAGTTTGCATAGTTTTGTGTGCACCACGCGCTGTGCGGCCTGGTAGCCGTTCGGCTCCTCGCATAGAAATGGAGACGTGGAGGCCAGTGCTTAGCCTTACATCCGCTAAATCAAAGGATGTCAGGTTGTAGCCATCTGATACCAATATTCCTTTCGGTGTTGATAAAAAATGATTTAGATTATCAATTTTGATTATCCACTTGCTTTGCTGCAAAGTGGTCGAATGACGATAGTATTAAGATATCTATGCAACGTAACAGGCTCTCCGCTCTCCTCCACCATTCAGTTTCTTACTCTCACCTGTCCGTCCTCCAATGGATTTTGCAATAAAAACATGTGTCAATTTCAGTATTGTTTACGGCCTTCTCACAAATCGGGGACACTCGCAAGGGAGAGTGCGCAGTTAGCCTCATTGGTTAACGCGTTTCTTTTTGTTTATTTCACAAAAAAAATGGGAAGCTTCGCACGTGTGGCGCAAATACTGGGCAAACGGCGAAGCTGGCGTCCCTAACGACCTTATTCCTGGTTCTGCAAAGTTCATACGTATTTAGGCTCGGAAACTCGGCCACGTTTTTCCCTGATTATGTTTCAACAGTTGGTCAACTTTTCTAAGCGGTGTCTTTGTTACCCCTCAAAAAGCAATAAACACTCGGTAATTGAAGTATGTATGATGTACACCCGCCTACAGGCTTTGCGGTGAAGCTCCGCGAGCAGCGAAGGCGGTGCGGCACGAGTGTTTTCTCAAATTGTGTGTACTCGTTCTGTGGCCACGGTTCGCCTTCTGTGGCGTGACACGCGCGAGGCTAATTGAGAGATTGATTAACGTTATTGGTTCTCAGTACTTTGTCTACTCCTTTGAACATTTATTCTCCTCTTTGCTCCGTCAAAACTGCGCCCCTCGTAGCATCAAGCGATAGAGCGAGCCACCCCGCGACGCATTTCCAAAGCCGCGCTTGTATCAGTTTTATTGCGCCTACATGTGGCCATACGAGTCCTGCCCAAGCGGGGTTAGGCAAAGCTACAAAAAAGCGACGATGCTGCAGCGCGCGATTACGTCATTGCTTGGTGAGGTGTTCTCGATACGACCAGCGGCCCAACCACCAGCTTCAACACCAGTGCTGGTAGAAAGGTATAATCTGTATTCGTGATAGAGGAGCGTTTCTTCAGTCTGTAATGTACTGAAATCCTGCGGCAAACAAGCCTGAGTTTATTATGCGCCAAGTGGAGTGATCGTGTAGGAACAATGGCGCTGGTGTTAGTTTTTTGTAATGATTTTCTGTAGTTTTATTGTTTGTTGACTAGTTTCACCTTGTGAAAGGTTGTCCTAAGCCAGCGACAGGCCGTCGAGCGGGTGGGCTGGCAGTCAGGAAGCCATAGGTGCAGGCAAGCAGGCAGGCTAAAATGTTCGCGTTAGTGTGGCAATGCTGACAACACGTCCCCCTCTACATGTGCTTATTCATTAATATAAAAATTGCTAGCGGCAGCTAGTGTATGCAACAGTACTGTCTAGAAAATTTCAGGCTGTCATTATCCAGCACACAAAGAGAAATACTTGAAACATTTGTCTCCTTATGCACTTTGAAGACAAAAGGTTGCTAACGCTTATTACGAATTCTGTATTGCTCAATAATGCTTTCTTCTCTTTCTTGGCTATGAGTTCCTGTTTTTGGCGAAAAAATCATCGACCAGCTTCCTTTCTTCTAGTTACATGGCGTCACGTTTGGGTGCGGCGCGCCAGGCACTCGCCTACAACTTACAGGCTCAAACTGCATCGTTTTGTAAATTTTTTAAAGTGCGCACATTGGCTGCTTCAGTCTCTCGATTTCCGGAAAGTCCATTAGTTTGTAAGAGCACCTAAATAACAACAGCATCTTGTGTTTCCGTTGTTCATCGATATCAACGTATATCAGATCTCTTGCAAGAGATTTTAAACTTAAACGGGCACCCAAAATTGAGGCCGTACATTACCACACAGGTTGGAACTAGTTCCTCATTTAAATAAAGAGTGACGCACAGGCTAGAAGCGCATGTTTATCCCTAAAACTACTTCTAGGGAACTTACGTAACTTCTTTCTGCTCTACGTTTTTATCTAGTGAGGTACAAAATTCTCATACCTGTTTTTGTTGTTTGTTCACAGACAATAAAGTTTGAAATGCAATACGTGCCACCTTTTTACGGACGTAAATGATCCCCAGGTGGACAAAAGTAATCCCGATTCCTTCACCATTGCGTGCCTCATATTCCATGGTGAAGCTTCGGCGAGCGAAATCGCCCAAAACCATAAATAATTAATGCATTTCAGGGGCGTAGACACAGTTTATTCGGCGTTCATTCCATTGTCACAATGAAGGTCACTAAAATGTTTCTGAAAAGTTCTTGTTTTGACTAGATGGCATTCGTAGGCTCATTATTCAATTGTCCTGTGCCTGCAAGCCGACTGCTTTCAGCCGTACTCATTGAGCCTCCTCGGAAATGCGTCACCGCTGCCAACAAGAAGCAACGACTGAGACGATCAAAGGTGAGGCGGGGGCAGGCAAGGGTCTTGCTCTATTTACTCACATTCGGCATTTGGAAAGCATCAATTGTAAACGCAGGAACTCCGTTCCAAAACAATCCCTCACACTAATAAAAAGGGGGTTCCCGTGACTCTCTTCGGGGGTATTTTCTTGCCACAGAATTGACTCTTCCTCGACCCCTTCCACAGAGTCACGCCACTCATTTTGGAAGGGGGTCATGCGGACCCCATTACACTGGAGTCACAGTAGAGTATGGGTAACTACCTTCTTCGAGTCGGCACTGATTGTCACGACCATAACCTAATGAAAAAAGTGAGTCACAGGAATCCTTCGTGATGATGATCGCGACAGTGTTGCAAGAGTTGTGAGGACGCCCTTTTTATGAAGAGTCCCGTGATGCTTGTGGTGAAACAGTCGTGAAAGTGTAAAGGTGACCCTCCAAGAGATGGTCAGTGCTACTGCCAGTGGAATCATTGCAGTATATGTGCAAATCTGACGTAGGTGGTCAACACAGACCCCCTAGTAACCCCTATTGTCTTAAGAGAGTCATGATTGTTGCTTTATGACCACGTCTTCATCTTGAGGAGATAAAATCTCATGGCAGCCAGTCAAGTAAGTCTGTCCTTTTGTCCAACAAACATACTCATTGTAATCATTAAGGGAATTCTCAGGTTTTTGTGGAAAACATTAACTTAGCTCACATAACTGCAATTATAGCCCACATGCATGCAGCTTCATGAGCTGTTTCATACAAGTACAGCAATGCAAACCAAAAGTAATTGAAAACTATTTTATTAAAGACGAATGTGATACATATTTGAATGAAAAGCCTGCTTAGGGTATCACACCTGTTTGAAATCACAAAATAAACAGCAAATAGCTAAAAATATTAGATACACAAAGCATGTTTCACTGTTTGCTATGGCTTGTCTCAACAAAGGTTCGCTAGACTAACAGGAATGATATTGAATCACAACAACAAGTTTTGTGTTAACAAGCTTTGCATATGTGCTGTTGCAAGCTTAAAGTGGTGTGAAAATAAATTGCAATAATGTTTAAGGCTTGTTTCCTGCTTGCTGTTTTTCTAAGGCAGATTTCTTGCATAAGAAGTCCATGAAGTCAATCCAGAAATCTTCACAGGCCGTGCACAAGCGCTGCAAGGTGTCCTGGGGTCCTCCCGTCTCGGACCAGGCCTTGTTCCGGACCTGCTAGAAATATAAATGAACAGAAATAGAACGATAAGACAAAAGCAAACTGAAATTGTAGCCGCCACAGTAAATTCATCTACAACAGGCTAGCTGCCCAGTGCCTGACAAAAAAGAGGGCGAGGAACACACCTTTTGCCATTACAATTCCTTGCTTCGCCGTTCTCCTTTTGTTATAATATTTTTTGTAAGGGGGAACATGTGTATAATGAATCAAGTTACATATAAACACCCCAGAAATGCAAAGGCTTCAAAAATTATGCCATCCGTAAAGAGGATCTTACAGCTCCAGGGGACTAAGAATTTAGGAGTGCAAAAGACTGCTACTCCCCATTTTTGATGGTATGAAAATATCTATGTAAAGCATAAAAGCAGCACGAGTAACTAAGCAGTAAGTGCGCTGAGACACCTGCTGCACAAAGGGCATGTTCCATACTGCAAAACACAGGAGGGGATAAAGTCTAAGTGAACCTGTTCAGTAAAAATAAAAAGCATTACGCAGGTTTGTACATAGATATAAAAAAGTCAAGTCCAAAGCACATCACAAAGAAGATGATAGGACAAGCAAATCCTTGCAACGTGAATGGAATGAATGCATTGTCTCAAATAACACCATTTAATAGTAGGCCGCACAATGGTAACAAGGGAATCGTAGCGAAGTTTCTAAATATTCAAGTTCATTACCATACAGGTTCACTATACCCTTTTTCCTAATATAATAAACATCCAAGAGATCCCAAAACAGTGCTTAGCTTCTCTCCAGAAGTCGAACTTGGCCCAAGAAAGGCTTGTCCTTGCATGATTCGCAATGAGTGGGTATATCGTAAAGCTCATTGCCAAGAGACAAATACGATATCGACTTCTCCAGATGGCAACGACACATCACAGATCACGTCCCATTCCCTGGGCAAAAAACAGCTGGGTGTGCTGCTTCTTACGCTTTTCTTTTCCTTTTAGGCTTGATATCAATTTGCCTGAACCTTCAATGTACGCTTCACTGATTAACTTTCACAATTTTCGTAAGTTATTCAATAAGACTGACTAAATTTTCTACTCTGCTTGCAATGCCTGCACCCCGTTTAGTTTTTTTCCTTCAACAGTTGTTACCTTAAGTGAAACCATGAAACACTAAATAATGTTTACAGTTTTAGTTATCGAGATCACACTTAATACTGATAGAAGAAACCTAAGTGGTCAGTACAAAGGGCACCACTGGCTTGTTATGTGCATCGGTTTCTTCATGTTCTTACTGGCCACAAGAAAATAAAACTTTAAACCACTTGTCTTCTTGAATTAATGTCAACGCATTTAGTTTCGGTAGCCTTATTTTGCTCCTTATATAATTAAATTTTGCAGAAGTCTTGTTCCAAAGTTTCTGATGCACTAGATGGGCTTTTCTGCCGAAGCTGTGAGCAATGCAGTAAAGCTGACACTACAGCCTTGATGGGACATTACACAATAATTAGTTTCCCTATCCCAAATTATTGACTTTGTAGTCCAACTTTTTGTTCTCAAAATTCTCATACGCAAGAGGGGCTTCTCTGCACAAATTGAGATATGCAGTAAAGCTGACACAAGAGTTCATCTCAACTCTTTTGTTACCGCAGATAATTGACCAGTTTGAGGGCTCTAGGAAAACATTTTTTTCTTCTAAATGTGCTGGTTAGGCACATAGTGCAGTGGCAGAAAATGTGAATGATTCAATGCCCTTTACAGCACCAGCTGTATAATGTTTGCAAAAAAAAAGAGAAAATTGTCAAAGTAAAGAAAAATGTAACCCCGCAGGGGGCACCTTGTGTACTCAAGGTGTTTTGGTGAGTAGCGCCACCACGGTCCCGAGCTCCGCAGGGGTGCCTACTGCCGTAGGCACTTGGTGTCTTGCAACACCACGGACCCGAGCACATGTGGGTTGGACCCACCCACGCCCCGGCTGTGCGTGGCTTTGCCGTGTCTGAGGAAAAGGGCATCCTGGTGGTTGAGCAACGCCAGGGTTGTTTTGGACCTTCATGGCCCCCTGACAGCGGCAACCTACCACTTTGGCCCCTGCTTCTCACAGACGGTGCCCCCGGTCTGACCCGCCCTCGGGGGAATCAGCCAGTTGCCTTTTCCTGTCCTCCTCTTTATTCTTTCTCTTTCCTATCCTCTTTCTTAACTCTGTCCTGTCATCTCCTTTCTTCCTTGTTCTATATTTTTCCAGGTGGCGAGGGTTAACCTTGTGCAAAGATGTCAGCCTTGAGTCCAAGCATAAGGTTATAGTGGCAAGGTACGGGTAACGTGTGCTGCACAGTCACGTTCCCTTGTTGGGCTCGGTGGTGGGCGATCGGCCTTGCCACCGAATTCACTCGAAGTTTAATGGCTACATTTCCTACTCCGCTCAGAAAACCCGATCGGCCTCCTAAACGGGGTCGCACCGAAGCACTGAGAATCGAACCACCCCAGGCAACATTCCGTAAGTACCTTGTAGTACACTCAACCGACGACAAATCACCAATCACTGACCTGTCAGTGTTCTTCATTTCCAAGTGCATTGAGAACATTGTTGGGTGTTGAAAATATTTAAAAGGACGAAGAGGTGGCCACTGGCAGCTGCTGTCTAGTATCATCGTCATTGTAAAGTCCCATCCGCCATTAAAACGAATCACCCACGTCGCGCGGTCCCCGCCTCGGTTCATCAACAAAATGGTGCCGTGACCAGGATTAATGGATAATACAGTTGAAGACCTGAGTGCGCACCGCCCCACAACGATGACGTGAGTGACCGCAACGATGGGACTACACTACTGCTCCTGACCATCGACCGAAAGCGTCCGCGGAGAAAACACAACGACTTGAGGATGCACCAGACCTGCAGCGGACCCCACGCTCTCAACAATTTACCGATTCTCCGCGGACGTCTCGCGTAGACCACTGAAAGACAACGACAACGGCTTCGATATCAACGACAACGGCTTCAACATTCAACCGAGCGTGATCCTTCTCGACGACCATGTGCACCTAGACATTAACGACGTCGAGAATGGACCTGCAAGGCCTTTGCCAAACAAGAAGCCTAATCCGACAGGACATCAAAGCACTGATCAACGACATTAAATCCCACATGACTGACGAGACATCATCAATCGGTGAGCTAATGTTCCTGAAAAGAGGTTTATTAGAAAAATATGAAATCCTGAAGAAACTGGACGGTGAAATTGAAGAGCTTGTCGAACTGGACGATTTAGAGAAAGAATATGAACCATCATTAGAATTCGAAGATTCAATCCTGCTGACAAAATTTAGAATGGAGCGTTTGTTCCCGGAGTTACAAAAATATCCTAGCAATGACACTGTAGCAATAGCGTCCGAACAAGACAACAGCACCATAAAGAACAAAGAGTCAGCACTGAAGAGCAGTGGCCGTCCTAACAAAAACACCGATTTGGCGGCACCTTCGAAACACGATCATCAGGAGGTTTGCGATGGTGCCTATGAGAATTCGCGCCGTTTAATTACTTCGCCACCTATATGAGACACTTAACTCCGCCACTCTTACAGTAATGCGCGCTGATAGGAGTACCGTCGGCATTAGTTCAGGCGTGCCCCACAAAAAGCGGTGTTTGACGACTGCGTAGTTGCCCTTTTCGGCAATACTTGTGCCCCTAAACAAACAATTTACGGAGGCATGCAGTTTCGCCGCTTCGTCAAAGGTTTGCGATGGTGCCTATGAGAATTCGCGCCGTTTAATTACTTCGCCACCTATATGAGACACTTTACCCCGCCACTCTTACAGTAATGCGCGGTGATAGGAGTACCGTCGGCATTAGTTCAGGCGTGCCCAACAAAAAGCGGTGTTTGACGACTGCGTAGTTGCCCTTTTCGGCAATACTTGTGACCCTGAACAAACAGTTTACGGAGGCATGCAGTTTCGCCGCTTCGTCAAAGGTTTGCGATGGTGCCTATGAGAATTCGCGCCGTTTAATGACTTCGCCACCTATATGAGACAGTTTACCCCGCCACTCTTACAGTAATGCGCGGTGATAGGAGTACCGTCAGCATTAGTTCAGGCGTGCCCCACAAAAAGCGGTGTTTGACGACTGCGTAGTTGCCCTTTTCGGGAATACTTGTGCCCCTGAACAAACAGTTTACGGAGGCATGCAGTTTCGCCGCTTCGTCAAAGGTTTGCGATGGTGCCTATTAGAATTCGCGCTGTTTAATTACTTCGACACCTATATGAGACACTTTACCCCGCCACTCTTACAGTAATGCGCGGTGATAGGAGTACCGTCGGCATTAGTTCAGGCGTGCCCAACAAAAAGCGGTGTTTGACGACTGCGTAGTTGCCCTTTTCGGCAATACTTGTGCCCCTGAACAAACAGTTTACGGAGGCATGCAGTTTCGCCGCTTCGTCAAAGGTTTGCGATGGTGCCAATGAGAATTCGCGCCGTTTAATTACTTCGCCACCTATATGAGACACTTTACCCCGCCACTCTTACAGTAATGCGCGGTGATAGGAGTACCGTCGGCATTAGTTCAGGCGTGCCCAACAAAAAGCGGTGTTTGACGACTGCGTAGTTGCCCTTTTCGGCAATACTTGTGCCCCTGAACAAACAGTTTACGGAGGCATGCAGTTTCGCCGCTTCGTCAAAGGTTTGCGATGGTGCCTATGAGAAATCCCGCCGTTTAATTACTTCGCCACCTATATGAGACACTTTACACCGTCAGTCTTACAGTAATGCGCGGTGATAGGAGTACTGTCGGCATTAGTTCAGGCGTGCCCCACAAAAAGCGGTGTTTGACAACTGCGTAGCTGCCCTTTTCGGCAATACTTGTGCCCCTGAACAAACAGTTTCCGGAGGCATGCAGTTTCGCCGCTTCGTCAAAGGTTTGCGATGGTGCCTATGAGAACTCGCCCCGTTTAATTACTTCGCCACCTATATGAGACACTTTACCCCGCCACTCTTACAGTAATGCGCGATGATAGGAGTACCGTCGGCATTAGTTCAGGCGTGGCCCACAAAAAGCGGTGTTTGACGACTGCGTAGTTGCCCTTTTCGGCAATACTTGTGCCCCTGAACAAACAGTTTACGGAGGCATGCAGTTTCGCCGCTTCGTCAAAGGTTTGCGATGGTGCCTATGAGAATTCGCGCCGTTTAATTACTTCGCCACCTATATGAGACAGTTTACCCCTCCACTCTTACAGTAATGCGCGGTGATAGGAGTACCGTCGGCATTGGTTCAGACGTGCCCCACAAAAGGCGGTGTTTGACGACTGCGTAGTTGCCCTTTTCGGCAGTACTTGTGCCCCTGAACAAACAGTTTACGGAGGCATCCAGTTTCGCCGCTTCGTCAAAGGTTTGCGATGGTGCCTATGAGAAATCCCGCCGTTTAATTACTTCGCCACCTATATGAGACACTTTACACCGTCACTCTTACAGTAATGCGCGGTGATAGGAGTACTGTCGGCATTAGTTCAGGCGTGCCCCACAAAAAGCGGTGTTTGACGACTGCGTAGCTGCCCTTTTCGGCAATACTTGTGCCCCTGAACAAACAGTTTACGGAGGCATGCAGTTTCGCCGCTTCGTCAAAGGTTTGCGATGGTGCCTATTAGAATTCGCGCTGTTTAATTACTTCGACACCTATATGAGACACTTTACTCCGCCACTCTTACAGTAATGCGCGGTGATAGGAGTACCGTCGGCATTAGTTCAGGCGTGCCCAACAAAAAGAGGTGTTTGACGACTGCGTAGTTGCCCTTTTCGGCAATACTTGTGCCCCTGAACAAACAGTTTACGGAGGCATGCAGTTTCGCCGCTTCGTCAAAGGTTTGCGATGGTGCCAATGAGAATTCGCGCCGTTTAATTACTTCGCCACCTATATGAGACACTTTACACCGTCACTCTTACAGTAATGCGCGGTGATAGGAGTACTGTCGGCATTAGTTCAGGCGTGCCCCACAAAAAGCGGTGTTTGACAACTGCGTAGCTGCCCTTTTCGGCAATACTTGTGCCCCTGAACAAACAGTTTACGGAGGCATGCAGTTTCGCCGCTTCGTCAAAGGTTTGCGATGGTGCCTATGAGAACTCGCCCCGTTTAATTACTTCGCCACCTATATGAGACACTTTACCCCGCCACTCTTACAGTAATGCGCGATGATAGGAGTACCGTCGGCATTAGTTCAGGCGTGGCCCACAAAAAGCGGTGTTTGACGACTGCGTAGTTGCCCTTTTCGGCAATACTTGTGCCCCTGAACAAACAGTTTACGGAGGCATGCAGTTTCGCCGCTTCGTCAAAGGTTTGCGATGGTGCCTATGAGAATTCGCGCCGTTTAATTACTTCGCCACATATATGAGACAGTTTACCCCTCCACTCTTACAGTAATGCGCGGTGATAGGAGTACCGTCGGCATTGGTTCAGACGTGCCCCACAAAAGGCGGTGTTTGACGACTGCGTAGTTGCCCTTTTCGGCAGTACTTGTGCCCCTGAACAAACAGTTTACGGAGGCATGCAGTTTCGCCGCTTCGTCAAAGGTTTGCGATGGTGCCTATGAGAATTTGCGCCGTTTAATTACTTCGCCACCTATATGAGACACTTTACCCCGCCACTCTTACAGTAATGTGCGGTGATAGGAGTACCGTCGGCATTAGTTCAGGCGTGCCCAACAAAAAGCGGTTTTTCACGACTGCGTAGTTGCCCTTTTCGGCAATACTTGTGCCCCTGAACAAACAGTTTACGGAGGCATGCAGTTTCGCCGCTTCGTCAAAGGTTTGCGATGGTGCCTATGAGAATTCGCGCCGTTTAATTACTTCGCCACCTATATGAGACACTTTACCCCGCCACTCTTACAGTAATGCGCGGTGATATGAGTACCGTCGGCATTAGTTCAGGCGTGCCCAACAAAAAGCGGTGTTTGACGACTGCGTAGTTGCCCTTTTCGGCAATACTTGTGCCCCTGAACAAACAGTTTACGGAGGCATCCAGTTTCGCCGCTTCGTCAAAGGTTTGCGATGGTGCCTATGAGAAATCCCGCCGTTTAATTACTTCGCCACCTATATGAGACACTTTACACCGTCACTCTTACAGTAATGCGCGGTGATAGGAGTACTGTCGGCATTAGTTCAGGCGTGCCCCACAAAAAGCGGTGTTTGACGACTGCGTAGCTGCCCTTTTCGGCAATACTTGTGCCCCTGAACAAACAGTTTACGGAGGCATGCAGTTTCGCCGCTTCGTCAAAGGTTTGCGATGGTGCCTATGAGAACTCGCCCCGTTTAATTACTTCGCCACCTATATGAGACACTTTACCCCGCCACTCTTACAGTAATGCGCGATGATAGGAGTACCGTCGGCATTAGTTCAGGCGTGCCCAACAAAATGCGGTGTTTGACGACTGCGTAGTTGCCCTTTTCGGCAATACTTGTGCCCCTGAACAAACAGTTTACGGAGGCATGCAGTTTCGCCGCTTCGTCAAAGGTTTGCGATGGTGCCTTTGAGAAATCCCGCCGTTTAATTACTTCGCCACCTATATGAGACACTTTACCCCGCCACTCTTACAGTAATGCGCGGTGATAGGAGTACCGTCGGCATTAGTTCAGGCGTGCCCCACAAAAAGCGGTGTTTGACGACTGCGTAGTTGCCCTTTTCGGCAGTACTTGTGCCCCTGAACAAACAGTTTACGGAGGCATGCAGTTTCGCCGCTTCGTCAAGGGTTTGCGATGGTGCCTATGAGAATTTGCGCCGTTTAATTACTTCGCCACCTATACGAGACACTTTACCCCGCCACTCTTACAGTAATGTGCGGTGATATGAGTACCGTCGGCATTAGTTCAGGCGTGGCCCACAAAAAGCGGTGTTTGACGACTGCGTAGTTGCCCTTTTCGGCAATACTTGTGCCCATGAACAAACAGGTTACGGAGGTATGCAGTTTCGCCGCTTCGTCAAAGGTTTGCGATGGTGCCTACGAGAATTCGCGACGTTTAATTACTTCGCCACCTATATGAGACACTTTTCCCCGCCACTCTTACAGTAATGCGAGGTGATAGGAGTACCGTCGGCATTAGTTCAGGCGTGCCCAACAAAAAGCGGTGTTTGACGACTGCGTAGTTGCCCTTTTCGGGAATACTTGTGCCCCTGAACAAACAGTTTACGGAGGCATGCAGTTTCGCCGCTTCGTCAAAGGTTTGCGATGGTGCCTATGAGAATTCGCGCCGTTTAATTACTTCGCCACCTATATGAGACAGTTTACCCCTCCACTCTTACAGTAATGCGAGGTGATAGGAGTACCGTCGGCATTAGTTCAGGCGTGCCCAACAAAAAGCGGTGTTTGACGACTGCGTAGTTGCCCTTTTCGGGAATACTTGTGCCCCTGAACAAACAGTTTACGGAGGCATGCAGTTTCGCCGCTTCGTCAAAGGTTTGCGATGGTGCCTATGAGAATTCGCGCCGTTTAATTACTTCGCCACCGATATGAGACACTTTACCCCGCCACTCTTACAGTAATGTGCGGTGATATGAGTACCGTCGGCATTAGTTCAGGCGTGGCCCACAAAAAGCGGTGTTTGACGACTGCGTAGTTGGCCTTTTCGGCAATACTTGTGCCCATGAACAAACAGTTTACGGAGGTATGCAGTTTCGCCGCTTCGTCAAAGGTTTGCGATGGTGCCTATGAGAATTCGCGCCGTTTAATTACTTCGCCACCTATATGAGACAGTTTACCCCTCCACTCTTACAGTAATGCGAGGTGATAGGAGTACCGTCGGCATTAGTTCAGGCGTGCCCAACAAAAAGCGGTGTTTGACGACTGCGTAGTTGCCCTTTTCGGGAATACTTGTGCCCCTGAACAAACAGTTTACGGAGGCATGCAGTTTCGCCGCTTCGTCAAAGGTTTGCGATGGTGCCTACGAGAATTCGCGACGTTTAATTACTTCGCCACCTATATGAGACACTTTTCCCCGCCACTCTTACAGTAATGCGAGGTGATAGGAGTACCGTCGGCATTAGTTCAGGCGTGCCCAACAAAAAGCGGTGTTTGACGACTGCGTAGTTGCCCTTTTCGGGAATACTTGTGCCCCTGAACAAACAGTTTACGGAGGCATGCAGTTTCGCCGCTTCGTCAAAGGTTTGCGATGGTGCCTATGAGAATTCGCGCCGTTTAATTACTTCGCCACCTATACGAGACAGTTTACCCCTCCACTCTTACAGTAATGCGAGGTGATAGGAGTACCGTCGGCATTAGTTCAGGCGTGCCCAACAAAAAGCGGTGTTTGACGACTGCGTAGTTGCCCTTTTCGGGAATACTTGTGCCCCTGAACAAACAGTTTACGGAGGCATGCAGTTTCGCCGCTTCGTCAAAGGTTTGCGATGGTGCCTATGAGAATTCGCGCCGTTTAATTACTTCGCCACCTATATGAGACACTTTTCCCCGCCACTCTTACAGTAATGCGAGGTGATAGGAGTACCGTCGGCATTAGTTCAGGCGTGCCCAACAAAAAGCGATGTTTGACGACTGCGTAGTTGCCCTTTTCGGCAATACTTGTGCCCCTGAACAAACAGTTTACGGAGGCATGCAGTTTCGCCGCTTCGTCAAAGGTTTGCGATGGTGCCTATGAGAATTCGCGCCGTTTAATTACTTCGCCACCTATATGAGACACTTTTCCCCGCCACTCTTACAGTAATGCGAGGTGATAGGAGTACCGTCGGCATTAGTTCAGGCGTGCCCAACAAAAAGCGGTGTTTGACGACTGCGTAGTTGCCCTTTTCGGCAATACTTGTGCCCCTGAACAAACAGTTTACGGAGGCATGCAGTTTCGCCGCTTCGTCAAAGGTTTGCGATGGTGCCTATGAGAAATCCCGCCGTTTAATTACTTCGCCACCTATATGAGACACTTTACACCGTCACTCTTACAGTAATGCGCGGTGATAGGAGTACTGTCGGCATTAGTTCAGGCGTGCCCCACAAAAAGCGGTGTTTGACAACTGCGTAGCTGCCCTTTTCGGCAATACTTGTGCCCCTGAACAAACAGTTTACGGAGGCATGCAGTTTCGCCGCTTCGTCAAAGGTTTGCGATGGTGCCTATGAGAACTCGCCCCGTTTAATTACTTCGCCACCTATATGAGACACTTTACCCCGCCACTCTTACAGTAATGCGCGATGATAGGAGTACCGTCGGCATTAGTTCAGGCGTGGCCCACAAAAAGCGGTGTTTGACGACTGCGTAGTTGCCCTTTTCGGCAATACTTGTGCCCCTGAACAAACAGTTTACGGAGGCATGCAGTTTCGCCACTTCGTCAAAGGTTTGCGATGGTGCCTATGAGAATTCGCGCCGTTTAATTACTTCGCCACCTATATGAGACAGTTTACCCCTCCACTCTTACAGTAATGCGCGGTGATAGGAGTACCGTCGGCATTGGTTCAGACGTGCCCCACAAAAGGCGGTGTTTGACGACTGCGTAGTTGCCCTTTTCGGCAGTACTTGTGCCCCTGAACAAACAGTTTACGGAGGCATGCAGTTTCGCCGCTTCGTCAAAGGTTTGCGATGGTGCCTATGAGAATTTGCGCCGTTTAATTACTTCGCCACCTATATGAGACACTTTACCCCGCCACTCTTACAGTAATGTGCGGTGATAGGAGTACCGTCGGCATTAGTTCAGGCGTGCCCAACAAAAAGCGGTTTTTCACGACTGCGTAGTTGCCCTTTTCGGCAATACTTGTGCCCCTGAACAAACAGTTTACGGAGGCATGCAGTTTCGCCGCTTCGTCAAAGGTTTGCGATGGTGCCTATGAGAACTCGCCCCGTTTAATTACTTCGCCACCTATATGAGACACTTTACCCCGCCACTCTTACAGTAATGCGCGATGATAGGAGTACCGTCGGCATTAGTTCAGGCGTGCCCAACAAAATGCGGTGTTTGACGACTGCGTAGTTGCCCTTTTCGGCAATACTTGTGCCCCTGAACAAACAGTTTACGGAGGCATGCAGTTTCGCCGCTTCGTCAAAGGTTTGCGATGGTGCCTTTGAGAAATCCCGCCGTTTAATTACTTCGCCACCTATATGAGACACTTTACCCCGCCACTCTTACAGTAATGCGCGGTGATAGGAGTACCGTCGGCATTAGTTCAGGCGTGCCCCACAAAAAGCGGTGTTTGACGACTGCGTAGTTGCCCTTTTCGGCAGTACTTGTGCCCCTGAACAAACAGTTTACGGAGGCATGCAGTTTCGCCGCTTCGTCAAGGGTTTGCGATGGTGCCTATGAGAATTTGCGCCGTTTAATTACTTCGCCACCTATATGAGACACTTTACCCCGCCACTCTTACAGTAATGTGCGGTGATATGAGTACCGTCGGCATTAGTTCAGGCGTGGCCCACAAAAAGCGGTGTTTGACGACTGCGTAGTTGCCCTTTTCGGCAATACTTGTGCCCATGAACAAACAGGTTACGGAGGTATGCAGTTTCGCCGCTTCGTCAAAGGTTTGCGATGGTGCCTACGAGAATTCGCGACGTTTAATTACTTCGCCACCTATATGAGACACTTTTCCCCGCCACTCTTACAGTAATGCGAGGTGATAGGAGTACCGTCGGCATTAGTTCAGGCGTGCCCAACAAAAAGCGGTGTTTGACGACTGCGTAGTTGCCCTTTTCGGGAATACTTGTGCCCCTGAACAAACAGTTTACGGAGGCATGCAGTTTCGCCGCTTCGTCAAAGGTTTGCGATGGTGCCTATGAGAATTCGCGCCGTTTAATTACTTCGCCACCTATATGAGACAGTTTACCCCTCCACTCTTACAGTAATGCGAGGTGATAGGAGTACCGTCGGCATTAGTTCAGGCGTGCCCAACAAAAAGCGGTGTTTGACGACTGCGTAGTTGCCCTTTTCGGGAATACTTGTGCCCCTGAACAAACAGTTTACGGAGGCATGCAGTTTCGCCGCTTCGTCAAAGGTTTGCGATGGTGCCTATGAGAATTCGCGCCGTTTAATTACTTCGCCACCTATATGAGACACTTTTCCCCGCCACTCTTACAGTAATGCGAGGTGATAGGAGTACCGTCGGCATTAGTTCAGGCGTGCCCAACAAAAAGCGGTGTTTGACGACTGCGTAGTTGCCCTTTTCGGCAATACTTGTGCCCCTGAACAAACAGTTTACGGAGGCATGCAGTTTCGCCGCTTCGTCAAAGGTTTGCGATGGTGCCTATGAGAATTCGCGCCGTTTAATTACTTCGCCACCTATATGAGACACTTTTCCCCGCCACTCTTACAGTAATGCGAGGTGATAGGAGTACCGTCGGCATTAGTTCAGGCGTGCCCAACAAAAAGCGGTGTTTGACGACTGCGTAGTTGCCCTTTTCGGCAATACTTGTGCCCCTGAACAAACAGTTTACGGAGGCATGCAGTTTCGCCGCTTCGTCAAAGGTTTGCGATGGTGCCTATGAGAAATCCCGCCGTTTAATTACTTCGCCACCTATATGAGACACTTTACACCGTCACTCTTACAGTAATGCGCGGTGATAGGAGTACTGTCGGCATTAGTTCAGGCGTGCCCCACAAAAAGCGGTGTTTGACAACTGCGTAGCTGCCCTTTTCGGCAATACTTGTGCCCCTGAACAAACAGTTTACGGAGGCATGCAGTTTCGCCGCTTCGTCAAAGGTTTGCGATGGTGCCTATGAGAACTCGCCCCGTTTAATTACTTCGCCACCTATATGAGACACTTTACCCCGCCACTCTTACAGTAATGCGCGATGATAGGAGTACCGTCGGCATTAGTTCAGGCGTGGCCCACAAAAAGCGGTGTTTGACGACTGCGTAGTTGCCCTTTTCGGCAATACTTGTGCCCCTGAACAAACAGTTTACGGAGGCATGCAGTTTCGCCGCTTCGTCAAAGGTTTGCGATGGTGCCTATGAGAATTCGCGCCGTTTAATTACTTCGCCACCTATATGAGACAGTTTACCCCTCCACTCTTACAGTAATGCGCGGTGATAGGAGTACCGTCGGCATTGGTTCAGACGTGCCCCACAAAAGGCGGTGTTTGACGACTGCGTAGTTGCCCTTTTCGGCAGTACTTGTGCCCCTGAACAAACAGTTTACGGAGGCATGCAGTTTCGCCGCTTCGTCAAAGGTTTGCGATGGTGCCTATGAGAATTTGCGCCGTTTAATTACTTCGCCACCTATATGAGACACTTTACCCCGCCACTCTTACAGTAATGTGCGGTGATAGGAGTACCGTCGGCATTAGTTCAGGCGTGCCCAACAAAAAGCGGTTTTTCACGACTGCGTAGTTGCCCTTTTCGGCAATACTTGTGCCCCTGAACAAACAGTTTACGGAGGCATGCAGTTTCGCCGCTTCGTCAAAGGTTTGCGATGGTGCCTATGAGAATTCGCGCCGTTTAATTACTTCGCCACCTATATGAGACACTTTACCCCGCCACTCTTACAGTAATGCGCGGTGATATGAGTACCGTCGGCATTAGTTCAGGCGTGCCCAACAAAAAGCGGTGTTTGACGACTGCGTAGTTGCCCTTTTCGGCAATACTTGTGCCCCTGAACAAACAGTTTACGGAGGCATGCAGTTTCGCCGCTTCGTCAAAGGTTTGCGATGGTGCCTATGAGAAATCCCGCCGTTTAATTACTTCGCCACCTATATGAGACACTTTACACCGTCACTCTTACAGTAATGCGCGGTGATAGGAGTACTGTCGGCATTAGTTCAGGCGTGCCCCACAAAAAGCGGTGTTTGACAACTGCGTAGCTGCCCTTTTCGGCAATACTTGTGCCCCTGAACAAACAGTTTACGGAGGCATGCAGTTTCGCCGCTTCGTCAAAGGTTTGCGATGGTGCCTATGAGAACTCGCCCCGTTTAATTACTTCGCCACCTATATGAGACACTTTACCCCGCCACTCTTACAGTAATGCGCGATGATAGGAGTACCGTCGGCATTAGTTCAGGCGTGGCCCACAAAAAGCGGTGTTTGACGACTGCGTAGTTGCCCTTTTCGGCAATACTTGTGCCCCTGAACAAACAGTTTACGGAGGCATGCAGTTTCGCCGCTTCGTCAAAGGTTTGCGATGGTGCCTATGAGAATTCGCGCCGTTTAATTACTTCGCCACCTATATGAGACAGTTTACCCCTCCACTCTTACAGTAATGCGCGGTGATAGGAGTACCGTCGGCATTGGTTCAGACGTGCCCCACAAAAGGCGGTGTTTGACGACTGCGTAGTTGCCCTTTTCGGCAGTACTTGTGCCCCTGAACAAACAGTTTACGGAGGCATGCAGTTTCGCCGCTTCGTCAAAGGTTTGCGATGGTGCCTATGAGAATTTGCGCCGTTTAATTACTTCGCCACCTATATGAGACACTTTACCCCGCCACTCTTACAGTAATGTGCGGTGATAGGAGTACCGTCGGCATTAGTTCAGGCGTGCCCAACAAAAAGCGGTTTTTCACGACTGCGTAGTTGCCCTTTTCGGCAATACTTGTGCCCCTGAACAAACAGTTTACGGAGGCATGCAGTTTCGCCGCTTCGTCAAAGGTTTGCGATGGTGCCTTTGAGAAATCCCGCCGTTTAATTACTTCGCCACCTATATGAGACACTTTACCCCGCCACTCTTACAGTAATGCGCGGTGATAGGAGTACCGTCGGCATTAGTTCAGGCGTGCCCCACAAAAAGCGGTGTTTGACGACTGCGTAGTTGCCCTTTTCGGCAGTACTTGTGCCCCTGAACAAACAGTTTACGGAGGCATGCAGTTTCGCCGCTTCGTCAAGGGTTTGCGATGGTGCCTATGAGAATTTGCGCCGTTTAATTACTTCGCCACCTATATGAGACACTTTACCCCGCCACTCTTACAGTAATGTGCGGTGATATGAGTACCGTCGGCATTAGTTCAGGCGTGGCCCACAAAAAGCGGTGTTTGACGACTGCGGAGTTGCCCTTTTCGGCAATACTTGTGCCCATGAACAAACAGGTTACGGAGGTATGCAGTTTCGCCGCTTCGTCAAAGGTTTGCGATGGTGCCTACGAGAATTCGCGACGTTTAATTACTTCGCCACCTATATGAGACACTTTTCCCCGCCACTCTTACAGTAATGCGAGGTGATAGGAGTACCGTCGGCATTAGTTCAGGCGTGCCCAACAAAAAGCGGTGTTTGACGACTGCGTAGTTGCCCTTTTCGGGAATACTTGTGCCCCTGAACAAACAGTTTACGGAGGCATGCAGTTTCGCCGCTTCGTCAAAGGTTTGCGATGGTGCCTATGAGAATTCGCGCCAATTAATTACTTCGCCACCTATATGAGACAGTTTACCCCTCCACTCTTACAGTAATGCGAGGTGATAGGAGTACCGTCGGCATTAGTTCAGGCGTGCCCAACAAAAAGCGGTGTTTGACGACTGCGTAGTTGCCCTTTTCGGGAATACTTGTGCCCCTGAACAAACAGTTTACGGAGGCATGCAGTTTC
Organism: Haemaphysalis longicornis; assembly: GCF_048455015.1. Lineage (NCBI taxonomy): Eukaryota > Metazoa > Arthropoda > Arachnida > Ixodida > Ixodidae > Haemaphysalis > Haemaphysalis longicornis. The sequence goes on from NW_027526445.1 coordinate 87,363,175, forward strand.
GCCGCTTCGTCAAAGGTTTGCGATGGTGCCTATGAGAATTCGCGCCGTTTAATTACTTCGCCACCTATATGAGACACTTTACCCCGCCACTCTTACAGTAATGTGCGGTGATATGAGTACCGTCGGCATTAGTTCAGGCGTGGCCCACAAAAAGCGGTGTTTGACGACTGCGTAGTTGGCCTTTTCGGCAATACTTGTGCCCATGAACAAACAGTTTACGGAGGTATGCAGTTTCGCCGCTTCGTCAAAGGTTTGCGATGGTGCCTATGAGAATTCGCGCCGTTTAATTACTTCGCCACCTATATGAGACAGTTTACCCCTCCACTCTTACAGTAATGCGAGGTGATAGGAGTACCGTCGGCATTAGTTCAGGCGTGCCCAACAAAAAGCGGTGTTTGACGACTGCGTAGTTGCCCTTTTCGGGAATACTTGTGCCCCTGAACAAACAGTTTACGGAGGCATGCAGTTTCGCCGCTTCGTCAAAGGTTTGCGATGGTGCCTACGAGAATTCGCGACGTTTAATTACTTCGCCACCTATATGAGACACTTTTTCCCGCCACTCTTACAGTAATGCGAGGTGATAGGAGTACCGTCGGCATTAGTTCAGGCGTGCCCAACAAAAAGCGGTGTTTGACGACTGCGTAGTTGCCCTTTTCGGGAATACTTGTGCCCCTGAACAAACAGTTTACGGAGGCATGCAGTTTCGCCGCTTCGTCAAAGGTTTGCGATGGTGCCTATGAGAATTCGCGCCGTTTAATTACTTCGCCACCTATATGAGACAGTTTACCCCTCCACTCTTACAGTAATGCGAGGTGATAGGAGTACCGTCGGCATTAGTTCAGGCGTGCCCAACAAAAAGCGGTGTTTGACGACTGCGTAGTTGCCCTTTTCGGGAATACTTGTGCCCCTGAACAAACAGTTTACGGAGGCATGCAGTTTCGCCGCTTCGTCAAAGGTTTGCGATGGTGCCTATGAGAATTCGCGCCGTTTAATTACTTCGCCACCTATATGAGACACTTTTCCCCGCCACTCTTACAGTAATGCGAGGTGATAGGAGTACCGTCGGCATTAGTTCAGGCGTGCCCAACAAAAAGCGGTGTTTGACGACTGCGTAGTTGCCCTTTTCGGCAATACTTGTGCCCCTGAACAAACAGTTTACGGAGGCATGCAGTTTCGCCGCTTCGTCAAAGGTTTGCGATGGTGCCTATGAGAATTCGCGCCGTTTAATTACTTCGCCACCTATATGAGACACTTTTCCCCGCCACTCGTACAGTAATGCGAGGTGATAGGAGTACCGTCGGCATTAGTTCAGGCGTGCCCAACAAAAAGCGGTGTTTGACGACTGCGTAGTTGCCCTTTTCGGGAATACTTGTGCCCCTGAACAAACAGTTTACGGAGGCATGCAGTTTCGCCGCTTCGTCAAAGGTTTGCGATGGTGCCTATGAGAATTCGCGCCGTTTAATTACTTCGCCACCTATATGAGACACCTTACCCCGCCACTCTTACAGTAATGTGCGGTGATATGAGTACCGTCGGCATTAGTTCAGGCGTGGCCCACAAAAAGCGGTGTTTGACGACTGCGTAGTTGGCCTTTTCGGCAATACTTGTGCCCATGAACAAACAGTTTACGGAGGTATGCAGTTTCGCCGCTTCGTCAAAGGTTTGCGATGGTGCCTATGAGAATTCGCGCCGTTTAATTACTTCGCCACCTATATGAGACAGTTTACCCCTCCACTCTTACAGTAATGCGAGGTGATAGGAGTACCGTCGGCATTAGTTCAGGCGTGCCCAACAAAAAGCGGTGTTTGACGACTGCGTAGTTGCCCTTTTCGGGAATACTTGTGCCCCTGAACAAACAGTTTACGGAGGCATGCAGTTTCGCCGCTTCGTCAAAGGTTTGCGATGGTGCCTACGAGAATTCGCGACGTTTAATTACTTCGCCACCTATATGAGACACTTTTTCCCGCCACTCTTACAGTAATGCGAGGTGATAGGAGTACCGTCGGCATTAGTTCAGGCGTGCCCAACAAAAAGCGGTGTTTGACGACTGCGTAGTTGCCCTTTTCGGGAATACTTGTGCCCCTGAACAAACAGTTTACGGAGGCATGCAGTTTCGCCGCTTCGTCAAAGGTTTGCGATGGTGCCTATGAGAATTCGCGCCGTTTAATTACTTCGCCACCTATATGAGACAGTTTACCCCTCCACTCTTACAGTAATGCGAGGTGATAGGAGTACCGTCGGCATTAGTTGAGGCGTGCCCAACAAAAAGCGGTGTTTGACGACTGCGTAGTTGCCCTTTTCGGGAATACTTGTGCCCCTGAACAAACAGTTTACGGAGGCATGCAGTTTCGCCGCTTCGTCAAAGGTTTGCGATGGTGCCTATGAGAATTCGCGCCGTTTAATTACTTCGCCACCTATATGAGACACTTTTCCCCGCCACTCTTACAGTAATGCGAGGTGATAGGAGTACCGTCGGCATTAGTTCAGGCGTGCCCAACAAAAAGCGGTGTTTGACGACTGCGTAGTTGCCCTTTTCGGCAATACTTGTGCCCCTGAACAAACAGTTTACGGAGGCATGCAGTTTCGCCGCTTCGTCAAAGGTTTGCGATGGTGCCTATGAGAATTCGCGCCGTTTAATTACTTCGCCACCTATATGAGACACTTTTCCCCGCCACTCGTACAGTAATGCGAGGTGATAGGAGTACCGTCGGCATTAGTTCAGGCGTGCCCAACAAAAAGCGGTGTTTGACGACTGCGTAGTTGCCCTTTTCGGCAATACTTGTGCCCCTGAACAAACAGTTTACGGAGGCATGCAGTTTCGCTGCTTCGTCAAAGGTTTGCGATGGTGCCTATGAGAAATCCCGCCGTTTAATTACTTCGCCACCTATATGAGACACTTTACACCGTCACTCTTACAGTAATGCGCGGTGATAGGAGTACTGTCGGCATTAGTTCAGGCGTGCCCCACAAAAAGCGGTGTTTGACAACTGCGTAGCTGCCCTTTTCGGCAATACTTGTGCCCCTGAACAAACAGTTTACGGAGGCATGCAGTTTCGCCGCTTCGTCAAAGGATTGCGATGGTGCCTATGAGAACTCGCCCCGTTTAATTACTTCGCCACCTATATGAGACACTTTACCCCGCCACTCTTACAGTAATGCGCGATGATAGGAGTACCGTCGGCATTAGTTCAGGCGTGGCCCACAAAAAGCGGTGTTTGACGACTGCGTAGTTGCCCTTTTCGGCAATACTTGTGCCCCTGAACAAACAGTTTACGGAGGCATGCAGTTTCGCCGCTTCGTCAAAGGTTTGCGATGGTGCCTATGAGAATTCGCGCCGTTTAATTACTTCGCCACCTATATGAGACAGTTTACCCCTCCACTCTTACAGTAATGCGCGGTGATAGGAGTACCGTCGGCATTGGTTCAGACGTGCCCCACAAAAGGCGGTGTTTGACGACTGCGTAGTTGCCCTTTTCGGCAGTACTTGTGCCCCTGAACAAACAGTTTACGGAGGCATGCAGTTTCGCCGCTTCGTCAAAGGTTTGCGATGGTGCCTATGAGAATTTGCGCCGTTTAATTACTTCGCCACCTATATGAGACACTTTACCCCGCCACTCTTACAGTAATGTGCGGTGATAGGAGTACCGTCGGCATTAGTTCAGGCGTGCCCAACAAAAAGCGGTTTTTCACGACTGCGTAGTTGCCCTTTTCGGCAATACTTGTGCCCCTGAACAAACAGTTTACGGAGGCATGCAGTTTCGCCGCTTCGTCAAAGGTTTGCGATGGTGCCTATGAGAATTCGCGCCGTTTAATTACTTCGCCACCTATATGAGACACTTTACCCCGCCACTCTTACAGTAATGCGCGGTGATATGAGTACCGTCGGCATTAGTTCAGGCGTGCCCAACAAAAAGCGGTGTTTGACGACTGCGTAGTTGCCCTTTTCGGCAATACTTGTGCCCCTGAACAAACAGTTTACGGAGGCATCCAGTTTCGCCGCTTCGTCAAAGGTTTGCGATGGTGCCTATGAGAAATCCCGCCGTTTAATTACTTCGCCACCTATATGAGACACTTTACACCGTCACTCTTACAGTAATGCGCGGTGATAAGAGTACTGTCGGCATTAGTTCAGGCGTGCCCCACAAAAAGCGGTGTTTGACGACTGCGTAGCTGCCCTTTTCGGCAATACTTGTGCCCCTGAACAAACAGTTTACGGAGGCATGCAGTTTCGCCGCTTCGTCAAAGGTTTGCGATGGTGCCTATGAGAACTCGCCCCGTTTAATTACTTCGCCACCTATATGAGACACTTTACCCCGCCACTCTTACAGTAATGCGCGATGATAGGAGTACCGTCGGCATTAGTTCAGGCGTGCCCAACAAAATGCGGTGTTTGACGACTGCGTAGTTGCCCTTTTCGGCAATACTTGTGCCCCTGAACAAACAGTTTACGGAGGCATGCAGTTTCGCCGCTTCGTCAAAGGTTTGCGATGGTGCCTTTGAGAAATCCCGCCGTTTAATTACTTCGCCACCTATATGAGACACTTTACCCCGCCACTCTTACAGTAATGCGCGGTGATAGGAGTACCGTCGGCATTAGTTCAGGCGTGCCCCACAAAAAGCGGTGTTTGACGACTGCGTAGTTGCCCTTTTCGGCAGTACTTGTGCCCCTGAACAAACAGTTTACGGAGGCATGCAGTTTCGCCGCTTCGTCAAGGGTTTGCGATGGTGCCTATGAGAATTTGCGCCGTTTAATTACTTCGCCACCTATATGAGACACTTTACCCCGCCACTCTTACAGTAATGTGCGGTGATATGAGTACCGTCGGCATTAGTTCAGGCGTGGCCCACAAAAAGCGGTGTTTGACGACTGCGGAGTTGCCCTTTTCGGCAATACTTGTGCCCATGAACAAACAGGTTACGGAGGTATGCAGTTTCGCCGCTTCGTCAAAGGTTTGCGATGGTGCCTACGAGAATTCGCGACGTTTAATTACTTCGCCACCTATATGAGACACTTTTCCCCGCCACTCTTACAGTAATGCGAGGTGATAGGAGTACCGTCGGCATTAGTTCAGGCGTGCCCAACAAAAAGCGGTGTTTGACGACTGCGTAGTTGCCCTTTTCGGGAATACTTGTGCCCCTGAACAAACAGTTTACGGAGGCATGCAGTTTCGCCGCTTCGTCAAAGGTTTGCGATGGTGCCTATGAGAATTCGCGCCGTTTAATTACTTCGCCACCTATATGAGACAGTTTACCCCTCCACTCTTACAGTAATGCGAGGTGATAGGAGTACCGTCGGCATTAGTTCAGGCGTGCCCAACAAAAAGCGGTGTTTGACGACTGCGTAGTTGCCCTTTTCGGGAATACTTGTGCCCCTGAACAAACAGTTTACGGAGGCATGCAGTTTCGCCGCTTCGTCAAAGGTTTGCGATGGTGCCTATGAGAATTCGCGCCGTTTAATTACTTCGCCACCTATATGAGACACTTTACCCCGCCACTCTTACAGTAATGTGCGGTGATATGAGTACCGTCGGCATTAGTTCAGGCGTGGCCCACAAAAAGCGGTGTTTGACGACTGCGTAGTTGCCCTTTTCGGCAATACTTGTGCCCCTGAACAAACAGTTTACGGAGGCATGCAGTTTCGCTGCTTCGTCAAAGGTTTGCGATGGTGCCTATGAGAAATCCCGCCGTTTAATTACTTCGCCACCTATATGAGACACTTTACACCGTCACTCTTACAGTAATGCGCGGTGATAGGAGTACTGTCGGCATTAGTTCAGGCGTGCCCCACAAAAAGCGGTGTTTGACAACTGCGTAGCTGCCCTTTTCGGCAATACTTGTGCCCCTGAACAAACAGTTTACGGAGGCATGCAGTTTCGCCGCTTCGTCAAAGGTTTGCGATGGTGCCTATGAGAACTCGCCCCGTTTAATTACTTCGCCACCTATATGAGACACTTTACCCCGCCACTCTTACAGTAATGCGCGATGATAGGAGTACCGTCGGCATTAGTTCAGGCGTGGCCCACAAAAAGCGGTGTTTGACGACTGCGTAGTTGCCCTTTTCGGCAATACTTGTGCCCCTGAACAAACAGTTTACGGAGGCATGCAGTTTCGCCGCTTCGTCAAAGGTTTGCGATGGTGCCTATGAGAATTCGCGCCGTTTAATTACTTCGCCACCTATATGAGACAGTTTACCCCTCCACTCTTACAGTAATGCGCGGTGATAGGAGTACCGTCGGCATTGGTTCAGACGTGCCCCACAAAAGGCGGTGTTTGACGACTGCGTAGTTGCCCTTTTCGGCAGTACTTGTGCCCCTGAACAAACAGTTTACGGAGGCATGCAGTTTCGCCGCTTCGTCAAAGGTTTGCGATGGTGCCTATGAGAATTTGCGCCGTTTAATTACTTCGCCACCTATATGAGACACTTTACCCCGCCACTCTTAGAGTAATGTGCGGTGATAGGAGTACCGTCGGCATTAGTTCAGGCGTGCCCAACAAAAAGCGGTTTTTCACGACTGCGTAGTTGCCCTTTTCGGCAATACTTGTGCCCCTGAACAAACAGTTTACGGAGGCATGCAGTTTCGCCGCTTCGTCAAAGGTTTGCGATGGTGCCTATGAGAATTCGCGCCGTTTAATTACTTCGCCACCTATATGAGACACTTTACCCCGCCACTCTTACAGTAATGCGCGGTGATATGAGTACCGTCGGCATTAGTTCAGGCGTGCCCAACAAAAAGCGGTGTTTGACGACTGCGTAGTTGCCCTTTTCGGCAATACTTGTGCCCCTGAACAAACAGTTTACGGAGGCATCCAGTTTCGCCGCTTCGTCAAAGGTTTGCGATGGTGCCTATGAGAAATCCCGCCGTTTAATTACTTCGCCACCTATATGAGACACTTTACACCGTCACTCTTACAGTAATGCGCGGTGATAAGAGTACTGTCGGCATTAGTTCAGGCGTGCCCCACAAAAAGCGGTGTTTGACGACTGCGTAGCTGCCCTTTTCGGCAATACTTGTGCCCCTGAACAAACAGTTTACGGAGGCATGCAGTTTCGCCGCTTCGTCAAAGGTTTGCGATGGTGCCTATGAGAACTCGCCCCGTTTAATTACTTCGCCACCTATATGAGACACTTTACCCCGCCACTCTTACAGTAATGCGCGATGATAGGAGTACCGTCGGCATTAGTTTAGGCGTGCCCAACAAAATGCGGTGTTTGACGACTGCGTAGTTGCCCTTTTCGGCAATACTTGTGCTCCTGAACAAACAGTTTACGGAGGCATGCAGTTTCGCCGCTTCGTCAAAGGTTTGCGATGGTGCCTTTGAGAAATCCCGCCGTTTAATTACTTCGCCACCTATATGAGACACTTTACCCCGCCACTCTTACAGTAATGCGCGGTGATAGGAGTACCGTCGGCATTAGTTCAGGCGTGCCCCACAAAAAGCGGTGTTTGACGACTGCGTAGTTGCCCTTTTCGGCAGTACTTGTGCCCCTGAACAAACAGTTTACGGAGGCATGCAGTTTCGCCGCTTCGTCAAGGGTTTGCGATGGTGCCTATGAGAATTTGCGCCGTTTAATTACTTCGCCACCTATATGAGACACTTTACCCCGCCACTCTTACAGTAATGTGCGGTGATATGAGTACCGTCGGCATTAGTTCAGGCGTGGCCCACAAAAAGCGGTGTTTGACGACTGCGGAGTTGCCCTTTTCGGCAATACTTGTGCCCATGAACAAACAGGTTACGGAGGTATGCAGTTTCGCCGCTTCGTCAAAGGTTTGCGATGGTGCCTACGAGAATTCGCGACGTTTAATTACTTCGCCACCTATATGAGACACTTTTCCCCGCCACTCTTACAGTAATGCGAGGTGATAGGAGTACCGTCGGCATTAGTTCAGGCGTGCCCAACAAAAAGCGGTGTTTGACGACTGCGTAGTTGCCCTTTTCGGGAATACTTCTGCCCCTGAACAAACAGTTTACGGAGGCATGCAGTTTCGCCGCTTCGTCAAAGGTTTGCGATGGTGCCTATGAGAATTCGCGCCGTTTAATTACTTCGCCACCTATATGAGACAGTTTACCCCTCCACTCTTACAGTAATGCGAGGTGATAGGAGTACCGTCGGCATTAGTTCAGGCGTGCCAACAAAAAGCGGTGTTTGACGACTGCGTAGTTGCCCTTTTCGGGAATACTTGTGCCCCTGAACAAACAGTTTACGGAGGCATGCAGTTTCGCCGCTTCGTCAAAGGTTTCCGATGGTGCCTATGAGAATTCGCGCCGTTTAATTACTTCGCCACCTATATGAGACACTTTACCCCGCCACTCTTACAGTAATGTGCGGTGATATGAGTACCGTCGGCATTAGTTCAGGCGTGGCCCACAAAAAGCGGTGTTTGACGACTGCGTAGTTGGCCTTTTCGGCAATACTTGTGCCCATGAACAAACAGTTTACGGAGGTATGCAGTTTCGCCGCTTCGTCAAAGGTTTGCGATGGTGCCTATGAGAATTCGCGCCGTTTAATTACTTCGCCACCTATATGAGACAGTTTACCCCTCCACTCTTACAGTAATGCGAGGTGATAGGAGTACCGTCGGCATTAGTTCAGGCGTGCCCAACAAAAAGCGGTGTTTGACGACTGCGTAGTTGCCCTTTTCGGGAATACTTGTGCCCCTGAACAAACAGTTTACGGAGGCATGCAGTTTCGCCGCTTCGTCAAAGGTTTGCGATGGTGCCTACGAGAATTCGCGACGTTTAATTACTTCGCCACCTATATGAGACACTTTTCCCCGCCACTCTTACAGTAATGCGAGGTGATAGGAGTACCGTCGGCATTAGTTCAGGCGTGCCCAACAAAAAGCGGTGTTTGACGACTGCGTAGTTGCCCTTTTCGGGAATACTTGTGCCCCTGAACAAACAGTTTACGGAGGCATGCAGTTTCGCCGCTTCGTCAAAGGTTTGCGATGGTGCCTATGAGAATTCGCGCCGTTTAATTACTTCGCCACCTATATGAGACAGTTTACCCCTCCACTCTTACAGTAATGCGAGGTGATAGGAGTACCGTCGGCATTAGTTCAGGCGTGCCCAACAAAAAGCGGTGTTTGACGACTGCGTAGTTGCCCTTTTCGGGAATACTTGTGCCCCTGAACAAACAGTTTACGGAGGCATGCAGTTTCGCCGCTTCGTCAAAGGTTTGCGATGGTGCCTATGAGAATTCGCGCCGTTTAATTACTTCGCCACCTATATGAGACACTTTTCCCCGCCACTCTTACAGTAATGCGAGGTGATAGGAGTACCGTCGGCATTAGTTCAGGCGTGCCCAACAAAAAGCGGTGTTTGACGACTGCGTAGTTGCCCTTTTCGGCAATACTTGTGCCCCTGAACAAACAGTTTACGGAGGCATGCAGTTTCGCCGCTTCGTCAAAGGTTTGCGATGGTGCCTATGAGAATTCGCGCCGTTTAATTACTTCGCCACCTATATGAGACACTTTTCCCCGCCACTCTTACAGTAATGCGAGGTGATAGGAGTACCGTCGGCATTAGTTCAGGCGTGCCCAACAAAAAGCGGTGTTTGACGACTGCGTAGTTGCCCTTTTCGGCAATACTTGTGCCCCTGAACAAACAGTTTACGGAGGCATGCAGTTTCGCCGCTTCGTCAAAGGTTTGCGATGGTGCCTATGAGAATTCGCGCCGTTTAATTACTTCGCCACCTATATGAGACAGTTTACCCCTCCACTCTTACAGTAATGCGAGGTGATAGGAGTACCGTCGGCATTAGTTCAGGCGTGCCCAACAAAAAGCGGTGTTTGACGACTGCGTAGTTGCCCTTTTCGGGAATACTTGTTCCCCTGAACAAACAGTTTACGGAGGTATGCAGTTTCGCCGCTTCGTCAAAGGTTTGCGATGGTGCCTATGAGAATTCGCGCCGTTTAATTACTTCGCCACCTATATGAAACACTTTTCCCCGCCACTGTTACAGTAATGCGAGGTGATAGGAGTACCGTCGGCATTATTTCAGGCGTGGCCCACAAAAAGCGGTGTTTGACGACTGCGTAGTTGCCCTTTTCGGCAATACTTGTGCCCATGAACAAACAGTTTACGGAGGTATGCAGTTTCGCCGCTTCGTCAAAGGTTTGCGATGGTGCCTATGAGAATTCGCGACGTTTAATTACTTCGCCACCTATATGAGACACTTTTCCCCGCCACTCTTACAGTAATGCGAGGTGATAGGAGTACCGTCGGCATTAGTTCAGGCGTGCCCAACAAAAAGCGGTGTTTGACGACTGCGTAGTTGCCCTTTTCGGGAATACTTGTGCCCCTGAACAAACAGTTTACGGAGGCATGCAGTTTCGCCGCTTCGTCAAAGGTTTGCGATGGTGCCTATGAGAATTCGCGCCGTTTAATTACTTCGCCACCTATATGAGACAGTTTACCCCTCCACTCTTACAGTAATGCGCGGTGATAGGAGTACCGTCGGCATTAGTTCAGGCGTGCCCCACAAAAAGCGGTGTTTGACGACTGCGTAGTTGCCCTTTTCGGCAATACTTGTGCCCCTGAACAAACAGTTTACGGAGGCATGCAGTTTCGCCGCTTCGTCAAAGGTTTGCGATTGTGCCTATGAGAATTCGCGCCGTTTAATTACGTCGCCACCTATATGAGACACTTTACCCCGCCACTCTTACAGTAATGCGCGATGATAGGAGTACCGTCGGCATTAGTTCAGGCGTGCCCAACAAAATGCGGTGTTTGACGACTGCGTAGTTGCCCTTTTCGGCAATACTTGTGCCCCTGAACAAACAGTTTACGGAGGCATTCAGTTTCGCCGCTTCGTCAAAGGTTTGCGATGGTGCCTATGAGAAATCCCGCCGTTTAATTACGACGCCACCTATATGAGACACTTTACCCCGCCACTCTTACAGTAATGCGCGGTGATAGGAGTACCGTCGGCATTAGTTCAGGCGTGCCCCACAAAAAGCGGTGTTTGACGACTGCGTAGTTGCCCTTTTCGGCAGTACTTGTGCCCCTGAACAAACAGTTTACGGAGGCATGCAGTTTCGCCGCTTCGTCAAAGGTTTGCGATGGTGCCTATGAGAATTTGCGCCGTTTAATTACTTCGCCACCTATATGAGACACTTTACCCCGCCACTCTTACAGTAATGTGCGGTGATATGAGTACCGTCGGCATTAGTTCAGGCGTGGCCCACAAAAAGCGGTGTTTGACGACTGCGTAGTTGGCCTTTTCGGCAATACTTGTGCCCATGAACAAACAGTTTACGGAGGTATGCAGTTTCGCCGCTTCGTCAAAGGTTTGCGATGGTGCCTATGAGAATTCGCGACGTTTAATTACTTCGCCACCTATATGAGACACTTTTCCCCGCCACTCTTACAGTAATGCGAGGTGATAGGAGTACCGTCGGCATTAGTTCAGGCGTGCCCAACAAAAAGCGGTGTTTGACGACTGCGTAGTTGCCCTTTTCGGGAATACTTGTGCCCCTGAACAAACAGTTTATGGAGGCATGCAGTTTCGCCGCTTCGTCAAAGGTTTGCGATGGTGCCTATGAGAATTCGCGCCGTTTAATTACTTCGCCACCTATATGAGACACTTTTCCCCGCCACTCTTACAGTAATGCGAGGTGATAGGAGTACCGTCGGCATTAGTTCAGGCGTGCCCAACAAAAATCGGTGTTTGACGACTGCGTAGTTGCCCTTTTCGGCAATACTTGTGCCCCTGAACAAACAGTTTACGGAGGCATGCAGTTTCGCCGCTTCGTCAAAGGTTTGCGATGGTGCCTATGAGAATTCGCGCCGTTTAATTACTTCGCCACCTATATGAGACAGTTTACCCCTCCACTCTTACAGTAATGCGAGGTGATAGGAGTACCGTCGGCATTAGTTCAGGCGTGCCCAACAAAAAGCGGTGTTTGACGACTGCGTAGTTGCCCTTTTCGGGAATACTTGTGCCCCTGAACAAACAGTTTACGGAGGTATGCAGTTTCGCCGCTTCGTCAAAGGTTTGCGATGGTGCCTATGAGAATTCGCGCCGTTTAATTACTTCGCCACCTATATGAGACACTTTTCCCCGCCACTCTTACAGTAATGCGAGGTGATAGGAGTACCGTCGGCATTAGTTCGGGCGTGGCCCACAAAAAGCGGTGTTTGACGACTGCGTAGTTGCCCTTTTCGGCAATACTTGTGCCCATGAACAAACAGTTTACGGAGGTATGCAGTTTCGCCGCTTCGTCAAAGGTTTGCGATGGTGCCTATGAGAATTCGCGACGTTTAATTACTTCGCCACCTATACGAGACACTTTTCCCCGCCACTCTTACAGTAATGCGAGGTGATAGGAGTACCGTCGGCATTAGTTCAGGCGTGCCCCACAAAAAGCGGTGTTTGACGACTGCGTAGTTGCCCTTTCCGGCAATACTTGTGCCCCTGAACAAACAGTTTACGGAGGCATTCAGTTTCGCCGCTTCGTCAAAGGTTTGCGATGGTGCCTATGAGAAATCCCGCCGCTTAATTACGACGCCACCTATATGAGACACTTTACCCCGCCACTCTTACAGTAATGCGCGGTGATAGGAGTACCGTCGGCATTAGTTCAGGCGTGCCCCACAAAAAGCGGTGTTTGACGACTGCGTAGTTGCCCTTTTCGGCAGTACTTGTGCCCCTGAACAAACAGTTTACGGAGGCATGCAGTTTCGCAGCTTCGTCAAAGGTTTGCGATGGTGCCTATGAGAATTTGCGCCGTTTAATTACTTCGCCACCTATATGAGACACTTTACCCCGCCACTCTTACAGTAATGTGCGGTGATATGAGTACCGTCGGCATTAGTTCAGGCGTGGCCCACAAAAAGCGGTGTTTGACGACTGCGTAGTTGGCCTTTTCGGCAATACTTGTGCCCATGAACAAACAGTTTACGGAGGTATGCAGTTTCGCCGCTTCGTCAAAGGTTTGCGATGGTGCCTATGAGAATTCGCGCCGTTTAATTACTTCGCCACCTATATGAGACACTTTTCCCCGCCACTCTTACAGTAATGCGAGGTGATAGGAGTACCGTCGGCATTAGTTCAGGCGTGCCCAACAAAAAGCGGTGTTTGACGACTGCGTAGTTGCCCTTTTCGGCAATACTTGTGCCCCTGAACAAACAGTTTACGGAGGCATGCAGTTTCGCCGCTTCGTCAAAGGTTTGCGATGGTGCCTATGAGAATTCGCGCCGTTTAATTACTTCGCCACCTATATGAGACAGTTTACCCCTCCACTCTTACAGTAATGCGAGGTGATAGGAGTACCGTCGGCATTAGTTCAGGCGTGCCCAACAAAAAGCGGTGTTTGACGACTGCGTAGTTGCCCTTTTCGGGAATACTTGTGCCCCTGAACAAACAGTTTACGGAGGTATGCAGTTTCGCCGCTTCGTCAAAGGTTTGCGATGGTGCCTATGAGAATTCGCGCCGTTTAATTACTTCGCCACCTATATGAGACACTTTTCCCCGCCACTCTTACAGTAATGCGAGGTGATAGGAGTACCGTCGGCATTAGTTCAGGCGTGCCCAACAAAAAGCGGTGTTTGACGACTGCGTAGTTGCCCTTTTCGGCAATACTTGTGCCCCTGAACAAACAGTTTACGGAGGCATGCAGTTTCGCCGCTTCGTCAAAGGTTTGCGATGGTGCCTATGAGAATTCGCGCCGTTTAATTACTTCGCCACCTATATGAGACAGTTTACCCCTCCACTCTTACAGTAATGCGAGGTGATAGGAGTACCGTCGGCATTAGTTCAGGCGTGCCCAACAAAAAGCGGTGTTTGACGACTGCGTAGTTGCCCTTTTCGGCAATACTTGTGCCCCTGAACAAACAGTTTACGGAGGCATGCAGTTTCGCCGCTTCGTCAAAGGTTTGCGATGGTGCCTATGAGAATTCGCGCCGTTTAATTACTTCGCCACCTATATGAGACAGTTTACCCCTCCACTCTTACAGTAATGCGCGGTGATAGGAGTACCGTCGGCATTAGTTCAGGCGTGCCCCACAAAAAGCGGTGTTTGACGACTGCGTAGTTGCCCTTTTCGGCAGTACTTGTGCCCCTGAACAAACAGTTTACGGAGGCATGCAGTTTCGCCGCTTCGTCAAAGGTTTGCGATGGTGCCTATGAGAATTTGCGCCGTTTAATTACTTCGCAACCTATATGAGACACTTTACCCCGCCACTCTTACAGTAATGTGCGGTGATATGAGTACCGTCGGCATTAGTTCAGGCGTGGCCCACAAAAAGCGGTGTTTGACGACTGCGTAGTTGGCCTTTTCGGCAATACTTGTGCCCATGAACAAACAGTTTACGGAGGTATGCAGTTTCGCCGCTTCGTCAAAGGTTTGCGATGGTGCCTATGAGAATTCGCGACGTTTAATTACTTCGCCACCTATATGAGACACTTTTCCCCGCCACTCTTACAGTAATGCGAGGTGATAGGAGTACCGTCGGCATTAGTTCAGGCGTGCCCAACAAAAAGCGGTGTTTGACGACTGCGTAGTTGCCCTTTTCGGGAATACTTGTGCCCCTGAACAAACAGTTTACGGAGGCATGCAGTTTCGCCGCTTCGTCAAAGGTTTGCGATGGTGCCTATGAGAATTCGCGCCGTTTAATTACTTCGCCACCTATATGAGACAGTTTACCCCTCCAATCTTACAGTAATGCGAGGTGATAGGAGTACCGTCGGCATTAGTTCAGGCGTGCCCAACAAAAAGCGGTGTTTGACGACTGCGTAGTTGCCCTTTTCGGGAATACTTGTGCCCCTGAACAAACAGTTTACGGAGGCATGCAGTTTCGCCGCTTCGTCAAAGGTTTGCGATGGTGCCTATGAGAATTCGCGCCGTTTAATTACTTCGCCACCTATATGAGACACTTTTCCCCGCCACTCTTACAGTAATGCGAGGTGATAGGAGTACCGTCGGCATTAGTTCAGGCGTGCCCAACAAAAAGCGGTGTTTGACGACTGCGTAGTTGCCCTTTTCGGCAATACTTGTGCCCCTGAACAAACAGTTTACGGAGGCATGCAGTTTCGCCGCTTCGTCAAAGGTTTGCGATGGTGCCTATGAGAATTCGCGCCGTTTAATTACTTCGCCACCTATATGAGACAGTTTACCCCTCCACTCTTACAGTAATGCGAGGTGATAGGAGTACCGTCGGCATTAGTTCAGGCGTGCCCAACAAAAAGCGGTGTTTGAAGACTGCGTAGTTGCCCTTTTCGGGAATACTTGTGCCCCTGAACAAACAGTTTACGGAGGTATGCAGTTTCGCCGCTTCGTCAAAGGTTTGCGATGGTGCCTATGAGAATTCGCGCCGTTTAATTACTTCGCCACCTATATGAGACACTTTTCCCCGCCACTCTTACAGTAATGCGAGGTGATAGGAGTACCGTCGGCATTAGTTCAGGCGTGGCCCACAAAAAGCGGTGTTTGACGACTGCGTAGTTGCCCTTTTCGGCAATACTTGTGCCCATGAACAAACAGTTTACGGAGGTATGCAGTTTCGCCGCTTCGTCAAAGGTTTGCGATGGTGCCTATGAGAATTCGCGACGTTTAATTACTTCGCCACCTATATGAGACACTTTTCCCCGCCACTCTTACAGTAATGCGAGGTGATAGGAGTACCGTCGGCATTAGTTCAGGCGTGCCCCACAAAAAGCGGTGTTTGACGACTGCGTAGTTGCCCTTTTCGGCAATACTTGTGCCCCTGAACAAACAGTTTACGGAAGCATTCAGTTTCGCCGCTTCGTCAAAGGTTTGCGATGGTGCCTATGAGAAATCCCGCCGCTTAATTACGACGCCACCTATATGAGACACTTTACCCCGCCACTCTTACAGTAATGCGCGGTGATAGGAGTACCGTCGGCATTAGTTCAGGCGTGCCCCACAAAAAGCGGTGTTTGACGACTGCGTAGTTGCCCTTTTCGGCAGTACTTGTGCCCCTGAACAAACAGTTTACGGAGGCATGCAGTTTCGCCGCTTCGTCAAAGGTTTGCGATGGTGCCTATGAGAATTTGCGCCGTTTAATTACTTCGCCACCTATATGAGACACTTTACCCCGCCACTCTTACAGTAATGTGCGGTGATATGAGTACCGTCGGCATTAGTTCAGGCGTGGCCCACAAAAAGCGGTGTTTGACGACTGCGTAGTTGGCCTTTTCGGCAATACTTGTGCCCATGAACAAACAGTTTACGGAGGTATGCAGTTTCGCCGCTTCGTCAAAGGTTTGCGATGGTGCCTATGAGAATTCGCGCCGTTTAATTACTTCGCCACCTATATGAGACACTTTTCCCCGCCACTCTTACAGTAATGCGAGGTGATAGGAGTACCGTCGGCATTAGTTCAGGCGTGCCCAACAAAAAGCGGTGTTTGACGACTGCGTAGTTGCCCTTTTCGGCAATACTTGTGCCCCTGAACAAACAGTTTACGGAGGCATGCAGTTTCGCCGCTTCGTCAAAGGTTTGCGATGGTGCCTATGAGAATTCGCGCCGTTTAATTACTTCGCCACCTATATGAGACAGTTTACCCCTCCACTCTTACAGTAATGCGAGGTGATAGGAGTACCGTCGGCATTAGTTCAGGCGTGCCCAACAAAAAGCGGTGTTTGACGACTGCGTAGTTGCCCTTTTCGGGAATACTTGTGCCCCTGAACAAACAGTTTACGGAGGTATGCAGTTTCGCCGCTTCGTCAAAGGTTTGCGATGGTGCCTATGAGAATTCGCGCCGTTTAATTACTTCGCCACCTATATGAGACACTTTTCCCCGCCACTCTTACAGTAATGCGAGGTGATAGGAGTACCGTCGGCATTAGTTCAGGCGTGGCCCACAAAAAGCGGTGTTTGACGACTGCGTAGTTGCCCTTTTCGGCAATACTTGTGCCCATGAACAAACAGTTTACGGAGGTATGCAGTTTCGCCGCTTCGTCAAAGGTTTGCGATGGTGCCTATGAGAATTCGCGACGTTTAATTACTTCGCCACCTATATGAGACACTTTTCCCCGCCACTCTTACAGTAATGCGAGGTGATAGGAGTACCGTCGGCATTAGTTCAGGCGTGCCCAACAAAAAGCGGTGTTTGACGACTGCGTAGTTGCCCTTTTCGGGAATACTTGTGCCCCTGAACAAACAGTTTACGGAGGCATGCAGTTTCGCCGCTTCGTCAAAGGTTTGCGATGGTGCCTATGAGAATTCGCGCCGTTTAATTACTTCGCCACCTATATGAGACAGTTTACCCCTCCACTCTTACAGTAATGCGAGGTGATAGGAGTACCGTCGGCATTAGTTCAGGCGTGCCCAACAAAAAGCGGTGTTTGACGACTGCGTAGTTGCCCTTTTCGGCAATACTTGTGCCCCTGAACAAACAGTTTACGGAGGCATGCAGTTTCGCCGCTTCGTCAAAGGTTTGCGATGGTGCCTATGAGAATTCGCGCCGTTTAATTACTTCGCCACCTATATGAGACAGTTTACCCCTCCACTCTTACAGTAATGCGCGGTGATAGGAGTACCGTCGGCATTAGTTCAGGCGTGCCCCACAAAAAGCGGTGTTTGACGACTGCGTAGTTGCCCTTTTCGGCAGTACTTGTGCCCCTGAACAAACAGTTTACGGAGGCATGCAGTTTCGCCGCTTCGTCAAAGGTTTGCGATGGTGCCTATGAGAATTTGCGCCGTTTAATTACTTCGCAACCTATATGAGACACTTTACCCCGCCACTCTTACAGTAATGTGCGGTGATATGAGTACCGTCGGCATTAGTTCAGGCGTGGCCCACAAAAAGCGGTGTTTGACGACTGCGTAGTTGGCCTTTTCGGCAATACTTGTGCCCATGAACAAACAGTTTACGGAGGTATGCAGTTTCGCCGCTTCGTCAAAGGTTTGCGATGGTGCCTATGAGAATTCGCGACGTTTAATTACTTCGCCACCTATATGAGACACTTTTCCCCGCCACTCTTACAGTAATGCGAGGTGATAGGAGTACCGTCGGCATTAGTTCAGGCGTGCCCAACAAAAAGCGGTGTTTGACGACTGCGTAGTTGCCCTTTTCGGGAATACTTGTGCCCCTGAACAAACAGTTTACGGAGGCATGCAGTTTCGCCGCTTCGTCAAAGGTTTGCGATGGTGCCTATGAGAATTCGCGCCGTTTAATTACTTCGCCACCTATATGAGACAGTTTACCCCTCCACTCTTACAGTAATGCGAGGTGATAGGAGTACCGTCGGCATTAGTTCAGGCGTGCCCAACAAAAAGCGGTGTTTGACGACTGCGTAGTTGCCCTTTTCGGGAATACTTGTGCCCCTGAACAAACAGTTTACGGAGGCATGCAGTTTCGCCGCTTCGTCAAAGGTTTGCGATGGTGCCTATGAGAATTCGCGCCGTTTAATTACTTCGCCACCTATATGAGACACTTTTCCCCGCCACTCTTACAGTAATGCGAGGTGATAGGAGTACCGTCGGCATTAGTTCAGGCGTGCCCAACAAAAAGCGGTGTTTGACGACTGCGTAGTTGCCCTTTTCGGCAATACTTGTGCCCCTGAACAAACAGTTTACGGAGGCATGCAGTTTCGCCGCTTCGTCAAAGGTTTGCGATGGTGCCTATGAGAATTCGCGCCGTTTAATTACTTCGCCACCTATATGAGACAGTTTACCCCTCCACTCTTACAGTAATGCGAGGTGATAGGAGTACCGTCGGCATTAGTTCAGGCGTGCCCAACAAAAAGCGGTGTTTGAAGACTGCGTAGTTGCCCTTTTCGGGAATACTTGTGCCCCTGAACAAACAGTTTACGGAGGTATGCAGTTTCGCCGCTTCGTCAAAGGTTTGCGATGGTGCCTATGAGAATTCGCGCCGTTTAATTACTTCGCCACCTATATGAGACACTTTTCCCCGCCACTCTTACAGTAATGCGAGGTGATAGGAGTACCGTCGGCATTAGTTCAGGCGTGGCCCACAAAAAGCGGTGTTTGACGACTGCGTAGTTGCCCTTTTCGGCAATACTTGTGCCCATGAACAAACAGTTTACGGAGGTATGCAGTTTCGCCGCTTCGTCAAAGGTTTGCGATGGTGCCTATGAGAATTCGCGACGTTTAATTACTTCGCCACCTATATGAGACACTTTTCCCCGCCACTCTTACAGTAATGCGAGGTGATAGGAGTACCGTCGGCATTAGTTCAGGCGTGCCCCACAAAAAGCGGTGTTTGACGACTGCGTAGTTGCCCTTTTCGGCAATACTTGTGCCCCTGAACAAACAGTTTACGGAAGCATTCAGTTTCGCCGCTTCGTCAAAGGTTTGCGATGGTGCCTATGAGAAATCCCGCCGCTTAATTACGACGCCACCTATATGAGACACTTTACCCCGCCACTCTTACAGTAATGCGCGGTGATAGGAGTACCGTCGGCATTAGTTCAGGCGTGCCCCACAAAAAGCGGTGTTTGACGACTGCGTAGTTGCCCTTTTCGGCAGTACTTGTGCCCCTGAACAAACAGTTTACGGAGGCATGCAGTTTCGCCGCTTCGTCAAAGGTTTGCGATGGTGCCTATGAGAATTTGCGCCGTTTAATTACTTCGCCACCTATATGAGACACTTTACCCCGCCACTCTTACAGTAATGTGCGGTGATATGAGTACCGTCGGCATTAGTTCAGGCGTGGCCCACAAAAAGCGGTGTTTGACGACTGCGTAGTTGGCCTTTTCGGCAATACTTGTGCCCATGAACAAACAGTTTACGGAGGTATGCAGTTTCGCCGCTTCGTCAAAGGTTTGCGATGGTGCCTATGAGAATTCGCGCCGTTTAATTACTTCGCCACCTATATGAGACACTTTTCCCCGCCACTCTTACAGTAATGCGAGGTGATAGGAGTACCGTCGGCATTAGTTCAGGCGTGCCCAACAAAAAGCGGTGTTTGACGACTGCGTAGTTGCCCTTTTCGGCAATACTTGTGCCCCTGAACAAACAGTTTACGGAGGCATGCAGTTTCGCCGCTTCGTCAAAGGTTTGCGATGGTGCCTATGAGAATTCGCGCCGTTTAATTACTTCGCCACCTATATGAGACAGTTTACCCCTCCACTCTTACAGTAATGCGAGGTGATAGGAGTACCGTCGGCATTAGTTCAGGCGTGCCCAACAAAAAGCGGTGTTTGACGACTGCGTAGTTGCCCTTTTCGGGAATACTTGTGCCCCTGAACAAACAGTTTACGGAGGTATGCAGTTTCGCCGCTTCGTCAAAGGTTTGCGATGGTGCCTATGAGAATTCGCGCCGTTTAATTACTTCGCCACCTATATGAGACACTTTTCCCCGCCACTCTTACAGTAATGCGAGGTGATAGGAGTACCGTCGGCATTAGTTCAGGCGTGGCCCACAAAAAGCGGTGTTTGACGACTGCGTAGTTGCCCTTTTCGGCAATACTTGTGCCCATGAACAAACAGTTTACGGAGGTATGCAGTTTCGCCGCTTCGTCAAAGGTTTGCGATGGTGCCTATGAGAATTCGCGACGTTTAATTACTTCGCCACCTATATGAGACACTTTTCCCCGCCACTCTTACAGTAATGCGAGGTGATAGGAGTACCGTCGGCATTAGTTCAGGCGTGCCCAACAAAAAGCGGTGTTTGACGACTGCGTAGTTGCCCTTTTCGGGAATACTTGTGCCCCTGAACAAACAGTTTACGGAGGCATGCAGTTTCGCCGCTTCGTCAAAGGTTTGCGATGGTGCCTATGAGAATTCGCGCCGTTTAATTACTTCGCCAGCTATATGAGACAGTTTACCCCTCCACTCTTACAGTAATGCGCGGTGATAGGAGTACCGTCGGCATTAGTTCAGGCGTGCCCCACAAAAAGCGGTGTTTGACGACTGCGTAGTTGCCCTTTTCGGCAATACTTGTGCCCCTGAACAAACAGTTTACGGAGGCATGCAGTTTCGCCGCTTCGTCAAAGGTTTGCGATGGTGCCTACGAGAATTCGCGACGTTTAATTACTTCGCCACCTATATGGGACACTTTTCCCCGCCACTCTTACAGTAATGCGAGGTGATAGGAGTACCGTCGGCATTAGTTCAGGCGTGCCCAACAAAAAGCGGTGTTTGACGACTGCGTAGTTGCCCTTTTCGGGAATACTTGTGCCCCTGAACAAACAGTTTACGGAGGCATGCAGTTTCGCCGCTTCGTCAAAGGTTTGCGATGGTGCCTATGAGAATTCGCGCCGTTTAATTACTTCGCCACCTATATGAAACAGTTTACCCCTCCACTCTTACAGTAATGCGAGGTGATAGGAGTACCGTCGGTATTAGTTCAGGCGTGCCCAACAAAAAGCGGTGTTTGACGACTGCGTAGTTGCCCTTTTCGGGAATACTTGTTCCCCTGAACAAACAGTTTACGGAGGCATGCAGTTTCGCCGCTTCGTCAAAGGTTTGCGATGGTGCCTATGAGAATTCGCGCCGTTTAATTACTTCGCCACCTATATGAGACACTTTTCCCCGCCACTCTTACAGTAATGCGAGGTGATAGGAGTACCGTCGGCATTAGTTCAGGCGTGCCCAACAAAAAGCGGTGTTTGACGACTGCGTAGTTGCCCTTTTCGGCAATACTTGTGCCCCTGAACAAACAGTTTACGGAGGCATGCAGTTTCGCCGCTTCGTCAAAGGTTTGCGATGGTGCCTATGAGAATTCGCGCCGTTTAATTACTTCGCCACCTATATGAGACAGTTTACCCCTCCACTCTTACAGTAATGCGAGGTGATAGGAGTACCGTCGGCATTAGTTCAGGCGTGCCCAACAAAAAGCGGTGTTTGACGACTGCGTAGTTGCCCTTTTCGGGAATACTTGTGCCCCTGAACAAACAGTTTACGGAGGTATGCAGTTTCGCCGCTTCGTCAAAGGTTTGCGATGGTGCCTATGAGAATTCGCGCCGTTTAATTACTTCGCCACCTATATGAGACACTTTTCCCCGCCACTCTTACAGTAATGCGAGGTGATAGGAGTACCGTCGGCATTAGTTCAGGCGTGGCCCACAAAAAGCGGTGTTTGACGACTGCGTAGTTGCCCTTTTCGGCAATACTTGTGCCCATGAACAAACAGTTTACGGAGGTATGCAGTTTCGCCGCTTCGTCAAAGGTTTGCGATGGTGCCTATGAGAATTCGCGACGTTTAATTACTTCGCCACCTATATGAGACACTTTTCCCCGCCACTCTTACAGTAATGCGAGGTGATAGGAGTACCGTCGGCATTAGTTCAGGCGTGCCCCACAAAAAGCGGTGTTTGACGACTGCGTAGTTGCCCTTTTCGGCAATACTTTGCCCCTGAACAAACAGTTTACGGAGGCATGCAGTTTCGCCGCTTCGTCAAAGGTTTGCGATGGTGCCTACGAGAATTCGCGACGTTTAATTACTTCGCCACCTATATGAGACACTTTTCCCCGCCACTCTTACAGTAATGCGAGGTGATAGGAGTACCGTCGGCATTAGTTCAGGCGTGCCCAACAAAAAGCGGTGTTTGACGACTGCGTAGTTGCCCTTTTCGGGAATACTTGTGCCCCTGAACAAACAGTTTACGGAGGCATGCAGTTTCGCCGCTTCGTCAAAGGTTTGCGATGGTGCCTATGAGAATTCGCGCCGTTTAATTACTTCGCCACCTATATGAAACAGTTTACCCCTCCACTCTTACAGTAATGCGAGGTGATAGGAGTACCGTCGGCATTAGTTCAGGCGTGCCCAACAAAAAGCGGTGTTTGACGACTGCGTAGTTGCCCTTTTCGGGAATACTTGTTCCCCTGAACAAACAGTTTACGGAGGCATGCAGTTTCGCCGCTTCGTCAAAGGTTTGCGATGGTGCCTATGAGAATTCGCGCCGTTTAATTACTTCGCCACCTATATGAGACACTTTTCCCCGCCACTCTTACAGTAATGCGAGGTGATAGGAGTACCGTCGGCATTAGTTCAGGCGTGCCCAACAAAAAGCGGTGTTTGACGACTGCGTAGTTGCCCTTTTCGGCAATACTTGTGCCCATGAACAAACAGTTTACGGAGGTATGCAGTTTCGCCGCTTCGTCAAAGGTTTGCGATGGTGCCTATGAGAATTCGCGACGTTTAATTACTTCGCCACCTATATGAGACACTTTTCCCCGCCACTCTTACAGTAATGCGAGGTGATAGGAGTACCGTCGGCATTAGTTCAGGCGTGCCCAACAAAAAGCGGTGTTTGACGACTGCGTAGTTGCCCTTTTCGGCAATACTTGTGCCCATGAACAAACAGTTTACGGAGGTATGCAGTTTCGCCGCTTCGTCAAAGGTTTGCGATGGTGCCTATGAGAATTCGCGACGTTTAATTACTTCGCCACCTATATGAGACACTTTTCCCCGCCACTCTTACAGTAATGCGAGGTGATAGGAGTACCGTCGGCATTAGTTCAGGCGTGCCCAACAAAAAGCGGTGTTTGACGACTGCGTAGTTGCCCTTTTCGGGAATACTTGTGCCCCTGAACAAACAGTTTACGGAGGCATGCAGTTTCGCCGCTTCGTCAAAGGTTTGCGATGGTGCCTATGAGAATTCGCGCCGTTTAATTACTTCGCCACCTATATGAGACAGTTTACCCCTCCACTCTTACAGTAATGCGCGGTGATAGGAGTACCGTCGGCATTAGTTCAGGCGTGCCCCACAAAAAGCGGTGTTTGACGACTGCGTAGTTGCCCTTTTCGGCAATACTTGTGCCGCTGAACAAACAGTTTACGGAGGCATGCAGTTTCGCCGCTTCGTCAAAGGTTTGCGATGGTGCCTACGAGAATTCGCGACGTTTAATTACTTCGCCACCTATATGAGACACTTTTCCCCGCCACTCTTACAGTAATGCGAGGTGATAGGAGTACCGTCGGCATTAGTTCAGGCGTGCCCAACAAAAAGCGGTGTTTGACGACTGCGTAGTTGCCCTTTTCGGGAATACTTGTGCCCCTGAACAAACAGTTTACGGAGGCATGCAGTTTCGCCGCTTCGTCAAAGGTTTGCGATGGTGCCTATGAGAATTCGCGCCGTTTAATTACTTCGCCACCTATATGAAACAGTTTACCCCTCCACTCTTACAGTAATGCGAGGTGATAGGAGTACCGTCGGCATTAGTTCAGGCGTGCCCAACAAAAAGCGGTGTTTGACGACTGCGTAGTTGCCCTTTTCGGGAATACTTGTTCCCCTGAACAAACAGTTTACGGAGGCATGCAGTTTCGCCGCTTCGTCAAAGGTTTGCGATGGTGCCTATGAGAATTCGCGCCGTTTAATTACTTCGCCACCTATATGAGACACTTTTCCCCGCCACTCTTACAGTAATGCGAGGTGATAGGAGTACCGTCGGCATTAGTTCAGGCGTGCCCAACAAAAAGCGGTGTTTGACGACTGCGTAGTTGCCCTTTTCGGCAATACTTGTGCCCCTGAACAAACAGTTTACGGAGGCATGCAGTTTCGCCGCTTCGTCAAAGGTTTGCGATGGTGCCTATGAGAATTCGCGACGTTTAATTACTTCGCCACCTATATGAGACACTTTTCCCCGCCACTCTTACAGTAATACGAGGTGATAGGAGTACCGTCGGCATTAGTTCAGGCGTGCCCAACAAAAAGCGGTGTTTGACGACTGCGTAGTTGCCCTTTTCGGGAATACTTGTGCCCCTGAACAAACAGTTTACGGAGGCATGCAGTTTCGCCGCTTCGTCAAAGGTTTGCGATGGTGCCTATGAGAATTCGCGCCGTTTAATTACTTCGCCAGCTATATGAGACAGTTTACCCCTCCACTCTTACAGTAATGCGCGGTGATAGGAGTACCGTCGGCATTAGTTCAGGCGTGCCCCACAAAAAGCGGTGTTTGACGACTGCGTAGTTGCCCTTTTCGGCAATACTTGTGCCCCTGAACAAACAGTTTACGGAGGCATGCAGTTTCGCCGCTTCGTCAAAGGTTTGCGATGGTGCCTACGAGAATTCGCGACGTTTAATTACTTCGCCACCTATATGAGACACTTTTCCCCGCCACTCTTACAGTAATGCGAGGTGATAGGAGTACCGTCGGCATTAGTTCAGGCGTGCCCAACAAAAAGCGGTGTTTGACGACTGCGTAGTTGCCCTTTTCGGCAATACTTGTGCCCATGAACAAACAGTTTACGGAGGTATGCAGTTTCGCCGCTTCGTCAAAGGTTTGCGATGGTGCCTATGAGAATTCGCGACGTTTAATTACTTCGCCACCTATATGAGACACTTTTCCCCGCCACTCTTACAGTAATGCGAGGTGATAGGAGTACCGTCGGCATTAGTTCAGGCGTGCCCAACAAAAAGCGGTGTTTGACGACTGCGTAGTTGCCCTTTTCGGGAATACTTGTGCCCCTGAACAAACAGTTTACGGAGGCATGCAGTTTCGCCGCTTCGTCAAAGGTTTGCGATGGTGCCTATGAGAATTCGCGCCGTTTAATTACTTCGCCACCTATATGAGACAGTTTACCCCTCCACTCTTACAGTAATGCGCGGTGATAGGAGTACCGTCGGCATTAGTTCAGGCGTGCCCCACAAAAAGCGGTGTTTGACGACTGCGTAGTTGCCCTTTTCGGCAATACTTGTGCCGCTGAACAAACAGTTTACGGAGGCATGCAGTTTCGCCGCTTCGTCAAAGGTTTGCGATGGTGCCTACGAGAATTCGCGACGTTTAATTACTTCGCCACCTATATGAGACACTTTTCCCCGCCACTCTTACAGTAATGCGAGGTGATAGGAGTACCGTCGGCATTAGTTCAGGCGTGCCCAACAAAAAGCGGTGTTTGACGACTGCGTAGTTGCCCTTTTCGGGAATACTTGTGCCCCTGAACAAACAGTTTACGGAGGTATGCAGTTTCGCCGCTTCGTCAAAGGTTTGCGATGGTGCCTATGAGAATTCGCGCCGTTTAATTACTTCGCCACCTATATGAGACACTTTTCCCCGCCACTCTTACAGTAATGCGAGGTGATAGGAGTACCGTCGGCATTAGTTCAGGCGTGGCCCACAAAAAGCGGTGTTTGACGACTGCGTAGTTGCCCTTTTCGGCAATACTTGTTCCCCTGAACAAACAGTTTACGGAGGCATGCAGTTTCGCCGCTTCGTCAAAGGTTTGCGATGGTGCCTATGAGAATTCGCGACGTTTAATTACTTCGCCACCTATATGAGACACTTTTCCCCGCCACTCTTACAGTAATGCGAGGTGATAGGAGTACCGTCGGCATTAGTTCAGGCGTGCCCCACAAAAAGCGGTGTTTGACGACTGCGTAGTTGCCCTTTTCGGCAATACTTTGCCCCTGAACAAACAGTTTACGGAGGCATGCAGTTTCGCCGCTTCGTCAAAGGTTTGCGATGGTGCCTACGAGAATTCGCGACGTTTAATTACTTCGCCACCTATATGAGACACTTTTCCCCGCCACTCTTACAGTAATGCGAGGTGATAGGAGTACCGTCGGCATTAGTTCAGGCGTGCCCAACAAAAAGCGGTGTTTGACGACTGCGTAGTTGCCCTTTTCGGGAATACTTGTGCCCCTGAACAAACAGTTTACGGAGGCATGCAGTTTCGCCGCTTCGTCAAAGGTTTGCGATGGTGCCTATGAGAATTCGCGCCGTTTAATTACTTCGCCAGCTATATGAGACAGTTTACCCCTCCACTCTTACAGTAATGCGCGGTGATAGGAGTACCGTCGGCATTAGTTCAGGCGTGCCCCACAAAAAGCGGTGTTTGACGACTGCGTAGTTGCCCTTTTCGGGAATACTTGTTCCCCTGAACAAACAGTTTACGGAGGCATGCAGTTTCGCCGCTTCGTCAAAGGTTTGCGATGGTGCCTATGAGAATTCGCGCCGTTTAATTACTTCGCCACCTATATGAGACACTTTTCCCCGCCACTCTTACAGTAATGCGAGGTGATAGGAGTACCGTCGGCATTAGTTCAGGCGTGCCCAACAAAAAGCGGTGTTTGACGACTGCGTAGTTGCCCTTTTCGGCAATACTTGTGCCCCTGAACAAACAGTTTACGGAGGCATGCAGTTTCGCCGCTTCGTCAAAGGTTTGCGATGGTGCCTATGAGAATTCGCGACGTTTAATTACTTCGCCACCTATATGAGACACTTTTCCCCGCCACTCTTACAGTAATACGAGGTGATAGGAGTACCGTCGGCATTAGTTCAGGCGTGCCCAACAAAAAGCGGTGTTTGACGACTGCGTAGTTGCCCTTTTCGGGAATACTTGTGCCCCTGAACAAACAGTTTACGGAGGCATGCAGTTTCGCCGCTTCGTCAAAGGTTTGCGATGGTGCCTATGAGAATTCGCGCCGTTTAATTACTTCGCCAGCTATATGAGACAGTTTACCCCTCCACTCTTACAGTAATGCGCGGTGATAGGAGTACCGTCGGCATTAGTTCAGGCGTGCCCCACAAAAAGCGGTGTTTGACGACTGCGTAGTTGCCCTTTTCGGCAATACTTGTGCCCCTGAACAAACAGTTTACGGAGGCATGCAGTTTCGCCGCTTCGTCAAAGGTTTGCGATGGTGCCTACGAGAATTCGCGACGTTTAATTACTTCGCCACCTATATGAGACACTTTTCCCCGCCACTCTTACAGTAATGCGAGGTGATAGGAGTACCGTCGGCATTAGTTCAGGCGTGCCCAACAAAAAGCGGTGTTTGACGACTGCGTAGTTGCCCTTTTCGGCAATACTTGTGCCCATGAACAAACAGTTTACGGAGGTATGCAGTTTCGCCGCTTCGTCAAAGGTTTGCGATGGTGCCTATGAGAATTCGCGACGTTTAATTACTTCGCCACCTATATGAGACACTTTTCCCCGCCACTCTTACAGTAATGCGAGGTGATAGGAGTACCGTCGGCATTAGTTCAGGCGTGCCCAACAAAAAGCGGTGTTTGACGACTGCGTAGTTGCCCTTTTCGGGAATACTTGTGCCCCTGAACAAACAGTTTACGGAGGCATGCAGTTTCGCCGCTTCGTCAAAGGTTTGCGATGGTGCCTATGAGAATTCGCGCCGTTTAATTACTTCGCCACCTATATGAGACAGTTTACCCCTCCACTCTTACAGTAATGCGCGGTGATAGGAGTACCGTCGGCATTAGTTCAGGCGTGCCCCACAAAAAGCGGTGTTTGACGACTGCGTAGTTGCCCTTTTCGGCAATACTTGTGCCGCTGAACAAACAGTTTACGGAGGCATGCAGTTTCGCCGCTTCGTCAAAGGTTTGCGATGGTGCCTACGAGAATTCGCGACGTTTAATTACTTCGCCACCTATATGAGACACTTTTCCCCGCCACTCTTACAGTAATGCGAGGTGATAGGAGTACCGTCGGCATTAGTTCAGGCGTGCCCAACAAAAAGCGGTGTTTGACGACTGCGTAGTTGCCCTTTTCGGGAATACTTGTGCCCCTGAACAAACAGTTTACGGAGGTATGCAGTTTCGCCGCTTCGTCAAAGGTTTGCGATGGTGCCTATGAGAATTCGCGCCGTTTAATTACTTCGCCACCTATATGAGACACTTTTCCCCGCCACTCTTACAGTAATGCGAGGTGATAGGAGTACCGTCGGCATTAGTTCAGGCGTGGCCCACAAAAAGCGGTGTTTGACGACTGCGTAGTTGCCCTTTTCGGCAATACTTGTTCCCCTGAACAAACAGTTTACGGAGGCATGCAGTTTCGCCGCTTCGTCAAAGGTTTGCGATGGTGCCTATGAGAATTCGCGACGTTTAATTACTTCGCCACCTATATGAGACACTTTTCCCCGCCACTCTTACAGTAATGCGAGGTGATAGGAGTACCGTCGGCATTAGTTCAGGCGTGCCCCACAAAAAGCGGTGTTTGACGACTGCGTAGTTGCCCTTTTCGGCAATACTTTGCCCCTGAACAAACAGTTTACGGAGGCATGCAGTTTCGCCGCTTCGTCAAAGGTTTGCGATGGTGCCTACGAGAATTCGCGACGTTTAATTACTTCGCCACCTATATGAGACACTTTTCCCCGCCACTCTTACAGTAATGCGAGGTGATAGGAGTACCGTCGGCATTAGTTCAGGCGTGCCCAACAAAAAGCGGTGTTTGACGACTGCGTAGTTGCCCTTTTCGGGAATACTTGTGCCCCTGAACAAACAGTTTACGGAGGCATGCAGTTTCGCCGCTTCGTCAAAGGTTTGCGATGGTGCCTATGAGAATTCGCGCCGTTTAATTACTTCGCCAGCTATATGAGACAGTTTACCCCTCCACTCTTACAGTAATGCGCGGTGATAGGAGTACCGTCGGCATTAGTTCAGGCGTGCCCCACAAAAAGCGGTGTTTGACGACTGCGTAGTTGCCCTTTTCGGGAATACTTGTTCCCCTGAACAAACAGTTTACGGAGGCATGCAGTTTCGCCGCTTCGTCAAAGGTTTGCGATGGTGCCTATGAGAATTCGCGCCGTTTAATTACTTCGCCACCTATATGAGACACTTTTCCCCGCCACTCTTACAGTAATGCGAGGTGATAGGAGTACCGTCGGCATTAGTTCAGGCGTGCCCAACAAAAAGCGGTGTTTGACGACTGCGTAGTTGCCCTTTTCGGCAATACTTGTGCCCATGAACAAACAGTTTACGGAGGTATGCAGTTTCGCCGCTTCGTCAAAGGTTTGCGATGGTGCCTATGAGAATTCGCGACGTTTAATTACTTCGCCACCTATATGAGACACTTTTCCCCGCCACTCTTACAGTAATGCGAGGTGATAGGAGTACCGTCGGCATTAGTTCAGGCGTGCCCAACAAAAAGCGGTGTTTGACGACTGCGTAGTTGCCCTTTTCGGCAATACTTGTGCCCTTGAACAAACAGTTTACGGAGGTATGCAGTTTCGCCGCTTCGTCAAAGGTTTGCGATGGTGCCTACGAGAATTCGCGACGTTTAATTACTTCGCCACCTATATGAGACACTTTTCCCCGCCACTCTTACATTAATGCGAGGTGATAGGAGTACCGTCGGCATTAGTTCAGGCGTGCCCAACAAAAAGCGGTGTTTGACGACTGCGTAGTTGCCCTTTTCGGGAATACTTGTGCCCCTGAACAAACAGTTTACGGAGGCATGCAGTTTCGCCGCTTCGTCAAAGGTTTGCGATGGTGCCTATGAGAATTCGCGCCGTTTAATTACTTCGCCACCTATATGAAACAGTTTACCCCTCCACTCTTACAGTAATGCGAGGTGATAGGAGTACCGTCGGCATTAGTTCAGGCGTGCCCAACAAAAAGCGGTGTTTGACGACTGCGTAGTTGCCCTTTTCGGGAATACTTGTTCCCCTGAACAAACAGTTTACGGAGGCATGCAGTTTCGCCGCTTCGTCAAAGGTTTGCGATGGTGCCTATGAGAATTCGCGCCGTTTAATTACTTCGCCACCTATATGAGACACTTTTCCCCGCCACTCTTACAGTAATGCGAGGTGATAGGAGTACCGTCGGCATTAGTTCAGGCGTGCCCAACAAAAAGCGGTGTTTGACGACTGCGTAGTTGCCCTTTTCGGCAATACTTGTGCCCCTGAACAAACAGTTTACGGAGGCATGCAGTTTCGCCGCTTCGTCAAAGGTTTGCGATGGTGCCTATGAGAATTCGCGCCGTTTAATTACTTCGCCACCTATATGAGACACTTTTCCCCGCCACTCTTACAGTAATGCGAGGTGATAGGAGTACCGTCGGCATTAGTTCAGGCGTGCCCAACAAAAACCGGTGTTTGACGACTGCGTAGTTGCCCTTTTCAGCAATACTTGTGCCCCTGAACAAACAGTTTACGGAGGCATGCAGTTTCGCCGCTTCGTCAAAGGTTTGCGATGGTGCCTATGAGAATTCGCGCCGTTTAATTACTTCGCCACCTATATGAGACAGTTTACCCCTCCACTCTTACAGTAATGCGAGGTGATAGGAGTACCGTCGGCATTAGTTCAGGCGTGCCCAACAAAAAGCGGTGTTTGACGACTGCGTAGTTGCCCTTTTCGGGAATACTTGTGCCCCTGAACAAACAGTTTACGGAGGTATGCAGTTTCGCCGCTTCGTCAAAGGTTTGCGATGGTGCCTATGAGAATTCGCGCCGTTTAATTACTTCGCCACCTATATGAGACACTTTTCCCCGCCACTGTTACAGTAATGCGAGGTGATAGGAGTACCGTCGGCATTAGTTCAGGCGTGGCCCACAAAAAGCGGTGTTTGACGACTGCGTAGTTGCCCTTTTCGGCAATACTTGTGCCCATGAACAAACAGTTTACGGAGGTATGCAGTTTCGCCGCTTCGTCAAAGGTTTGCGATGGTGCCTATGAGAATTCGCGACGTTTAATTACTTCGCCACCTATATGAGACACTTTTCCCCGCCACTCTTACAGTAATGCGAGGTGATAGGAGTACCGTCGGCATTAGTTCAGGCGTGCCCAACAAAAAGCGGTGTTTGACGACTGCGTAGTTGCCCTTTTCGGGAATACTTGTGCCCCTGAACAAACAGTTTACGGAGGCATGCAGTTTCGCCGCTTCGTCAAAGGTTTGCGATGGTGCCTATGAGAATTCGCGCCGTTGAATTACTTCGCCACCTATATGAGACAGTTTACCCCTCCACTCTTACAGTAATGCGCGGTGATAGGAGTACCGTCGGCATTAGTTCAGGCGTGCCCCACAAAAAGCGGTGTTTGACGACTGCGTAGTTGCCCTTTTCGGCAATACTTGTGCCCCTGAACAAACAGTTTACGGAGGCATGCAGTTTCTCCGCTTCGTCAAAGGTTTGCGATGGTGCCTATGAGAATTCGCGCCGTTTAATTACTTCGCCACCTATATGAGACACTTTACCCCGCCACTCTTACAGTAATGCGCGATGATAGGAGTACCGTCGGCGTTAGTTCAGGCGTGCCCAACAAAATGCGGTGTTTGACGACTGCGTAGTTGCCCTTTTCGGCAATACTTGTGCCCCTGAACAAACAGTTTACGGAGGCATTCAGTTTCGCCGCTTCGTCAAAGGTTTGCGATGGTGCCTATGAGAAATCCCGCCGTTTAATTACGACGCCACCTATATGAGACACTTTACCCCGCCACTCTTACAGTAATGCGCGGTGATAGGAGTACCGTCGGCATTAGTTCAGGCGTGCCCCACAAAAAGCGGTGTTTGACGACTGCGTAGTTGCCCTTTTCGGCAGTACTTGTGCCCCTGAACAAACAGTTTACGGAGGCATGCAGTTTCGCCGCTTCGTCAAAGGTTTGCGATGGTGCCTATGAGAATTTGCGCCGTTTAATTACTTCGCCACCTATATGAGACACTTTACCCCGCCACTCTTACAGTAATGTGCGGTGATATGAGTACCGTCGGCATTAGTTCAGGCGTGGCCCACAAAAAGCGGTGTTTGACGACTGCGTAGTTGGCCTTTTCGGCAATACTTGTGCCCATGAACAAACAGTTTACGGAGGTATGCAGTTTCGCCGCTTCGTCAAAGGTTTGCGATGGTGCCTATGAGAATTCGCGACGTTTAATTACTTCGCCACCTATATGAGACACTTTTCCCCGCCACTCTTACAGTAATGCGAGGTGATAGGAGTACCGTCGGCATTAGTTCAGGCGTGCCCAACAAAAAGCGGTGTTTGACGACTGCGTAGTTGCCCTTTTCGGGAATACTTGTGCCCCTGAACAAACAGTTTACGGAGGTATGCAGTTTCGCCGCTTCGTCAAAGGTTTGCGATGGTGCCTATGAGAATTCGCGCCGTTTAATTACTTCGCCACCTATATGAAACACTTTTCCCCGCCACTGTTACAGTAATGCGAGGTGATAGGAGTACCGTCGGCATTATTTCAGGCGTGGCCCACAAAAAGCGGTGTTTGACGACTGCGTAGTTGCCCTTTTCGGCAATACTTGTGCCCATGAACAAACAGTTTACGGAGGTATGCAGTTTCGCCGCTTCGTCAAAGGTTTGCGATGGTGCCTATGAGAATTCGCGACGTTTAATTACTTCGCCACCTATATGAGACACTTTTCCCCGCCACTCTTACAGTAATGCGAGGTGATAGGAGTACCGTCGGCATTAGTTCAGGCGTGCCCAACAAAAAGCGGTGTTTGACGACTGCGTAGTTGCCCTTTTCGGGAATACTTGTGCCCCTGAACAAACAGTTTACGGAGGCATGCAGTTTCGCCGCTTCGTCAAAGGTTTGCGATGGTGCCTATGAGAATTCGCGCCGTTTAATTACTTCGCCACCTATATGAGACAGTTTACCCCTCCACTCTTACAGTAATGCGCGGTGATAGGAGTACCGTCGGCATTAGTTCAGGCGTGCCCCACAAAAAGCAGTGTTTGACGACTGCGTAGTTGCCCTTTTCGGCAATACTTGTGCCCCTGAACAAACAGTTTACGGAGGCATGCAGTTTCGCCGCTTCGTCAAAGGTTTGCGATGGTGCCTATGAGAATTCGCGCCGTTTAATTACTTCGCCACCTATATGAGACACTTTACCCCGCCACTCTTAGAGTAATGCGCGATGATAGGAGTACCGTCGGCATTAGTTCAGGCGTGCCCAACAAAATGCGGTGTTTGACGACTGCGTAGTTGCCCTTTTCGGCAATACTTGTGCCCCTGAACAAACAGTTTACGGAGGCATTCAGTTTCGCCGCTTCGTCAAAGGTTTGCGATGGTGCCTATGAGAAATCCCGCCGTTTAATTACGACGCCACCTATATGAGACACTTTACCCCGCCACTCTTACAGTAATGCGCGGTGATAGGAGTACCGTCGGCATTAGTTCAGGCGTGCCCCACAAAAAGCGGTGTTTGACGACTGCGTAGTTGCCCTTTTCGGCAGTACTTGTGCCCCTGAACAAACAGTTTACGGAGGCATGCAGTTTCGCTGCTTCGTCAAAGGTTTGCGATGGTGCCTATGAGAATTTGCGCCGTTTAATTACTTCGCCACCTATATGAGACACTTTACCCCGCCACTCTTACAGTAATGTGCGGTGATATGTGTACCGTCGGCATTAGTTCAGGCGTGGCCCACAAAAAGCGGTGTTTGACGACTGCGTAGTTGGCCTTTTCGGCAATACTTGTGCCCATGAACAAACAGTTTACGGAGGTATGCAGTTTCGCCGCTTCGTCAAAGGTTTGCGATGGTGCCTATGAGAATTCGCGACGTTTAATTACTTCGCCACCTATATGAGACACTTTTCCCCGCCACTCTTACAGTAATGCGAGGTGATAGGAGTACCGTCGGCATTAGTTCAGGCGTGCCCAACAAAAAGCGGTGTTTGACGACTGCGTAGTTGCCCTTTTCGGGAATACTTGTGCCCCTGAACAAACAGTTTACGGAGGCATGCAGTTTCGCCGCTTCGTCAAAGGTTTGCGTTGGTGCCTATGAGAATTCGCGCCGTTTAATTACTTCGCCACCTATATGAGACAGTTTACCCCTCCACTCTTACAGTAATGCGAGGTGATAGGAGTACCGTCGGCATTAGTTCAGGCGTGCCCAACAAAAAGCGGTGTTTGACGACTGCGTAGTTGCCCTTTTCGGGAATACTTGTGCCCCTGAACAAACAGTTTACGGAGGCATGCAGTTTCGCCGCTTCGTCAAAGGTTTGCGATGGTGCCTATGAGAATTCGCGCCGTTTAATTACTTCGCCACCTATATGAGACACTTTTCCCCGCCACTCTTACAGTAATGCGAGGTGATAGGAGTACCGTCGGCATTAGTTCAGGCGTGCCCAACAAAAAGCGGTGTTTGACGACTGCGTAGTTGCCCTTTTCGGCAATACTTGTGCCCCTGAACAAACAGTTTACGGAGGCATGCAGTTTCGCCGCTTCGTCAAAGGTTTGCGATGGTGCCTATGAGAATTCGCGCCGTTTAATTACTTCGCCACCTATATGAGACAGTTTACCCCTCCACTCTTACAGTAATGCGAGGTGATAGGAGTACCGTCGGCATTAGTTCAGGCGTGCCCAACAAAAAGCGGTGTTTGACGACTGCGTAGTTGCCCTTTTCGGGAATACTTGTGCCCCTGAACAAACAGTTTACGGAGGTATGCAGTTTCGCCGCTTCGTCAAAGGTTTGCGATGGTGCCTATGAGAATTCCCGCCGTTTAATTACTTCGCCACCTATATGAGACACTTTTCCCCGCCACTCTTACAGTAATGCGAGGTGATAGGAGTACCGTCGGCATTAGTTCAGGCGTGGCCCACAAAAAGCGGTGTTTGACGACTGTGTAGTTGCCCTTTTCGGCAATACTTGTGCCCATGAACAAACAGTTTACGGAGGTATGCAGTTTCGCCGCTTCGTCAAAGGTTTGCGATGGTGCCTATGAGAATTCGCGACGTTTAATTACTTCGCCACCTATATGAGACACTTTTCCCCGCCACTCTTACAGTAATGCGAGGTGATAGGAGTACCGTCGGCATTAGTTCAGGCGTGCCCCACAAAAAGCGGTGTTTGACGACTGCGTAGTTGCCCTTTTCGGCAATACTTGTGCCCCTGAACAAACAGTTTACGGAGGCATTCAGTTTCGCCGCTTCGTCAAAGGTTTGCGATGGTGCCTATGAGAAATCCCGCCGCTTAATTACGACGCCACCTATATGAGACACTTTACCCCGCCACTCTTACAGTAATGCGCGGTGATAGGAGTACCGTCGGCATTAGTTCAGGCGTGCCCCACAAAAAGCGGTGTTTGACGACTGCGTAGTTGCCCTTTTCGGCAGTACTTGTGCCCCTGAACAAACAGTTTACGGAGGCATGCAGTTTCGCCGCTTCGTCAAAGGTTTGCGATGGTGCCTATGAGAATTTGCGCCGTTTAATTACTTCGCCACCTATATGAGACACTTTACCCCGCCACTCTTACAGTAATGTGCGGTGATATGAGTACCGTCGGCATTAGTTCAGGCGTGGCCCACAAAAAGCGGTGTTTGACGACTGAGTAGTTGGCCTTTTCGGCAATACTTGTGCCCATGAACAAACAGTTTACGGAGGTATGCAGTTTCGCCGCTTCGTCAAAGGTTTGCGATGGTGCCTATGAGAATTCGCGCCGTTTAATTACTTCGCCACCTATATGAGACACTTTTCCCCGCCACTCTTACAGTAATGCGAGGTGATAGGAGTACCGTCGG
Organism: Haemaphysalis longicornis; assembly: GCF_048455015.1. Lineage (NCBI taxonomy): Eukaryota > Metazoa > Arthropoda > Arachnida > Ixodida > Ixodidae > Haemaphysalis > Haemaphysalis longicornis. The sequence goes on from NW_027526445.1 coordinate 87,399,252, forward strand.
CATTAGTTCAGGCGTGCCCAACAAAAAGCGGTGTTTGACGACTGCGTAGTTGCCCTTTTCGGGAATACTTGTGCCCCTGAACAAACAGTTTACGGAGGCATGCAGTTTCGCCGCTTCGTCAAAGGTTTGCGATGGTGCCTATGAGAATTCGCGCCGTTTAATTACTTCGCCACCTATATGAAACAGTTTACCCCTCCACTCTTACAGTAATGCGAGGTGATAGGAGTACCGTCGGCATTAGTTCAGGCGTGCCCAACAAAAAGCGGTGTTTGACGACTGCGTAGTTGCCCTTTTCGGGAATACTTGTTCCCCTGAACAAACAGTTTACGGAGGCATGCAGTTTCGCCGCTTCGTCAAAGGTTTGCGATGGTGCCTATGAGAATTCGCGCCGTTTAATTACTTCGCCACCTATATGAGACACTTTTCCCCGCCACTCTTACAGTAATGCGAGGTGATAGGAGTACCGTCGGCATTAGTTCAGGCGTGCCCAACAAAAAGCGGTGTTTGACGACTGCGTAGTTGCCCTTTTCGGCAATACTTGTGCCCATGAACAAACAGTTTACGGAGGTATGCAGTTTCGCCGCTTCGTCAAAGGTTTGCGATGGTGCCTATGAGAATTCGCGACGTTTAATTACTTCGCCACCTATATGAGACACTTTTCCCCGCCACTCTTACAGTAATGCGAGGTGATAGGAGTACCGTCGGCATTAGTTCAGGCGTGCCCAACAAAAAGCGGTGTTTGACGACTGCGTAGTTGCCCTTTTCGGGAATACTTGTGCCCCTGAACAAACAGTTTACGGAGGCATGCAGTTTCGCCGCTTCGTCAAAGGTTTGCGATGGTGCCTATGAGAATTCGCGCCGTTTAATTACTTCGCCACCTATATGAGACAGTTTACCCCTCCACTCTTACAGTAATGCGCGGTGATAGGAGTACCGTCGGCATTAGTTCAGGCGTGCCCCACAAAAAGCGGTGTTTGACGACTGCGTAGTTGCCCTTTTCGGCAATACTTGTGCCGCTGAACAAACAGTTTACGGAGGCATGCAGTTTCGCCGCTTCGTCAAAGGTTTGCGATGGTGCCTACGAGAATTCGCGACGTTTAATTACTTCGCCACCTATTTGAGACACTTTTCTCCGCCACTCTTACAGTAATGCGAGGTGATAGGAGTACCGTCGGCATTAGTTCAGGCGTGCCCAACAAAAAGCGGTGTTTGACGACTGCGTAGTTGCCCTTTTCGGGAATACTTGTGCCCCTGAACAAACAGTTTACGGAGGCATGCAGTTTCGCCGCTTCGTCAAAGGTTTGCGATGGTGCCTATGAGAATTCGCGCCGTTTAATTACTTCGCCACCTATATGAAACAGTTTACCCCTCCACTCTTACAGTAATGCGAGGTGATAGGAGTACCGTCGGCATTAGTTCAGGCGTGCCCAACAAAAAGCGGTGTTTGACGACTGCGTAGTTGCCCTTTTCGGGAATACTTGTTCCCCTGAACAAACAGTTTACGGAGGCATGCAGTTTCGCCGCTTCGTCAAAGGTTTGCGATGGTGCCTATGAGAATTCGCGCCGTTTAATTACTTCGCCACCTATATGAGACACTTTTCCCCGCCACTCTTACAGTAATGCGAGGTGATAGGAGTACCGTCGGCATTAGTTCAGGCGTGCCCAACAAAAAGCGGTGTTTGACGACTGCGTAGTTGCCCTTTTCGGCAATACTTGTGCCCCTGAACAAACAGTTTACGGAGGCATGCAGTTTCGCCGCTTCGTCAAAGGTTTGCGATGGTGCCTATGAGAATTCGCGCCGTTTAATTACTTCGCCACCTATATGAGACACTTTTCCCCGCCACTCTTACAGTAATGCGAGGTGATAGGAGTACCGTCGGCATTAGTTCAGGCGTGCCCAACAAAAAGCGGTGTTTGACGACTGCGTAGTTGCCCTTTTCAGCAATACTTGTGCCCCTGAACAAACAGTTTACGGAGGCATGCAGTTTCGCCGCTTCGTCAAAGGTTTGCGATGGTGCCTATGAGAATTCGCGCCGTTTAATTACTTCGCCACCTATATGAGACAGTTTACCCCTCCACTCTTACAGTAATGCGAGGTGATAGGAGTACCGTCGGCATTAGTTCAGGCGTGCCCAACAAAAAGCGGTGTTTGACGACTGCGTAGTTGCCCTTTTCGGGAATACTTGTGCCCCTGAACAAACAGTTTACGGAGGTATGCAGTTTCGCCGCTTCGTCAAAGGTTTGCGATGGTGCCTATGAGAATTCGCGCCGTTTAATTACTTCGCCACCTATATGAGACACTTTTCCCCGCCACTGTTACAGTAATGCGAGGTGATAGGAGTACCGTCGGCATTAGTTCAGGCGTGGCACACAAAAAGCGGTGTTTGACGACTGAGTAGTTGCCCTTTTCGGCAATACTTGTGCCCATGAACAAACAGTTTACGGAGGTATGCAGTTTCGCCGCTTCGTCAAAGGTTTGCGATGGTGCCTATGAGAATTCGCGACGTTTAATTACTTCGCCACCTATATGAGACACTTTTCCCCGCCACTCTTACAGTAATGCGAGGTCATAGGAGTACCGTCGGCATTAGTTCAGGCGTGCCCAACAAAAAGCGGTGTTTGACGACTGCGTAGTTGCCCTTTTCGGGAATACTTGTGCCCCTGAACAAACAGTTTACGGAGGCATGCAGTTTCGCCGCTTCGTCAAAGGTTTGCGATGGTGCCTATGAGAATTCGCGCCGTTTAATTACTTCGCCACCTATATGAGACAGTTTACCCCTCCACTCTTACAGTAATGCGCGGTGATAGGAGTACCGTCGGCATTAGTTCAGGCGTGCCCCACAAAAAGCGGTGTTTGACGACTGCGTAGTTGCCCTTTTCGGCAATACTTGTGCCCCTGAACAAACAGTTTACGGAGGCATGCAGTTTCGCCGCTTCGTCAAAGGTTTGCGATGGTGCCTATGAGAATTCGCGCCGTTTAATTACTTCGCCACCTATATGAGACACTTTACCCCGCCACTCTTACAGTAATGCGCGATGATAGGAGTACCGTCGGCGTTAGTTCAGGCGTGCCCAACAAAATGCGGTGTTTGACGACTGCGTAGTTGCCCTTTTCGGCAATACTTGTGCCCCTGAACAAACAGTTTACGGAGGCATTCAGTTTCGCCGCTTCGTCAAAGGTTTGCGATGGTGCCTATGAGAAATCCCGCCGTTTAATTACGACGCCACCTATATGAGACACTTTACCCCGCCACTCTTACAGTAATGCGCGGTGATATGAGTACCGTCGGCATTAGTTCAGGCGTGGCCCACAAAAAGCGGTGTTTGACGACTGCGTAGTTGGCATTTTCGGCAATACTTGTGCCCATGAACAAACAGTTTACGGAGGTATGCAGTTTCGCCGCTTCGTCAAAGGTTTGCGATGGTGCCTATGAGAATTCGCGACGTTTAATTACTTCGCCACCTATATGAGACACTTTTCCCCGCCACTCTTACAGTAATGCGAGGTGATAGGAGTACCGTCGGCATTAGTTCAGGCGTGCCCAACAAAAAGCGGTGTTTGACGACTGCGTAGTTGCCCTTTTCGGGAATACTTGTGCCCCTGAACAAACAGTTTACGGAGGTATGCAGTTTCGCCGCTTCGTCAAAGGTTTGCGATGGTGCCTATGAGAATTCGCGCCGTTTAATTACTTCGCCACCTATATGAAACACTTTTCCCCGCCACTGTTACAGTAATGCGAGGTGATAGGAGTACCGTCGGCATTATTTCAGGCGTGGCCCACAAAAAGCGGTGTTTGACGACTGCGTAGTGGCCCTTTTCGGCAATACTTGTGCCCATGAACAAACAGTTTACGGAGGTATGCAGTTTCGCCGCTTCGTCAAAGGTTTGCGATGGTGCCTATGAGAATTCGCGACGTTTAATTACTTCGCCACCTATATGAGACACTTTTCCCCGCCACTCTTACAGTAATGCGAGGTGATAGGAGTACCGTCGGCATTAGTTCAGGCGTGCCCAACAAAAAGCGGTGTTTGACGACTGCGTAGTTGCCCTTTTCGGGAATACTTGTGCCCCTGAACAAACAGTTTACGGAGGCATGCAGTTTCGCCGCTTCGTCAAAGGTTTGCGATGGTGCCTATGAGAATTCGCGCCGTTTAATTACTTCGCCACCTATATGAGACAGTTTACCCCTCCACTCTTACAGTAATGCGCGGTGATAGGAGTACCGTCGGCATTAGTTCAGGCGTGCCCCACAAAAAGCGGTGTTTGACGACTGCGTAGTTGCCCTTTTCGGCAATACCTGTGCCCCTGAACAAACAGTTTACGGAGGCATGCAGTTTCGCCGCTTCGTCAAAGGTTTGCGATGGTGCCTATGAGAATTCGCGCCGTTTAATTACTTCGCCACCTATATGAGACACTTTACCCCGCCACTCTTAGAGTAATGCGCGATGATAGGAGTACCGTCGGCATTAGTTCAGGCGTGCCCAACAAAATGCGGTGTTTGACGACTGCGTAGTTGCCCTTTTCGGCAATACTTGTGCCCCTGAACAAACAGTTTACGGAGGCATTCAGTTTCGCCGCTTCGTCAAAGGTTTGCGATGGTGCCTATGAGAAATCCCGCCGTTTAATTACGACGCCACCTATATGAGACACTTTACCCCGCCACTCTTACAGTAATGCGCGGTGATAGGAGTACCGTCGGCATTAGTTCAGGCGTGCCCCACAAAAAGCGGTGTTTGACGACTGCGTAGTTGCCCTTTTCGGCAGTACTTGTGCCCCTGAACAAACAGTTTACGGAGGCATGCAGTTTCGCCGCTTCGTCAAAGGTTTGCGATGGTGCCTATGAGAATTTGCGCCGTTTAATTACTTCGCCACCTATATGAGACACTTTACCCCGCCACTCTTACAGTAATGTGCGGTGATATGAGTACCGTCGGCATTAGTTCAGGCGTGGCCCACAAAAAGCGGTGTTTGACGACTGCGTAGTTGGCCTTTTCGGCAATACTTGTGCCCATGAACAAACAGTTTACGGAGGTATGCAGTTTCGCCGCTTCGTCAAAGGTTTGCGATGGTGCCTATGAGAATTCGCGACGTTTAATTACTTCGCCACCTATATGAGACACTTTTCCCCGCCACTCTTACAGTAATGCGAGGTGATAGGAGTACCGTCGGCATTAGTTCAGGCGTGCCCAACAAAAAGCGGTGTTTGACGACTGCGTAGTTGCCCTTTTCGGGAATACTTGTGCCCCTGAACAAACAGTTTACGGAGGCATGCAGTTTCGCCGCTTCGTCAAAGGTTTGCGTTGGTGCCTATGAGAATTCGCGCCGTTTAATTACTTCGCCACCTATATGAGACAGTTTACCCCTCCACTCTTACAGTAATGCGAGGTGATAGGAGTACCGTCGGCATTAGTTCAGGCGTGCCCAACACAAAGCGGTGTTTGACGACTGCGTAGTTGCCCTTTTCGGGAATACTTGTGCCCCTGAACAAACAGTTTACGGAGGCATGCAGTTTCGCCGCTTCATCAAAGGTTTGCGATGGTGCCTATGAGAATTCGCGCCGTTTAATTACTTCGCCACCTATATGAGACACTTTTCCCCGCCACTCTTACAGTAATGCGAGGTGATAGGAGTACCGTCGGCATTAGTTCAGGCGTGCCCAACAAAAAGCGGTGTTTGACGACTGCGTATTTGCCCTTTTCGGCAATACTTGTGCCCCTGAACAAACAGTTTACGGAGGCATGCAGTTTCGCCGCTTCGTCAAAGGTTTGCGATGGTGCCTATGAGAATTCGCGCCGTTTAATTACTTCGCCACCTATATGAGACAGTTTACCCCTCCACTCTTACAGTAATGCGAGGTGATAGGAGTACCGTCGGCATTAGTTCAGGCGTGCCCAACAAAAAGCGGTGTTTGACGACTGCGTAGTTGCCCTTTTCGGGAATACTTGTGCCCCTGAACAAACAGTTTACGGAGGTATGCAGTTTCGCCGCTTCGTCAAAGGTTTGCGATGGTGCCTATGAGAATTCGCGCCGTTTAATTACTTCGCCACCTATATGAGACACTTTTCCCCGCCACTCTTACAGTAATGCGAGGTGATAGGAGTACCGTCGGCATTAGTTCAGGCGTGGCCCACAAAAAGCGGTGTTTGACGACTGCGTAGTTGGCCTTTTCGGCAATACTTGTGCCCATGAACAAACAGTTTACGGAGGTATGCAGTTTCGCCGCTTCGTCAAAGGTTTGCGATGGTGCCTATGAGAATTCGCGACGTTTAATTACTTCGCCACCTATATGAGACACTTTTCCCCGCCACTCTTACAGTAATGCGAGGTGATAGGAGTACCGTCGGCATTAGTTCAGGCGTGCCCAACAAAAAGCGGTGTTTGACGACTGCGTAGTTGCCCTTTTCGGGAATACTTGTGCCCCTGAACAAACAGTTTACGGAGGCATGCAGTTTCGCCGCTTCGTCAAAGGTTTGCGTTGGTGCCTATGAGAATTCGCGCCGTTTAATTACTTCGCCACCTATATGAGACAGTTTACCCCTCCACTCTTACAGTAATGCGAGGTGATAGGAGTACCGTCGGCATTAGTTCAGGCGTGCCCAACACAAAGCGGTGTTTGACGACTGCGTAGTTGCCCTTTTCGGGAATACTTGTGCCCCTGAACAAACAGTTTACGGAGGCATGCAGTTTCGCCGCTTCATCAAAGGTTTGCGATGGTGCCTATGAGAATTCGCGCCGTTTAATTACTTCGCCACCTATATGAGACACTTTTCCCCGCCACTCTTACAGTAATGCGAGGTGATAGGAGTACCGTCGGCATTAGTTCAGGCGTGCCCAACAAAAAGCGGTGTTTGACGACTGCGTATTTGCCCTTTTCGGCAATACTTGTGCCCCTGAACAAACAGTTTACGGAGGCATGCAGTTTCGCCGCTTCGTCAAAGGTTTGCGATGGTGCCTATGAGAATTCGCGCCGTTTAATTACTTCGCCACCTATATGAGACAGTTTACCCCTCCACTCTTACAGTAATGCGAGGTGATAGGAGTACCGTCGGCATTAGTTCAGGCGTGCCCAACAAAAAGCGGTGTTTGACGACTGCGTAGTTGCCCTTTTCGGGAATACTTGTGCCCCTGAACAAACAGTTTACGGAGGTATGCAGTTTCGCCGCTTCGTCAAAGGTTTGCGATGGTGCCTATGAGAATTCGCGCCGTTTAATTACTTCGCCACCTATATGAGACACTTTTCCCCGCCACTCTTACAGTAATGCGAGGTGATAGGAGTACCGTCGGCATTAGTTCAGGCGTGGCCCACAAAAAGCGGTGTTTGACGACTGTGTAGTTGCCCTTTTCGGCAATACTTGTGCCCATGAACAAACAGTTTACGGAGGTATGCAGTTTCGCCGCTTCGTCAAAGGTTTGCGATGGTGCCTATGAGAATTCGCGACGTTTAATTACTTCGCCACCTATATGAGACACTTTTCCCCGCCACTCTTACAGTAATGCGAGGTGATAGGAGTACCGTCGGCATTAGTTCAGGCGTGCCCCACAAAAAGCGGTGTTTGACGACTGCGTAGTTGCCCTTTTCGGCAATACTTGTGCCCCTGAACAAACAGTTTACGGAGGCATTCAGTTTCGCCGCTTCGTCAAAGGTTTGCGATGGTGCCTATGAGAAATCCCGCCGCTTAATTACGACGCCACCTATATGAGACACTTTACCCCGCCACTCTTACAGTAATGCGCGGTGATAGGAGTACCGTCGGCATTAGTTCAGCCGTGCCCCACAAAAAGCGGTGTTTGACGACTGCGTAGTTGCCCTTTTCGGCAGTACTTGTGCCCCTGAACAAACAGTTTACGGAGGCATGCAGTTTCGCCGCTTCGTCAAAGGTTTGCGATGGTGCCTATGAGAATTTGCGCCGTTTAATTACTTCGCCACCTATATGAGACACTTTACCCCGCCACTCTTACAGTAATGTGCGGTGATATGAGTACCGTCGGCATTAGTTCAGGCGTGGCCCACAAAAAGCGGTGTTTGACGACTGCGTAGTTGGCCTTTTCGGCAATACTTGTGCCCATGAACAAACAGTTTACGGAGGTATGCAGTTTCGCCGCTTCGTCAAAGGTTTGCGATGGTGCCTATGAGAATTCGCGCCGTTTAATTACTTCGCCACCTATATGAGACACTTTTCCCCGCCACTCTTACAGTAATGCGAGGTGATAGGAGTACCGTCGGCATTAGTTCAGGCGTGCCCAACAAAAAGCGGTGTTTGACGACTGCGTAGTTGCCCTTTTCGGCAATACTTGTGCCCCTGAACAAACAGTTTACGGAGGCATGCAGTTTCGCCGCTTCGTCAAAGGTTTGCGATGGTGCCTATGAGAATTCGCGCCGTTTAATTACTTCGCCACCTATATGAGACACTTTTCCCCGCCACTCTTACAGTAATGCGAGGTGATAGGAGTACCGTCGGCATTAGTTCAGGCGTGCCCAACAAAAAGCGGTGTTTGACGACTGCGTAGTTGCCCTTTTCGGGAATACTTGTGCCCCTGAACAAACAGTTTACGGAGGCATGCAGTTTCGCCGCTTCGTCAAAGGTTTGCGATGGTGCCTATGAGAATTCGCGCCGTTTAATTACTTCGCCACCTATATGAGACAGTTTACCCCTCCACTCTTACAGTAATGCGCGGTGATAGGAGTACCGTCGGCATTAGTTCAGGCGTGCCCCACAAAAAGCGGTGTTTGACGACTGCGTAGTTGCCCTTTTCGGCAATACTTGTGCCGCTGAACAAACAGTTTACGGAGGCATGCAGTTTCGCCGCTTCGTCAAAGGTTTGCGATGGTGCCTACGAGAATTCGCGACGTTTAATTACTTCGCCACCTATATGAGACACTTTTCCCCGCCACTCTTACAGTAATGCGAGGTGATAGGAGTACCGTCGGCATAAGTTCAGGCGTGCCCAACAAAAAGCGGTGTTTGACGACTGCGTAGTTGCCCTTTTCGGGAATACTTGTGCCCCTGAACAAACAGTTTACGGAGGCATGCAGTTTCGCCGCTTCGTCAAAGGTTTGCGATGGTGCCTATGAGAATTCGCGCCGTTTAATTACTTCGCCACCTATATGAAACAGTTTACCCCTCCACTCTTACAGTAATGCGAGGTGATAGGAGTACCGTCGGCATTAGTTCAGGCGTGCCCAACAAAAAGCGGTGTTTGACGACTGCGTAGTTGCCCTTTTCGGGAATACTTGTTCCCCTGAACAAACAGTTTACGGAGGCATGCAGTTTCGCCGCTTCGTCAAAGGTTTGCGATGGTGCGTATGAGAATTCGCGCCGTTTAATTACTTCGCCACCTATATGAGACACTTTTCCCCGCCACTCTTACAGTAATGCGAGGTGATAGGAGTACCGTCGGCATTAGTTCAGGCGTGCCCAACAAAAAGCGGTGTTTGACGACTGCGTAGTTGCCCTTTTCGGCAATACTTGTGCCCCTGAACAAACAGTTTACGGAGGCATGCAGTTTCGCCGCTTCGTCAAAGGTTTGCGATGGTGCCTATGAGAATTCGCGCCGTTTAATTACTTCGCCACCTATATGAGACAGTTTACCCCGCCACTCTTACAGTAATGCGAGGTGATAGGAGTACCGTCGGCATTAGTTCAGGCGTGCCCAACAAAAAGCGGTGTTTGACGACTGCGTAGTTGCCCTTTTCGGGAATACTTGTGCCCCTGAACAAACAGTTTACGGAGGTATGCAGTTTCGCCGCTTCGTCAAAGGTTTGCGATGGTGCCTATGAGAATTCGCGCCGTTTAATTACTTCGCCACCTATATGAGACACTTTTCCCCGCCACTGTTACAGTAATGCGAGGTGATAGGAGTACCGTCGGCATTAGTTCAGGCGTGGCCCACAAAAAGCGGTGTTTGACGACTGCGTAGTTGCCCTTTTCGGCAATACTTGTGCCCATGAACAAACAGTTTACGGAGGTATGCAGTTTCGCCGCTTCGTCAAAGGTTTGCGATGGTGCCTATGAGAATTCGCGACGTTTAATTACTTCGCCACCTATATGAGACACTTTTCCCCGCCACTCTTACAGTAATGCGAGGTGATAGGAGTACCGTCGGCATTAGTTCAGGCGTGCCCAACAAAAAGCGGTGTTTGACGACTGCGTAGTTGCCCTTTTCGGGAATACTTGTGCCCCTGAACAAACAGTTTACGGAGGCATGCAGTTTCGCCGCTTCGTCAAAGGTTTGCGATGGTGCCTATGAGAATTCGCGCCGTTTAATTACTTCGCCACCTATATGAGACAGTTTACCCCTCCACTCTTACAGTAATGCGCGGTGATAGGAGTACCGTCGGCATTAGTTCAGGCGTGCCCCACAAAAAGCGGTGTTTGACGACTGCGTAGTTGCCCTTTTCGGCAATACTTGTGCCCCTGAACAAACAGTTTACGGAGGCATGCAGTTTCGCCGCTTCGTCAAAGGTTTGCGATGGTGCCTATGAGAATTCGCGCCGTTTAATTACTTCGCCACCTATATGAGACACTTTACCCCGCCACTCTTACAGTAATGCGCGATGATAGGAGTACCGTCGGCGTTAGTTCAGGCGTGCCCAACAAAATGCGGTGTTTGACGACTGCGTAGTTGCCCTTTTCGGCAATACTTGTGCCCCTGAACAAACAGTTTACGGAGGCATTCAGTTTCGCCGCTTCGTCAAAGGTTTGCGATGGTGCCTATGAGAAATCCCGCCGTTTAATTACGACGCCACCTATATGAGACACTTTACCCCGCCACTCTTACAGTAATGCGCGGTGATAGGAGTACCGTCGGCATTAGTTCAGGCGTGCCCCACAAAAAGCGGTGTTTGACGACTGCGTAGTTGCCCTTTTCGGCAGTACTTGTGCCCCTGAACAAACAGTTTACGGAGGCATGCAGTTTCGCCGCTTCGTCAAAGGTTTGCGATGGTGCCTATGAGAATTTGCGCCGTTTAATTACTTCGCCACCTATATGAGACACTTTACCCCGCCACTCTTACAGTAATGTGCGGTGATATGAGTACCGTCGGCATTAGTTCAGGCGTGGCCCACAAAAAGCGGTGTTTGACGACTGCGTAGTTGGCCTTTTCGGCAATACTTGTGCCCATGAACAAACAGTTTACGGAGGTATGCAGTTTCGCCGCTTCGTCAAAGGTTTGCGATGGTGCCTATGAGAATTCGCGACGTTTAATTACTTCGCCACCTATATGAGACACTTTTCCCCGCCACTCTTACAGTAATGCGAGGTGATAGGAGTACCGTCGGCATTAGTTCAGGCGTGCCCAACAAAAAGCGGTGTTTGACGACTGCGTAGTTGCCCTTTTCGGGAATACTTGTGCCCCTGAACAAACAGTTTACGGAGGTATGCAGTTTCGCCGCTTCGTCAAAGGTTTGCGATGGTGCCTATGAGAATTCGCGCCGTTTAATTACTTCGCCACCTATATGAAACACTTTTCCCCGCCACTGTTACAGTAATGCGAGGTGATAGGAGTACCGTCGGCATTATTTCAGGCGTGGCCCACAAAAAGCGGTGTTTGACGACTGCGTAGTTGCCCTTTTCGGCAATACTTGTGCCCATGAACAAACAGTTTACGGAGGTATGCAGTTTCGCCGCTTCGTCAAAGGTTTGCGATGGTGCCTATGAGAATTCGCGACGTTTAATTACTTCGCCACCTATATGAGACACTTTTCCCCGCCACTCTTACAGTAATGCGAGGTGATAGGAGTACCGTCGGCATTAGTTCAGGCGTGCCCAACAAAAAGCGGTGTTTGACGACTGCGTAGTTGCCCTTTTCGGGAATACTTGTGCCCCTGAACAAACAGTTTACGGAGGCATGCAGTTTCGCCGCTTCGTCAAAGGTTTGCGATGGTGCCTATGAGAATTCGCGCCGTTTAATTACTTCGCCACCTATATGAGACAGTTTACCCCTCCACTCTTACAGTAATGCGCGGTGATAGGAGTACCGTCGGCATTAGTTCAGGCGTGCCCCACAAAAAGCGGTGTTTGACGACTGCGTAGTTGCCCTTTTCGGCAATACTTGTGCCCCTGAACAAACAGTTTACGGAGGCATGCAATTTCGCCGCTTCGTCAAAGGTTTGCGATGGTGCCTATGAGAATTCGCGCCGTTTAATTACTTCGCCACCTATATGAGACACTTTACCCCGCCACTCTTAGAGTAATGCGCGATGATAGGAGTACCGTCGGCATTAGTTCAGGCGTGCCCAACAAAATGCGGTGTTTGACGACTGCGTAGTTGCCCTTTTCGGCAATACTTGTGCCCCTGAACAAACAGTTTACGGAGGCATTCAGTTTCGCCGCTTCGTCAAAGGTTTGCGATGGTGCCTATGAGAAATCCCGCCGTTTAATTACGACGCCACCTATATGAGACACTTTACCCCGCCACTCTTACAGTAATGCGCGGTGATAGGAGTACCGTCGGCATTAGTTCAGGCGTGCCCCACAAAAAGCGGTGTTTGACGACTGCGTAGTTGCCCTTTTCGGCAGTACTTGTGCCCCTGAACAAACAGTTTACGGAGGCATGCAGTTTCGCCGCTTCGTCGAAGGTTTGCAATGGTGCCTATGAGAATTTGCGCCGTTTAATTGCTTCGCCACCTATATGAGACACTTTACCCCGCCACTCTTACAGTAATGTGCGGTGATATGAGTACCGTCGGCATTAGTTCAGGCGTGGCCCACAAAAAGCGGTGTTTGACGACTGCGTAGTTGGCCTTTTCGGCAATACTTGTGCCCATGAACAAACAGTTTACGGAGGTATGCAGTTTCGCCGCTTCGTCAAAGGTTTGCGATGGTGCCTATGAGAATTCGCGACGTTTAATTACTTCGCCACCTATATGAGACACTTTTCCCCGCCACTCTTACAGTAATGCGAGGTGATAGGAGTACCGTCGGCATTAGTTCAGGCGTGCCCAACAAAAAGCGGTGTTTGACGACTGCGTAGTTGCCCTTTTCGGGAATACTTGTGCCCCTGAACAAACAGTTTACGGAGGCATGCAGTTTCGCCGCTTCGTCAAAGGTTTGCGTTGGTGCCTATGAGAATTCGCGCCGTTTAATTACTTCGCCACCTATATGAGACAGTTTACCCCTCCACTCTTACAGTAATGCGAGGTGATAGGAGTACCGTCGGCATTAGTTCAGGCGTGCCCAACAAAAAGCGGTGTTTGACGACTGCGTAGTTGCCCTTTTCGGGAATACTTGTGCCCCTGAACAAACAGTTTACGGAGGCATGCAGTTTCGCCGCTTCATCAAAGGTTTCCGATGGTGCCTATGAGAATTCGCGCCGTTTAATTACTTCGCCACCTATATGAGACACTTTTCCCCGCCACTCTTACAGTAATGCGAGGTGATAGGAGTACCGTCGGCATTAGTTCAGGCGTGCCCAACAAAAAGCGGTGTTTGACGACTGCGTAGTTGCCCTTTTCGGCAATACTTGTGCCCCTGAACAAACAGTTTACGGAGGCATGCAGTTTCGCCGCTTCGTCAAAGGTTTGCGATGGTGCCTATGAGAATTCGCACCGTTTAATTACTTCGCCACCTATATGAGACAGTTTACCCCTCCACTCTTACAGTAATGCGAGGTGATAGGAGTACCGTCGGCATTAGTTCAGGCGTGCCCAACAAAAAGCGGTGTTTGACGACTGCGTAGTTGCCCTTTTCGGGAATACTTGTGCCCCTGAACAAACAGTTTACGGAGGTATGCAGTTTCGCCGCTTCGTCAAAGGTTTGCGATGGTGCCTATGAGAATTCGCGCCGTTTAATTACTTCGCCACCTATATGAGACACTTTTCCCCGCCACTCTTACAGTAATGCGAGGTGATAGGAGTACCGTCGGCATTAGTTCAGGCGTGGCCCACAAAAAGCGGTGTTTGACGACTGTGTAGTTGCCCTTTTCGGCAATACTTGTGCCCATGAACAAACAGTTTACGGAGGTATGCAGTTTCGCCGCTTCGTCAAAGGTTTGCGATGGTGCCTATGAGAATTCGCGACGTTTAATTACTTCGCCACCTATATGAGACACTTTTCCCCGCCACTCTTACAGTAATGCGAGGTGATAGGAGTACCGTCGGCATTAGTTCAGGCGTGCCCCACAAAAAGCGGTGTTTGACGACTGCGTAGTTGCCCTTTTCGGCAATACTTGTGCTCCTGAACAAACAGTTTACGGAGGCATTCAGTTTCGCCGCTTCGTCAAAGGTTTGCGATGGTGCCTATGAGAAATCCCGCCGCTTAATTACGACGCCACCTATATGAGACACTTTACCCCGCCACTCTTACAGTAATGCGCGGTGATAGGAGTACTGTCGGCATTAGTTCAGGCGTGCCCCACAAAAAGCGGTGTTTGACGACTGCGTAGTTGCCCTTTTCGGCAGTACTTGTGCCCCTGAACAAACAGTTTACGGAGGCATGCAGTTTCGCCGCTTCGTCAAAGGTTTGCGATGGTGCCTATGAGAATTTGCGCCGTTTAATTACTTCGCCACCTATATGAGACACTTTACCCCGCCACTCTTACAGTAATGTGCGGTGATATGAGTACCGTCGGCATTAGTTCAGGCGTGGCCCACAAAAAGCGGTGTTTGACGACTGCGTAGTTGGCCTTTTCGGCAATACTTGTGCCCATGAACAAACAGTTTACGGAGGTATGCAGTTTCGCCGCTTCGTCAAAGGTTTGCGATGGTGCCTATGAGAATTCGCGCCGTTTAATTACTTCGCCACCTATATGAGACACTTTTCCCCGCCACTCTTACAGTAATGCGAGGTGATAGGAGTATCGTCGGCATTAGTTCAGGCGTGCCCAACAAAAAGCGGTGTTTGACGACTGCGTAGTTGCCCTTTTCGGCAATACTTGTGCCCCTGAACAAACAGTTTACGGAGGCATGCAGTTTCGCCGCTTCGTCAAAGGTTTGCGATGGTGCCTATGAGAATTCGCGCCGTTTAATTACTTCGCCACCTATATGAGACAGTTTACCCCTCCACTCTTACAGTAATGCGAGGTGATAGGAGTACCGTCGGCATTAGTTCAGGCGTGCCCAACAAAAAGCGGTGTTTGACGACTGCGTAGTTGCCCTTTTCGGGAATACTTGTGCCCCTGAACAAACAGTTTACGGAGGTATGCAGTTTCGCCGCTTCGTCAAAGGTTTGCGATGGTGCCTATGAGAATTCGCGCCGTTTAATTACTTCGCCACCTATATGAGACACTTTTCCCCGCCACTCTTACAGTAATGCGAGGTGATAGGAGTACCGTCGGCATTAGTTCAGGCGTGGCCCACAAAAAGCGGTGTTTGACGACTGCGTAGTTGCCCTTTTCGGCAATACTTGTGCCCATGAACAAACAGTTTACGGAGGTATGCAGTTTCGCCGCTTCGTCAAAGGTTTGCGATGGTGCCTATGAGAATTCGCGACGTTTAATTACTTCGCCACCTATATGAGACACTTTTCCCCGCCACTCTTACAGTAATGCGAGGTGATAGGAGTACCGTCGGCATTAGTTCAGGCGTGCCCAACAAAAAGCGGTGTTTGACGACTGCGTAGTTGCCCTTTTCGGGAATACTTGTGCACCTGAACAAACAGTTTACGGAGGCATGCAGTTTCGCCGCTTCGTCAAAGGTTTGCGATGGTGCCTATGAGAATTCGCGCCGTTTAATTACTTCGCCACCTATATGAGACAGTTTACCCCTCCACTCTTACAGTAATGCGCGGTGATAGGAGTACCGTCGGCATTAGTTCAGGCGTGCCCCACAAAAAGCGGTGTTTGACGACTGCGTAGTTGCCCTTTTCGGCAATACTTGTGCCCCTGAACAAACAGTTTACGGAGGCATGCAGTTTCGCCGCTTCGTCAAAGGTTTGCGATGGTGCCTACGAGAATTCGCGACGTTTAATTACTTCGCCACCTATATGAGACACTTTTCCCCGCCACTCTTACAGTAATGCGAGGTGATAGGAGTACCGTCGGCATTAGTTCAGGCGTGCCCAACAAAAAGCGGTGTTTGACGACTGCGTAGTTGCCCTTTTCGGGAATACTTGTGCCCCTGAACAAACAGTTTACGGAGGCATGCAGTTTCGCCGCTTCGTCAAAGGTTTGCGATGGTGCCTATGAGAATTCGCGCCGTTTAATTACTTCGCCACCTATATGAAACAGTTTACCCCTCCACTCTTACAGTAATGCGAGGTGATAGGAGTACCGTCGGCATTAGTTCAGGCGTGCCCAACAAAAAGCGGTGTTTGACGACTGCGTAGTTGCCCTTTTCGGGAATACTTGTTCCCCTGAACAAACAGTTTACGGAGGCATGCAGTTTCGCCGCTTCGTCAAAGGTTTGCGATGGTGCCTATGAGAATTCGCGCCGTTTAATTACTTCGCCACCTATATGAGACACTTTTCCCCGCCACTCTTACAGTAATGCGAGGTGATAGGAGTACCGTCGGCATTAGTTCAGGCGTGCCCAACAAAAAGCGGTGTTTGACGACTGCGTAGTTGCCCTTTTCGGCAATACTTGTGCCCCTGAACAAACAGTTTACGGAGGCATGCAGTTTCGCCGCTTCGTCAAAGGTTTGCGATGGTGCCTATGAGAATTCGCGCCGTTTAATTACTTCGCCACCTATATGAGACACTTTTCCCCGCCACTCTTACAGTAATGCGAGGTGATAGGAGTACCGTCGGCATTAGTTCAGGCGTGCCCAACAAAAAGCGGTGTTTGACGACTGCGTAGTTACCCTTTTCAGCAATACTTGTGCCCCTGAACAAACAGTTTACGGAGGCATGCAGTTTCGCCGCTTCGTCAAAGGTTTGCGATGGTGCCTATGAGAATTCGCGCCGTTTAATTACTTCGCCACCTATATGAGACAGTTTACCCCTCCACTCTTACAGTAATGCGAGGTGATAGGAGTACCGTCGGCATTAGTTCAGGCGTGCCCAACAAAAAGCGGTGTTTGACGACTGCGTAGTTGCCCTTTTCGGGAATACTTGTGCCCCTGAACAAACAGTTTACGGAGGTATGCAGTTTCGCCGCTTCGTCAAAGGTTTGCGATGGTGCCTATGAGAATTCGCGCCGTTTAATTACTTCGCCACCTATATGAGACACTTTTCCCCGCCACTGTTACAGTAATGCGAGGTGATAGGAGTACCGTCGGCATTAGTTCAGGCGTGGCCCACAAAAAGCGGTGTTTGACGACTGCGTAGTTGCCCTTTTCGGCAATACTTGTGCCCATGAACAAACAGTTTACGGAGGTATGCAGTTTCGCCGCTTCGTCAAAGGTTTGCGATGGTGCCTATGAGAATTCGCGACGTTTAATTACTTCGCCACCTATATGAGACACTTTTCCCCGCCACTCTTACAGTAATGCGAGGTGATAGGAGTACCGTCGGCATTAGTTCAGGCGTGCCCAACAAAAAGCGGTGTTTGACGACTGCGTAGTTGCCCTTTTCGGGAATACTTGTGCCCCTGAACAAACAGTTTACGGAGGCATGCAGTTTCGCCGCTTCGTCAAAGGTTTGCGATGGTGCCTATGAGAATTCGCGCCGTTTAATTACTTCGCCACCTATATGAGACAGTTTACCCCTCCACTCTTACAGTAATGCGCGGTGATAGGAGTACCGTCGGCATTAGTTCAGGCGTGCCCCACAAAAAGCGGTGTTTGACGACTGCGTAGTTGCCCTTTTCGGCAATACTTGTGCCCCTGAACAAACAGTTTACGGAGGCATGCAGTTTCGCCGCTTCGTCAAAGGTTTGCGATGGTGCCTATGAGAATTCGCGCCGTTTAATTACTTCGCCACCTATATGAGACACTTTACCCCGCCACTCTTACAGTAATGCGCGATGATAGGAGTACCGTCGGCGTTAGTTCAGGCGTGCCCAACAAAATGCGGTGTTTGACGACTGCGTAGTTGCCCTTTTCGGCAATACTTGTGCCCCTGAACAAACAGTTTACGGAGGCATTCAGTTTCGCCGCTTCGTCAAAGGTTTGCGATGGTGCCTATGAGAAATCCCGCCGTTTAATTACGACGCCACCTATATGAGATACTTTACCCCGCCACTCTTACAGTAATGAGCGGTGATAGGAGTACCGTCGGCATTAGTTCAGGCGTGCCCCACAAAAAGCGGTGTTTGACGACTGCGTAGTTGCCCTTTTCGGCAGTACTTGTG
Source organism: Haemaphysalis longicornis (assembly GCF_048455015.1). NCBI lineage: Eukaryota > Metazoa > Arthropoda > Arachnida > Ixodida > Ixodidae > Haemaphysalis > Haemaphysalis longicornis. The sequence continues at coordinate 87,417,420 of NW_027526445.1, forward strand.
CCCCTGAACAAACAGTTTACGGAGGCATGCAGTTTCGCCGCTTCGTCAAAGGTTTGCGATGGTGCCTATGAGAATTTGAGCCGTTTAATTACTTCGCCACCTATATGAGACACTTTACCCCGCCACTCTTACAGTAATGTGCGGTGATATGAGTACCGTCGGCATTAGTTCAGGCGTGGCCCACAAAAAGCGGTGTTTGACGACTGCGTAGTTGGCCTTTTCGGCAATACTTGTGCCCATGAACAAACAGTTTACGGAGGTATGCAGTTTCGCCGCTTCGTCAAAGGTTTGCGATGGTGCCTATGAGAATTCGCGACGTTTAATTACTTCGCCACCAATATGAGACACTTTTCCCAGCCACTCTTATAGTAATGCGAGGTGATACGAGTACCTTCGGCATTAGTTCAGGCGTGCCCAACAAAAAGCGGTGTTTGACGACTGCGTAGTTGCCCTTTTCGGCAATACTTGTGCCCCTGAACAAACAGTTTACGGAGGCATGCAGTTTCGCCGCTTCGTCAAAGGTTTGCGATGGTGCCTATGAGAATTCGCGCCGTTTAATTACTTCGCCACCTATATGAGACAGTTTACCCCTCCACTCTTACAGTAATGCGAGGTGATAGGAGTACCGTCGGCATTAGTTCAGGCGTGCCCAACAAAAAGCGGTGTTTGACGACTGCGTAGTTGCCCTTTTCGGGAATACTTGTGCCCCTGAACAAACAGTTTACGGAGGTATGCAGTTTCGCCGCTTCGTCAAAGGTTTGCGATGGTGCCTATGAGAATTCGCGCCGTTTAATTACTTCGCCACCTATATGAGACACTTTTCCCTGCCACTCTTACAGTAATGCGAGGTGATAGGAGTACCGTCGGCATTAGTTCAGGCGTGGCCCACAAAAAGCAGTGTTTGACGACTGCGTAGTTGCCCTTTTCGGCAATACTTGTGCCCATGAACAAACAGTTTACGGAGGTATGCAGTTTCGCCGCTTCGTCAAAGGTTTGCGATGGTGCCTATGAGAATTCGCGACGTTTAATTACTTCGCCACCTATATGAGACACTTTTCCCCGCCACTCTTACAGTAATGCGAGGTGATAGGAGTACCGTCGGCATTAGTTCAGGCGTGCCCCACAAAAAGCGGTGTTTGACGACTGCGTAGTTGCCCTTTTCGGCAATACTTGTGCCCCTGAACAAACAGTTTACGGAGGCATTCAGTTTCGCCGCTTCGTCAAAGGTTTGCGATGGTGCCTATGAGAAATCCCGCCGTTTAATTACGACGCCACCTATATGAGACACTTTACCCCGCCACTCTTACAGTAATGCGCGGTGATAGGAGTACCGTCGGCATTAGTTCAGGCGTGCCCCACAAAAAGCGGTGTTTGACGACTGCGTAGTTGCCCTTTTCGGCAGTACTTGTGCCCCTGAACAGTTTACGGAGGCATGCAGTTTCGCCGCTTCGTCAAAGGTTTGCGATGGTGCCTATGAGAATTTGCGCCGTTTAATTACTTCGCCACCTATATGAGACACTTTACCCCGCCACTCTTACAGTAATGCGAGGTGATAGGAGTACCGTCGGCATTAGTTCAGGCGTGCCCAACAAAAAGCGGTGTTTGACGACTGCGTAGTTGCCCTTTTCGGGAATACTTGTGCCCCTGAACAAACAGTTTACGGAGGCATGCAGTTTCGCCGCTTCGTCAAAGGTTTGCGATGGTGCCTATGAGAATTCGCGCCGTTTAATTACTTCGCCACCTATATGAGACAGTTTACCCCTCCACTCTTACAGTAATGCGCGGTGATAGGAGTACCGTCGGCCTTAGTTCAGGCGTGCCCCACAAAAAGCGGTGTTTGACGACTGCGTAGTTGCCCTTTCGGCAATACTTGTGCCCCTGAACAAACAGTTTACGGAGGCATGCAGTTTCGCCGCTTCGTCAAAGGTTTGCGATGGTGCCTATGAGAATTCGCGCCGTTTAATTACTTCGCCACCTATATGAGACACTTTACCCCGCCACTCTTACAGTAATGCGCGATGATAGGAGTACCGTCGGCGTTAGTTCAGGCGTGCCCAACAAAATGCGGTGTTTGACGACTGCGTAGTTGCCCTTTTCGGCAATACTTGTGCCCCTGAACAAACAGTTTACGGAGGCATTCAGTTTCGCCGCTTCGTCAAAGGTTTGCGATGGTGCCTATGAGAAATCCCGCCGTTTAATTACGACGCCACCTATATGAGATACTTTACCCCGCCACTCTTACAGTAATGAGCGGTGATAGGAGTACCGTCGGCATTAGTTCAGGCGTGCCCCACAAAAAGCGGTGTTTGACGACTGCGTAGTTGCCCTTTTCGGCAGTACTTGTGCCCCTGAACAAACAGTTTACGGAGGCATGCAGTTTCGCCGCTTCGTCAAAGGTTTGCGATGGTGCCTATGAGAATTTGAGCCGTTTAATTACTTCGCCACCTATATGAGACACTTTACCCCGCCACTCTTACAGTAATGTGCGGTGATATGAGTACCGTCGGCATTAGTTCAGGCGTGGCCCACAAAAAGCGGTGTTTGACGACTGCGTAGTTGGCCTTTTCGGCAATACTTGTGCCCATGAACAAACAGTTTACGGAGGTATGCAGTTTCGCCGCTTCGTCAAAGGTTTGAGATGGTGCCTATGAGAATTCGCGACGTTTAATTACTTCGCCACCTATATGAGACACTTTTCCCCGCCACTCTTACAGTAATGCGAGGTGATAGGAGTACGTCGGCATTAGTTCAGGCGTGCCCAACAAAAAGCGGTGTTTGACGACTGCGTAGTTGCCCTTTTCGGGAATACTTGTGCCCCTGAACAAACAGTTTACGGAGGCATGCAGTTTCGCCGCTTCGTCAAAGGTTTGCGATGGTGCCTATGAGAACTCGCGCCGTTTAATTACTTCGCCACCTATATGAGACAGTTTACCCCTCCACTCTTACAGTAATGCGAGGTGATAGGAGTACCGTCGGCATTAGTTCAGGCGTGCCCAACAAAAAGCGGTGTTTGACGACTGCGTAGTTGCCCTTTTCGGGAATACTTGTGCTTCTGAACAAACAGTTTACGGAGGCATGCAGTTTCGCCGCTTCGTCAAAGGTTTGCGATGGTGCCTATGAGAATTCGCGCCGTTTAATTACTTCGCCACCTATATGAGACACTTTTCCCCGCCACTCTTACAGTAATGCGAGGTGATAGGAGTACCGTCGGCATTAGTTCAGGCGTGCCCAACAAAAAGCGGTGTTTGACGACTGCGTAGTTGCCCTTTTCGGCAATACTTGTGCCCCTGAACAAACAGTTTACGGAGGCATGCAGTTTCGCCGCTTCGTCAAAGGTTTGCGATGGTGCCTATGAGAATTCGCGCCGTTTAATTACTTCGCCACCTATATGAGACAGTTTACCCCTCCACTCTTACAGTAATGCGAGGTGATAGGAGTACCGTCGGCATTAGTTCAGGCGTGCCCAACAAAAAGCGGTGTTTGACGACTGCGTAGTTGCCCTTTTCGGGAATACTTGTGCCCCTGAACAAACAGTTTACGGAGGTATGCAGTTTCGCCGCTTCGTCAAAGGTTTGCGATGGTGCCTATGAGAATTCGCGCCGTTTAATTACTTCGCCACCTATATGAGACACTTTTCCCCGCCACTCTTACAGTAATGCGAGGTGATAGGAGTACCGTCGGCATTAGTTCAGACGTGCCCAACAAAAAGCGGTGTTTGACGACTGCGTAGTTGCCCTTTTCGGGAATACTTGTGCCCCTGAACAAACAGTTTACGGAGGCATGCAGTTTCGCCGCTTCGTCAAAGGTTTGCGATGGTGCCTATGAGAATTCGCGCCGTTTAATTACTTCGCCACCTATATGAGACAGTTTACCCCTCCACTCTTACAGTAATGCGAGGTGATAGGAGTACCGTCGGCATTAGTTCAGGCGTGCCCAACAAAAAGCGGTGTTTGACGACTGCGTAGTTGCCCTTTTCGGGAATACTTGTGCCCCTGAACAAACAGTTTACGGAGGCATGCAGTTTCGCCGCTTCGTCAAAGGTTTGCGATGGTGCCTACGAGAATTCGCGACGTTTAATTACTTCGCCACCTATATGAGACACTTTTCCCCGCCACTCTTACAGTAATGCGAGGTGATAGGAGTACCGTCGGCATAAGTTCAGGCGTGCCCAACAAAAAGCGGTGTTTGACGACTGCGTAGTTGCCCTTTTCGGGAATACTTGTGCCCCTGAACAAACAGTTTACGGAGGCATGCAGTTTCGCCGCTTCGTCAAAGGTTTGCGATGGTGCCTATGAGAATTCGCGCCGTTTAATTACTTCGCCACCTATATGAAACAGTTTACCCCTCCACTCTTACAGTAATGCGAGGTGATAGGAGTACCGTCGGCATTAGTTCAGGCGTGCCCAACAAAAAGCGGTGTTTGACGACTGCGTAGTTGCCCTTTTCGGGAATACTTGTTAACCTGAACAAACAGTTTACGGAGGCATGCAGTTTCGCCGCTTCGTCAAAGGTTTGCGATGGTGCGTATGAGAATTCGCGCCGTTTAATTACTTCGCCACCTATATGAGACACTTTTCCCCGCCACTCTTACAGTAATGCGAGGTGATAGGAGTACCGTCGGCATTAGTTCAGGCGTGCCCAACAAAAAGCGGTGTTTGACGACTGCGTAGTTGCCCTTTTCGGCAATACTTGTGCCCCTGAACAAACAGTTTACGGAGGCATGCAGTTTCGCCGCTTCGTCAAAGGTTTGCGATGGTGCCTATGAGAATTCGCGCCGTTTAATTACTTCGCCACCTATATGAGACAGTTTACCCCGCCACTCTTACAGTAATGCGAGGTGATAGGAGTACCGTCGGCATTAGTTCAGGCGTGCCCAACAAAAAGCGGTGTTTGACGACTGCGTAGTTGCCCTTTTCGGGAATACTTGTGCCCCTGAACAAACAGTTTACGGAGGTATGCAGTTTCGCCGCTTCGTCAAAGGTTTGCGATGGTGCCTATGAGAATTCGCGCCGTTTAATTACTTCGCCACCTATATGAGACACTTTTCCCCGCCACTGTTACAGTAATGCGAGGTGATAGGAGTACCGTCGGCATTAGTTCAGGCGTGGCCCACAAAAAGCGGTGTTTGACGACTGCGTAGTTGCCCTTTTCGGCAATACTTGTGCCCATGAACAAACAGTTTACGGAGGTATGCAGTTTCGCCGCTTCGTCAAAGGTTTGCGATGGTGCCTATGAGAATTCGCGACGTTTAATTACTTCGCCACCTATATGAGACACTTTTCCCCGCCACTCTTACAGTAATGCGAGGTGATAGGAGTACCGTCGGCATTAGTTCAGGCGTGCCCAACAAAAAGCGGTGTTTGACGACTGCGTAGTTGCCCTTTTCGGGAATACTTGTGCCCCTGAACAAACAGTTTACGGAGGCATGCAGTTTCGCCGCTTCGTCAAAGGTTTGCGATGGTGCCTATGAGAATTCGCGCCGTTTAATTACTTCGCCACCTATATGAGACAGTTTACCCCTCCACTCTTACAGTAATGCGCGGTGATAGGAGTACCGTCGGCATTAGTTCAGGCGTGCCCCACAAAAAGCGGTGTTTGACGACTGCGTAGTTGCCCTTTTCGGCAATACTTGTGCCCCTGAACAAACAGTTTACGGAGGCATGCAGTTTCGCCGCTTCGTCAAAGGTTTGCGATGGTGCCTATGAGAATTCGCGCCGTTTAATTACTTCGCCACCTATATGAGACACTTTACCCCGCCACTCTTACAGTAATGCGCGATGATAGGAGTACCGTCGGCGTTAGTTCAGGCGTGCCCAACAAAATGCGGTGTTTGACGACTGCGTAGTTGCCCTTTTCGGCAATACTTGTGCCCCTGAACAAACAGTTTACGGAGGCATTCAGTTTCGCCGCTTCGTCAAAGGTTTGCGATGGTGCCTATGAGAAATCCCGCCGTTTAATTACGACGCCACCTATATGAGACACTTTACCCCGCCACTCTTACAGTAATGCGCGGTGATAGGAGTACCGTCGGCATTAGTTCAGGCGTGCCCCACAAAAAGCAGTGTTTGACGACTGCGTAGTTGCCCTTTTCGGCAGTACTTGTGCCCCTGAACAAACAGTTTACGGAGGCATGCAGTTTCGCCGCTTCGTCAAAGGTTTGCGATGGTGCCTATGAGAATTTGCGCCGTTTAATTACTTCGCCACCTATATGAGACACTTTACCCCGCCACTCTTACAGTAATGTGCGGTGATATGAGTACCGTCGGCATTAGTTCAGGCGTGGCCCACAAAAAGCGGTGTTTGACGACTGCGTAGTTGGCCTTTTCGGCAATACTTGTGCCCATGAACAAACAGTTTACGGAGGTATGCAGTTTCGCCGCTTCGTCAAAGGTTTGCGATGGTGCCTATGAGAATTCGCGACGTTTAATTACTTCGCCACCTATATGAGACACTTTTCCCCGCCACTCTTACAGTAATGCGAGGTGATAGGAGTACCGTCGGCATTAGTTCAGGCGTGCCCAACAAAAAGCGGTGTTTGACGACTGCGTAGTTGCCCTTTTCGGGAATACTTGTGCCCCTGAACAAACAGTTTACGGAGGTATGCAGTTTCGCCGCTTCGTCAAAGGTTTGCGATGGTGCCTATGAGAATTCGCGCCGTTTAATTACTTCGCCACCTATATGAAACACTTTTCCCCGCCACTGTTACAGTAATGCGAGGTGATAGGAGTACCGTCGGCATTATTTCAGGCGTGGCCCACAAAAAGCGGTGTTTGACGACTGCGTAGTTGCCCTTTTCGGCAATACTTGTGCCCATGAACAAACAGTTTACGGAGGTATGCAGTTTCGCCGCTTCGTCAAAGGTTTGCGATGGTGCCTATGAGAATTCGCGACGTTTAATTACTTCGCCACCTATATGAGACACTTTTCCCCGCCACTCTTACAGTAATGCGAGGTGATAGGAGTACCGTCGGCATTAGTTCAGGCGTGCCCAACAAAAAGCGGTGTTTGACGACTGCGTAGTTGCCCTTTTCGGGAATACTTGTGCCCCTGAACAAACAGTTTACGGAGGCATGCAGTTTCGCCGCTTCGTCAAAGGTTTGCGATGGTGCCTATGAGAATTCGCGCCGTTTAATTACTTCGCCACCTATATGAGACAGTTTACCCCTCCACTCTTACAGTAATGCGCGGTGATAGGAGTACCGTCGGCATTAGTTCAGGCGTGCCCCACAAAAAGCGGTGTTTGACGACTGCGTAGTTGCCCTTTTCGGCAATACTTGTGCCCCTGAACAAACAGTTTACGGAGGCATGCAATTTCGCCGCTTCGTCAAAGGTTTGCGATGGTGCCTATGAGAATTCGCGCCGTTTAATTACTTCGCCACCTATATGAGACACTTTACCCCGCCACTCTTAGAGTAATGCGCGATGATAGGAGTACCGTCGGCATTAGTTCAGGCGTGCCCAACAAAATGCGGTGTTTGACGACTGCGTAGTTGCCCTTTTCGGCAATACTTGTGCCCCTGAACAAACAGTTTACGGAGGCATTCAGTTTCGCCGCTTCGTCAAAGGTTTGCGATGGTGCCTATGAGAAATCCCGCCGTTTAATTACGACGCCACCTATATGAGACACTTTACCCCGCCACTCTTACAGTAATGCGCGGTGATAGGAGTACCGTCGGCATTAGTTCAGGCGTGCCCCACAAAAAGCGGTGTTTGACGACTGCGTAGTTGCCCTTTTCGGCAGTACTTGTGCCCCTGAACAAACAGTTTACGGAGGCATGCAGTTTCGCCGCTTCGTCGAAGGTTTGCAATGGTGCCTATGAGAATTTGCGCCGTTTAATTACTTCGCCACCTATATGAGACACTTTACCCCGCCACTCTTACAGTAATGTGCGGTGATATGAGTACCGTCGGCATTAGTTCAGGCGTGGCCCACAAAAAGCGGTGTTTGACGACTGCGTAGTTGGCCTTTTCGGCAATACTTGTGCCCATGAACAAACAGTTTACGGAGGTATGCAGTTTCGCCGCTTCGTCAAAGGTTTGCGATGGTGCCTATGAGAATTCGCGACGTTTAATTACTTCGCCACCTATATGAGACACTTTTCCCCGCCACTCTTACAGTAATGCGAGGTGATAGGAGTCCCGTCGGCATTAGTTCAGGCGTGCCCAACAAAAAGCGGTGTTTGACGACTGCGTAGTTGCCCTTTTCGGGAATACTTGTGCCCCTGAACAAACAGTTTACGGAGGCATGCAGTTTCGCCGCTTCGTCAAAGGTTTGCGTTGGTGCCTATGAGAATTCGCGCCGTTTAATTACTTCGCCACCTATATGAGACAGTTTACCCCTCCACTCTTACAGTAATGCGAGGTGATAGGAGTACCGTCGGCATTAGTTCAGGCGTGCCCAACAAAAAGCGGTGTTTGACGACTGCGTAGTTGCCCTTTTCGGGAATACTTGTGCCCCTGAACAAACAGTTTACGGAGGCATGCAGTTTCGCCGCTTCATCAAAGGTTTCCGATGGTGCCTATGAGAATTCGCGCCGTTTAATTACTTCGCCACCTATATGAGACACTTTTCCCCGCCACTCTTACAGTAATGCGAGGTGATAGGAGTACCGTCGGCATTAGTTCAGGCGTGCCCAACAAAAAGCGGTGTTTGACGACTGCGTAGTTGCCCTTTTCGGCAATACTTGTGCCCCTGAACAAACAGTTTACGGAGGCATGCAGTTTCGCCGCTTCGTCAAAGGTTTGCGATGGTGCCTATGAGAATTCGCACCGTTTAATTACTTCGCCACCTATATGAGACAGTTTACCCCTCCACTCTTACAGTAATGCGAGGTGATAGGAGTACCGTCGGCATTAGTTCAGGCGTGCCCAACAAAAAGCGGTGTTTGACGACTGCGTAGTTGCCCTTTTCGGGAATACTTGTGCCCCTGAACAAACAGTTTACGGAGGTATGCAGTTTCGCCGCTTCGTCAAAGGTTTGCGATGGTGCCTATGAGAATTCGCGCCGTTTAATTACTTCGCCACCTATATGAGACACTTTTCCCCGCCACTCTTACAGTAATGCGAGGTGATAGGAGTACCGTCGGCATTAGTTCAGGCGTGGCCCACAAAAAGCGGTGTTTGACGACTGTGTAGTTGCCCTTTTCGGCAATACTTGTGCCCATGAACAAACAGTTTACGGAGGTATGCAGTTTCGCCGCTTCGTCAAAGGTTTGCGATGGTGCCTATGAGAATTCGCGACGTTTAATTACTTCGCCACCTATATGAGACACTTTTCCCCGCCACTCTTACAGTAATGCGAGGTGATAGGAGTACCGTCGGCATTAGTTCAGGCGTGCCCCACAAAAAGCGGTGTTTGACGACTGCGTAGTTGCCCTTTTCGGCAATACTTGTGCCCCTGAACAAACAGTTTACGGAGGCATTCAGTTTCGCCGCTTCGTCAAAGGTTTGCGATGGTGCCTATGAGAAATCCCGCCGCTTAATTACGACGCCACCTATATGAGACACTTTACCCCGCCACTCTTACAGAAATGCGCGGTGATAGGAGTACTGTCGGCATTAGTTCAGGCGTGCCCCACAAAAAGCGGTGTTTGACGACTGCGTAGTTGCCCTTTTCGGCAGTACTTGTGCCCCTGAACAAACAGTTTACGGAGGCATGCAGTTTCGCCGCTTCGTCAAAGGTTTGCGATGGTGCCTATGAGAATTTGCGCCGTTTAATTACTTCGCCACCTATATGAGACACTTTACCCCGCCACTCTTACAGTAATGTGCGGTGATATGAGTACCGTCGGCATTAGTTCAGGCGTGGCCCACAAAAAGCGGTGTTTGACGACTGCGTAGTTGGCCTTTTCGGCAATACTTGTGCCCATGAACAAACAGTTTACGGAGGTATGCAGTTTCGCCGCTTCGTCAAAGGTTTGCGATGGTGCCTATGAGAATTCGCGCCGTTTAATTACTTCGCCACCTATATGAGACACTTTTCCCCGCCACTCTTACAGTAATGCGAGGTGATAGGAGTATCGTCGGCATTAGTTCAGGCGTGCCCAACAAAAAGCGGTGTTTGACGACTGCGTAGTTGCCCTTTTCGGCAATACTTGTGCCCCTGAACAAACAGTTTACGGAGGCATGCAGTTTCGCCGCTTCGTCAAAGGTTTGCGATGGTGCCTATGAGAATTCGCGCCGTTTAATTACTTCGCCACCTATATGAGACAGTTTACCCCTCCACTCTTACAGTAATGCGAGGTGATAGGAGTACCGTCGGCATTAGTTCAGGCGTGCCCAACAAAAAGCGGTGTTTGACGACTGCGTAGTTGCCCTTTTCGGGAATACTTGTGCCCCTGAACAAACAGTTTACGGAGGTATGCAGTTTCGCCGCTTCGTCAAAGGTTTGCGATGGTGCCTATGAGAATTCGCGCCGTTTAATTACTTCGCCACCTATATGAGACACTTTTCCCCGCCACTCTTACAGTAATGCGAGGTGATAGGAGTACCGTCGGCATTAGTTCAGGCGTGGCCCACAAAAAGCGGTGTTTGACGACTGCGTAGTTGCCCTTTTCGGCAATACTTGTGCCCATGAACAAACAGTTTACGGAGGTATGCAGTTTCGCCGCTTCGTCAAAGGTTTGCGATGGTGCCTATGAGAATTCGCGACGTTTAATTACTTCGCCACCTATATGAGACACTTTTCCCCGCCACTCTTACAGTAATGCGAGGTGATAGGAGTACCGTCGGCATTAGTTCAGGCGTGCCCAACAAAAAGCGGTGTTTGACGACTGCGTAGTTGCCCTTTTCGGGAATACTTGTGCACCTGAACAAACAGTTTACGGAGGCATGCAGTTTCGCCGCTTCGTCAAAGGTTTGCGATGGTGCCTATGAGAATTCGCGCCGTTTAATTACTTCGCCACCTATATGAGACAGTTTACCCCTCCACTCTTACAGTAATGCGCGGTGATAGGAGTACCGTCGGCATTAGTTCAGGCGTGCCCCACAAAAAGCGGTGTTTGACGACTGCGTAGTTGCCCTTTTCGGCAATACTTGTGCCCCTGAACAAACAGTTTACGGAGGCATGCAGTTTCGCCGCTTCGTCAAAGGTTTGCGATGGTGCCTACGAGAATTCGCGACGTTTAATTACTTCGCCACCTATATGAGACACTTTTCCCCGCCACTCTTACAGTAATGCGAGGTGATAGGAGTACCGTCGGCATTAGTTCAGGCGTGCCCAACAAAAAGCGGTGTTTGACGACTGCGTAGTTGCCCTTTTCGGGAATACTTGTGCCCCTGAACAAACAGTTTACGGAGGCATGCAGTTTCGCCGCTTCGTCAAAGGTTTGCGATGGTGCCTATGAGAATTCGCGCCGTTTAATTACTTCGCCACCTATATGAAACAGTTTACCCCTCCACTCTTACAGTAATGCGAGGTGATAGGAGTACCGTCGGCATTAGTTCAGGCGTGCCCAACAAAAAGCGGTGTTTGACGACTGCGTAGTTGCCCTTTTCGGGAATACTTGTTCCCCTGAACAAACAGTTTACGGAGGCATGCAGTTTCGCCGCTTCGTCAAAGGTTTGCGATGGTGCCTATGAGAATTCGCGCCGTTTAATTACTTCGCCACCTATATGAGACACTTTTCCCCGCCACTCTTACAGTAATGCGAGGTGATAGGAGTACCGTCGGCATTAGTTCAGGCGTGCCCAACAAAAAGCGGTGTTTGACGACTGCGTAGTTGCCCTTTTCGGCAATACTTGTGCCCCTGAACAAACAGTTTACGGAGGCATGCAGTTTCGCCGCTTCGTCAAAGGTTTGCGATGGTGCCTATGAGAATTCGCGCCGTTTAATTACTTCGCCACCTATATGAGACACTTTTCCCCGCCACTCTTACAGTAATGCGAGGTGATAGGAGTACCGTCGGCATTAGTTCAGGCGTGCCCAACAAAAAGCGGTGTTTGACGACTGCGTAGTTACCCTTTTCAGCAATACTTGTGCCCCTGAACAAACAGTTTACGGAGGCATGCAGTTTCGCCGCTTCGTCAAAGGTTTGCGATGGTGCCTATGAGAATTCGCGCCGTTTAATTACTTCGCCACCTATATGAGACAGTTTACCCCTCCACTCTTACAGTAATGCGAGGTGATAGGAGTACCGTCGGCATTAGTTCAGGCGTGCCCAACAAAAAGCGGTGTTTGACGACTGCGTAGTTGCCCTTTTCGGGAATACTTGTGCCCCTGAACAAACAGTTTACGGAGGTATGCAGTTTCGCCGCTTCGTCAAAGGTTTGCGATGGTGCCTATGAGAATTCGCGCCGTTTAATTACTTCGCCACCTATATGAGACACTTTTCCCCGCCACTGTTACAGTAATGCGAGGTGATAGGAGTACCGTCGGCATTAGTTCAGGCGTGGCCCACAAAAAGCGGTGTTTGACGACTGCGTAGTTGCCCTTTTCGGCAATACTTGTGCCCATGAACAAACAGTTTACGGAGGTATGCAGTTTCGCCGCTTCGTCAAAGGTTTGCGATGGTGCCTATGAGAATTCGCGACGTTTAATTACTTCGCCACCTATATGAGACACTTTTCCCCGCCACTCTTACAGTAATGCGAGGTGATAGGAGTACCGTCGGCATTAGTTCAGGCGTGCCCAACAAAAAGCGGTGTTTGACGACTGCGTAGTTGCCCTTTTCGGGAATACTTGTGCCCCTGAACAAACAGTTTACGGAGGCATGCAGTTTCGCCGCTTCGTCAAAGGTTTGCGATGGTGCCTATGAGAATTCGCGCCGTTTAATTACTTCGCCACCTATATGAGACAGTTTACCCCTCCACTCTTACAGTAATGCGCGGTGATAGGAGTACCGTCGGCATTAGTTCAGGCGTGCCCCACAAAAAGCGGTGTTTGACGACTGCGTAGTTGCCCTTTTCGGCAATACTTGTGCCCCTGAACAAACAGTTTACGGAGGCATGCAGTTTCGCCGCTTCGTCAAAGGTTTGCGATGGTGCCTATGAGAATTCGCGCCGTTTAATTACTTCGCCACCTATATGAGACACTTTACCCCGCCACTCTTACAGTAATGCGCGATGATAGGAGTACCGTCGGCGTTAGTTCAGGCGTGCCCAACAAAATGCGGTGTTTGACGACTGCGTAGTTGCCCTTTTCGGCAATACTTGTGCCCCTGAACAAACAGTTTACGGAGGCATTCAGTTTCGCCGCTTCGTCAAAGGTTTGCGATGGTGCCTATGAGAAATCCCGCCGTTTAATTACGACGCCACCTATATGAGATACTTTACCCCGCCACTCTTACAGTAATGAGCGGTGATAGGAGTACCGTCGGCATTAGTTCAGGCGTGCCCCACAAAAAGCGGTGTTTGACGACTGCGTAGTTGCCCTTTTCGGCAGTACTTGTGCCCCTGAACAAACAGTTTACGGAGGCATGCAGTTTCGCCGCTTCGTCAAAGGTTTGCGATGGTGCCTATGAGAATTTGAGCCGTTTAATTACTTCGCCACCTATATGAGACACTTTACCCCGCCACTCTTACAGTAATGTGCGGTGATATGAGTACCGTCGGCATTAGTTCAGGCGTGGCCCACAAAAAGCGGTGTTTGACGACTGCGTAGTTGGCCTTTTCGGCAATACTTGTGCCCATGAACAAACAGTTTACGGAGGTATGCAGTTTCGCCGCTTCGTCAAAGGTTTGCGATGGTGCCTATGAGAATTCGCGACGTTTAATTACTTCGCCACCAATATGAGACACTTTTCCCAGCCACTCTTATAGTAATGCGAGGTGATACGAGTACCTTCGGCATTAGTTCAGGCGTGCCCAACAAAAAGCGGTGTTTGACGACTGCGTAGTTGCCCTTTTCGGCAATACTTGTGCCCCTGAACAAACAGTTTACGGAGGCATGCAGTTTCGCCGCTTCGTCAAAGGTTTGCGATGGTGCCTATGAGAATTCGCGCCGTTTAATTACTTCGCCACCTATATGAGACAGTTTACCCCTCCACTCTTACAGTAATGCGAGGTGATAGGAGTACCGTCGGCATTAGTTCAGGCGTGCCCAACAAAAAGCGGTGTTTGACGACTGCGTAGTTGCCCTTTTCGGGAATACTTGTGCCCCTGAACAAACAGTTTACGGAGGTATGCTGTTTCGCCGCTTCGTCAAAGGTTTGCGATGGTGCCTATGAGAATTCGCGCCGTTTAATTACTTCGCCACCTATATGAGACACTTTTCCCTGCCACTCTTACAGTAATGCGAGGTGATAGGAGTACCGTCGGCATTAGTTCAGGCGTGGCCCACAAAAAGCAGTGTTTGACGACTGCGTAGTTGCCCTTTTCGGCAATACTTGTGCCCATGAACAAACAGTTTACGGAGGTATGCAGTTTCGCCGCTTCGTCAAAGGTTTGCGATGGTGCCTATGAGAATTCGCGACGTTTAATTACTTCGCCACCTATATGAGACACTTTTCCCCGCCACTCTTACAGTAATGCGAGGTGATAGGAGTACCGTCGGCATTAGTTCAGGCGTGCCCCACAAAAAGCGGTGTTTGACGACTGCGTAGTTGCCCTTTTCGGCAATACTTGTGCCCCTGAACAAACAGTTTACGGAGGCATTCAGTTTCGCCGCTTCGTCAAAGGTTTGCGATGGTGCCTATGAGAAATCCCGCCGTTTAATTACGACGCCACCTATATGAGACACTTTACCCCGCCACTCTTACAGTAATGCGCGGTGATAGGAGTACCGTCGGCATTAGTTCAGGCGTGCCCCACAAAAAGCGGTGTTTGACGACTGCGTAGTTGCCCTTTTCGGCAGTACTTGTGCCCCTGAACAGTTTACGGAGGCATGCAGTTTCGCCGCTTCGTCAAAGGTTTGCGATGGTGCCTATGAGAATTTGCGCCGTTTAATTACTTCGCCACCTATATGAGACACTTTACCCCGCCACTCTTACAGTAATGCGAGGTGATAGGAGTACCGTCGGCATTAGTTCAGGCGTGCCCAACAAAAAGCGGTGTTTGACGACTGCGTAGTTGCCCTTTTCGGGAATACTTGTGCCCCTGAACAAACAGTTTACGGAGGCATGCAGTTTCGCCGCTTCGTCAAAGGTTTGCGATGGTGCCTATGAGAATTCGCGCCGTTTAATTCCTTCGCCACCTATATGAGACAGTTTACCCCTCCACTCTTACAGTAATGCGCGGTGATAGGAGTACCGTCGGCCTTAGTTCAGGCGTGCCCCACAAAAAGCGGTGTTTGACGACTGCGTAGTTGCCCTTTCGGCAATACTTGTGCCCCTGAACAAACAGTTTACGGAGGCATGCAGTTTCGCCGCTTCGTCAAAGGTTTGCGATGGTGCCTATGAGAATTCGCGCCGTTTAATTACTTCGCCACCTATATGAGACACTTTACCCCGCCACTCTTACAGTAATGCGCGATGATAGGAGTACCGTCGGCGTTAGTTCAGGCGTGCCCAACAAAATGCGGTGTTTGACGACTGCGTAGTTGCCCTTTTCGGCAATACTTGTGCCCCTGAACAAACAGTTTACGGAGGCATTCAGTTTCGCCGCTTCGTCAAAGGTTTGCGATGGTGCCTATGAGAAATCCCGCCGTTTAATTACGACGCCACCTATATGAGATACTTTACCCCGCCACTCTTACAGTAATGAGCGGTGATAGGAGTACCGTCGGCATTAGTTCAGGCGTGCCCCACAAAAAGCGGTGTTTGACGACTGCGTAGTTGCCCTTTTCGGCAGTACTTGTGCCCCTGAACAAACAGTTTACGGAGGCATGCAGTTTCGCCGCTTCGTCAAAGGTTTGCGATGGTGCCTATGAGAATTTGAGCCGTTTAATTACTTCGCCACCTATATGAGACACTTTACCCCGCCACTCTTACAGTAATGTGCGGTGATATGAGTACCGTCGGCATTAGTTCAGGCGTGGCCCACAAAAAGCGGTGTTTGACGACTGCGTAGTTGGCCTTTTCGGCAATACTTGTGCCCATGAACAAACAGTTTACGGAGGTATGCAGTTTCGCCGCTTCGTCAAAGGTTTGAGATGGTGCCTATGAGAATTCGCGACGTTTAATTACTTCGCCACCTATATGAGACACTTTTCCCCGCCACTCTTACAGTAATGCGAGGTGATAGGAGTACGTCGGCATTAGTTCAGGCGTGCCCAACAAAAAGCGGTGTTTGACGACTGCGTAGTTGCCCTTTTCGGGAATACTTGTGCCCCTGAACAAACAGTTTACGGAGGCATGCAGTTTCGCCGCTTCGTCAAAGGTTTGCGATGGTGCCTATGAGAACTCGCGCCGTTTAATTACTTCGCCACCTATATGAGACAGTTTACCCCTCCACTCTTACAGTAATGCGAGGTGATAGGAGTACCGTCGGCATTAGTTCAGGCGTGCCCAACAAAAAGCGGTGTTTGACGACTGCGTAGTTGCCCTTTTCGGGAATACTTGTGCTTCTGAACAAACAGTTTACGGAGGCATGCAGTTTCGCCGCTTCGTCAAAGGTTTGCGATGGTGCCTATGAGAATTCGCGCCGTTTAATTACTTCGCCACCTATATGAGACACTTTTCCCCGCCACTCTTACAGTAATGCGAGGTGATAGGAGTACCGTCGGCATTAGTTCAGGCGTGCCCAACAAAAAGCGGTGTTTGACGACTGCGTAGTTGCCCTTTTCGGCAATACTTGTGCCCCTGAACAAACAGTTTACGGAGGCATGCAGTTTCGCCGCTTCGTCAAAGGTTTGCGATGGTGCCTATGAGAATTCGCGCCGTTTAATTACTTCGCCACCTATATGAGACAGTTTACCCCTCCACTCTTACAGTAATGCGAGGTGATAGGAGTACCGTCGGCATTAGTTCAGGCGTGCCCAACAAAAAGCGGTGTTTGACGACTGCGTAGTTGCCCTTTTCGGGAATACTTGTGCCCCTGAACAAACAGTTTACGGAGGTATGCAGTTTCGCCGCTTCGTCAAAGGTTTGCGATGGTGCCTATGAGAATTCGCGCCGTTTAATTACTTCGCCACCTATATGAGACACTTTTCCCCGCCACTCTTACAGTAATGCGAGGTGATAGGAGTACCGTCGGCATTAGTTCAGACGTGCCCAACAAAAAGCGGTGTTTGACGACTGCGTAGTTGCCCTTTTCGGGAATACTTGTGCCCCTGAACAAACAGTTTACGGAGGCATGCAGTTTCGCCGCTTCGTCAAAGGTTTGCGATGGTGCCTATGAGAATTCGCGCCGTTTAATTACTTCGCCACCTATATGAGACAGTTTACCCCTCCACTCTTACAGTAATGCGAGGTGATAGGAGTACCGTCGGCATTAGTTCAGGCGTGCCCAACAAAAAGCGGTGTTTGACGACTGCGTAGTTGCCCTTTTCGGGAATACTTGTGCCCCTGAACAAACAGTTTACGGAGGCATGCAGTTTCGCCGCTTCGTCAAAGGTTTGCGATGGTGCCTATGAGAATTCGCGCCGTTTAATTACTTCGCCACCTATATGAGACACTTTTCCCCGCCACTCTTACAGTAATGCGAGGTGATAGGAGTATCGTCGGCATTAGTTCAGGCGTGCCCAACAAAAAGCGGTGTTTGACGACTGCGTAGTTGCCCTTTTCGGCAATACTTGTGCCCCTGAACAAACAGTTTACGGAGGCATGCAGTTTCGCCGCTTCGTCAAAGGTTTGCGATGGTGCCTATGAGAATTCGCGCCGTTTAATTACTTCGCCACCTATATGAGACAGTTTACCCCTCCACTCTTACAGTAATGCGAGGTGATAGGAGTACCGTCGGCATTAGTTCAGGCGTGCCCAACAAAAAGCGGTGTTTGACGACTGCGTAGTTGCCCTTTTCGGGAATACTTGTGCCCCTGAACAAACAGTTTACGGAGGTATGCAGTTTCGCCGCTTCGTCAAAGGTTTGCGATGGTGCCTATGAGAATTCGCGCCGTTTAATTACTTCGCCACCTATATGAGACACTTTTCCCCGCCACTCTTACAGTAATGCGAGGTGATAGGAGTACCGTCGGCATTAGTTCAGGCGTGGCCCACAAAAAGCGGTGTTTGACGACTGCGAAGTTTCCCTTTTCGGCAATACTTGTGCCCATGAACAAACAGTTTACGGAGGTATGCAGTTTCGCCGCTTCGTCAAAGGTTTGCGATGGTGCCTATGAGAATTCGCGACGTTTAATTACTTCGCCACCTATATGAGACACTTTTCCCCGCCACTCTTACAGTAATGCGAGGTGATAGGAGTACCGTCGGCATTAGTTCAGGCGTGCCCAACAAAAAGCGGTGTTTGACGACTGCGTAGTTGCCCTTTTCGGGAATACTTGTGCCTCTGAACAAACAGTTTACGGAGGCATGCAGTTTCGCCGCTTCGTCAAAGGTTTGCGATGGTGCCTATGAGAATTCGCGCCGTTTAATTACTTCGCCACCTATATGAGACAGTTTACCCCTCCACTCTTACAGTAATGCGCGGTGATAGGAGTACCGTCGGCATTAGTTCAGGCGTGCCCCACAAAAAGCGGTGTTTGACGACTGCGTAGTTGCCCTTTTCGGCAATACTTGTGCCCCTGAACAAACAGTTTACGGAGGCATGCAGTTTCGCCGCTTCGTCAAAGGTTTGCGATGGTGCCTATGAGAATTCGCGCCGTTTAATTACTTCGCCACCTATATGAGACACTTTTCCCCGCCACTCTTACAGTAATGCGAGGTGATAGGAGTACCGTCGGCATTAGTTCAGGCGTGCCCAACAAAAAGCGGTGTTTGACGACTGCGTAGTTGCCCTTTTCGGCAATACTTGTGCCCCTGAACAAACAGTTTACGGAGGCATGCAGTTTCGCCGCTTCGTCAAAGGTTTGCGATGGTGCCTATGAGAATTCGCGCCGTTTAATTACTTCGCCACCTATATGAGACACTTTTCCCCGCCACTCTTACAGTAATGCGAGGTGATAGGAGTACCGTCGGCATTAGTTCAGGCGTGCCAAACAAAAAGCGGTGTTTGACGACTGCGTAGTTGCCCTTTTCGGCAATACTTGTGCCCCTGAACAAACAGTTTACGGAGGTATGCAGTTTCGCCGCTTCGTCAAAGGTTTGCGATGGTGCCTATGAGAATTCGCGCCGTTTAATTACTTCGCCACCTATATGAGACACTTTTCCCCGCCACTGTTACAGTAATGCGAGGTGATAGGAGTACCGTCGGCATTAGTTCAGGCGTGGCCCACAAAAAGCGGTGTTTGACGACTGCGTAGTTGCCCTTTTCGGCAATACTTGTGCCCATGAACAAACAGTTTACGGAGGTATGCAGTTTCGCCGCTTCGTCAAAGGTTTGCGATGGTGCCTATGAGAATTCGCGCCGTTTAATTACTTCGCCACCTATATGAGACACTTTACCCCGCCACTCTTACAGTAATGCGCGATGATAGGAGTACCGTCGGCGTTAGTTCAGGCGTGCCCAACAAAAAGCGGTGTTTGACGACTGCGTAGTTGCCCTTTTCGGCAATACTTGTGCCCCTGAACAAACAGTTTACGGAGGCATTCAGTTTCGCCGCTTCGTCAAAGGTTTGCGATGGTGCCTATGAGAAATCCCGCCGTTTAATTACGACGCCACCTATATGAGACACTTTACCCCGCCACTCTTACAGTAATGCGCGGTGATAGGAGTACCGTCGGCATTAGTTCAGGCGTGCCCCACAAAAAGCGGTGTTTGACGACTGCGTAGTTGCCCTTTTCGGCAGTACGTGTGCCCCTGAACAAACAGTTTACGGAGGCATGCAGTTTCGCCGCTTCGTCAAAGGTTTGCGATGGTGCCTATGAGAATTTGCGCCGTTTAATTACTTCGCCACCTATATGAGACACTTTACCCCACCACTCTTACAGTAATGTGCGGTGATATGAGTACCGTCGGCATTAGTTCAGGCGTGGCCCACAAAAAGCGGTGTTTGACGACTGCGTAGTTGGCCTTTTCGGCAATACTTGTGCCCATGAACAAACAGTTTACGGAGGTATGCAGTTTCGCCGCTTCGTCAAAGGTTTGCGATGGTGCCTATGAGAATTCGCGACGTTTAATTACTTCGCCACCTATATGAGACACTTTTCCCCGCCACTCTTACAGTAATGCGAGGTGATAGGAGTACCGTCGGCATTAGTTCAGGCGTGCCCAACAAAAAGCGGTGTTTGACGACTGCGTAGTTGCCCTTTTCGGGAATACTTGTGCCCCTGAACAAACAGTTTACGGAGGCATGCAGTTTCGCCGCTTCGTCAAAGGTTTGCGATGGTGCCTATGAGAATTCGCGCCGTTTAATTACTTCGCCACCTATATGAGACAGTTTACCCCTCCACTCTTACAGTAATGCGCGGTGATAGGAGTACCGTCGGCATTAGTTCAGGCGTGCCCAACAAAAAGCGGTGTTTGACGACTGCGTAGTTGCCCTTTTCGGGAATACTTGTGCCCCTGAACAAACAGTTTACGGAGGCATGCAGTTTCGCCGCTTCGTCAAAGGTTTGCGATGGTGCCTATGAGAATTCGCGCCGTTTAATTACTTCGCCACCTATATGAGACACTTTTCCCCGCCACTCTTACAGTAATGCGAGGTGATAGGAGTACCGTCGGCATTAGTTCAGGCGTGCCCAACAAAAAGCGGTGTTTGACGACTGCATAGTTGCCCTTTTCGGCAATACTTGTGCCCCTGAACAAACAGTTTACGGAGGCATGCAGTTTCGCCGCTTCGTCAAAGGTTTGCGATGGTGCCTATGAGAATTCGCGCCGTTTAATTACTTCGCCACCTATATGAGACAGTTTACCCCTCCACTCTTACAGTAATGCGAGGTGATAGGAGTACCGTCGGCATTAGTTCAGGCGTGCCCAACAAAAAGCGGTGTTTGACGACTGCGTAGTTGCCCTTTTCGGGAATACTTGTGCCCCTGAACAAACAGTTTACGGAGGTATGCAGTTTCGCCGCTTCGTCAAAGGTTTGCGATGGTGCCTATGAGAATTCGCGCCGTTTAATTACTTCGCCACCTATATGAGACACTTTTCCCCGCCACTCTTACAGTAATGCGAGGTGATAGGAGTACCGTCGGCATTAGTTCAGGCGTGGCCCACAAAAAGCGGTGTTTGACGACTGCGTAGTTGCCCTTTTCGGCAATACTTGTGCCCATGAACAAACAGTTTACGGAGGTATGCAGTTTCGCCGCTTCGTCAAAGGTTTGCGATGGTGCCTATGAGAATTCGCCCCGTTTAATTACTTCGCCACCTATATGAGACAGTTTACCCCTCCACTCTTACAGTAATGCGCGGTGATAGGAGTACCGTCGGCATTAGTTCAGGCGTGCCCCACAAAAAGCGGTGTTTGACGACTGCGTAGTTGCCCTTTTCGGCAATACTTGTGCCCCTGAACAAACAGTTTACGGAGGCTTGCAGTTTCGCCGCTTCGTCAAAGGTTTGCGATGGTGCCTACGAGAATTCGCGACGTTTAATTACTTCGCCACCTATATGAGACACTTTTCCCCGCCACTCTTACAGTAATGCGAGGTGATAGGAGTACCGTCGGCATTAGTTCAGGCGTGCCCAACAAAAAGCGGTGTTTGACGACTGCGTAGTTGCCCTTTTCGGCAATACTTGTGCCCCTGAACAAACAGTTTACGGAGGCATGCAGTTTCGCCGCTTCGTCAAAGGTTTGCGATGGTGCCTATGAGAATTCGCGCCGTTTAATTACTTCGCCACCTATATGAGACAGTTTACCCCTCCACTCTTACAGTAATGCGAGGTGATAGGAGTACCGTCGGCATTAGTTCAGGCGTGCCCAACAAAAAGCGGTGTTTGACGACTGCGTAGTTGCCCTTTTCGGGAATACTTGTGCCCCTGAACAAACAGTTTACGGAGGTATGCAGTTTCGCCGCTTCGTCAAAGGTTTGCGATGGTGCCTATGAGAATTCGCGCCGTTTAATTACTTCGCCACCTATATGAGACACTTTTCCCCGCCACTCTTACAGTAATGCGAGGTGATAGGAGTACCGTCGGCATTAGTTCAGGCGTGGCCCACAAAAAGCGGTGTTTGACGACTGCGAAGTTGCCCTTTTCGGCAATACTTGTGCCCATGAACAAACAGTTTACGGAGGTATGCAGTTTCGCCGCTTCGTCAAAGGTTTGCGATGGTGCCTATGAGAATTCGCGACGTTTAATTACTTCGCCACCTATATGAGACACTTTTCCCCGCCACTCTTACAGTAATGCGAGGTGATAGGAGTACCGTCGGCATTAGTTCAGGCGTGCCCAACAAAAAGCGGTGTTTGACGACTGCGTAGTTGCCCTTTTCGGGAATACTTGTGCCTCTGAACAAACAGTTTACGGAGGCATGCAGTTTCGCCGCTTCGTCAAAGGTTTGCGATGGTGCCTATGAGAATTCGCGCCGTTTAATTACTTCGCCACCTATATGAGACAGTTTACCCCTCCACTCTTACAGTAATGCGCGGTGATAGGAGTACCGTCGGCATTAGTTCAGGCGTGCCCCACAAAAAGCGGTGTTTGACGACTGCGTAGTTGCCCTTTTCGGCAATACTTGTGCCCCTGAACAAACAGTTTACGGAGGCATGCAGTTTCGCCGCTTCGTCAAAGGTTTGCGATGGTGCCTATGAGAATTCGCGCCGTTTAATTACTTCGCCACCTATATGAGACACTTTTCCCCGCCACTCTTACAGTAATGCGAGGTGATAGGAGTACCGTCGGCATTAGTTCAGGCGTGCCCAACAAAAAGCGGTGTTTGACGACTGCGTAGTTGCCCTTTTCGGCAATACTTGTGCCCCTGAACAAACAGTTTACGGAGGCATGCAGTTTCGCCGCTTCGTCAAAGGTTTGCGATGGTGCCTATGAGAATTCGCGCCGTTTAATTACTTCGCCACCTATATGAGACACTTTTCCCCGCCACTCTTACAGTAATGCGAGGTGATAGGAGTACCGTCGGCATTAGTTCAGGCGTGCCAAACAAAAAGCGGTGTTTGACGACTGCGTAGTTGCCCTTTTCGGCAATACTTGTGCCCCTGAACAAACAGTTTACGGAGGTATGCAGTTTCGCCGCTTCGTCAAAGGTTTGCGATGGTGCCTATGAGAATTCGCGCCGTTTAATTACTTCGCCACCTATATGAGACACTTTTCCCCGCCACTGTTACAGTAATGCGAGGTGATAGGAGTACCGTCGGCATTAGTTCAGGCGTGGCCCACAAAAAGCGGTGTTTGACGACTGCGTAGTTGCCCTTTTCGGCAATACTTGTGCCCATGAACAAACAGTTTACGGAGGTATGCAGTTTCGCCGCTTCGTCAAAGGTTTGCGATGGTGCCTATGAGAATTCGCGCCGTTTAATTACTTCGCCACCTATATGAGACACTTTACCCCGCCACTCTTACAGTAATGCGCGATGATAGGAGTACCGTCGGCGTTAGTTCAGGCGTGCCCAACAAAAAGCGGTGTTTGACGACGGCGTAGTTGCCCTTTTCGGCAATACTTGTGCCCCTGAACAAACAGTTTACGGAGGCATTCAGTTTCGCCGCTTCGTCAAAGGTTTGCGATGGTGCCTATGAGAAATCCCGCCGTTTAATTACGACGCCACCTATATGAGACACTTTACCCCGCCACTCTTACAGTAATGCGCGGTGATAGGAGTACCGTCGGCATTAGTTCAGGCGTGCCCCACAAAAAGCGGTGTTTGACGACTGCGTAGTTGCCCTTTTCGGCAGTACGTGTGCCCCTGAACAAACAGTTTACGGAGGCATGCAGTTTCGCCGCTTCGTCAAAGGTTTGCGATGGTGCCTATGAGAATTTGCGCCGTTTAATTACTTCGCCACCTATATGAGACACTTTACCCCGCCACTCTTACAGTAATGTGCGGTGATATGAGTACCGTCGGCATTAGTTCAGGCGTGGCCCACAAAAAGCGGTGTTTGACGACTGCGTAGTTGGCCTTTTCGGCAATACTTGTGCCCATGAACAAACAGTTTACGGAGGTATGCAGTTTCGCCGCTTCGTCAAAGGTTTGCGATGGTGCCTATGAGAATTCGCGACGTTTAATTACTTCGCCACCTATATGAGACACTTTTCCCCGCCACTCTTACAGTAATGCGAGGTGATAGGAGTACCGTCGGCATTAGTTCAGGCGTGCCCAACAAAAAGCGGTGTTTGACGACTGCGTAGTTGCCCTTTTCGGGAATACTTGTGCCCCTGAACAAACAGTTTACGGAGGCATGCAGTTTCGCCGCTTCGTCAAAGGTTTGCGATGGTGCCTATGAGAATTCGCACCGTTTAATTACTTCGCCACCTATATGAGACAGTTTACCCCTCCACTCTTACAGTAATGCGCGGTGATAGGAGTACCGTCGGCATTAGTTCAGGCGTGCCCAACAAAAAGCGGTGTTTGACGACTGCGTAGTTGCCCTTTTCGGGAATACTTGTGCCCCTGAACAAACAGTTTACGGAGGCATGCAGTTTCGCCGCTTCGTCAAAGGTTTGCGATGGTGCCTATGAGAATTCGCGCCGTTTAATTACTTCGCCACCTATATGAGACACTTTTCCCCGCCACTCTTACAGTAATGCGAGGTGATAGGAGTACCGTCGGCATTAGTTCAGGCGTGCCCAACAAAAAGCGGTGTTTGACGACTGCGTAGTTGCCCTTTTCGGCAATACTTGTGCCCCTGAACAAACAGTTTACGGAGGCATGCAGTTTCGCCGCTTCGTCAAAGGTTTGCGATGGTGCCTATGAGAATTCGCGCCGTTTAATTACTTCGCCACCTATATGAGACAGTTTACCCCTCCACTCTTACAGTAATGCGAGGTGATAGGAGTACCGTCGGCATTAGTTCAGGCGTGCCCAACAAAAAGCGGTGTTTGACGACTGCGTAGTTGCCCTTTTCGGGAATACTTGTGCCCCTGAACAAACAGTTTACGGAGGTATGCAGTTTCGCCGCTTCGTCAAAGGTTTGCGATGGTGCCTATGAGAATTCGCGCCGTTTAATTACTTCGCCACCTATATGAGACACTTTTCCCCGCCACTCTTACAGTAATGCGAGGTGATAGGAGTACCGTCGGCATTAGTTCAGGCGTGGCCCACAAAAAGCGGTGTTTGACGACTGCGTAGTTGCCCTTTTCGGCAATACTTGTGCCCATGAACAAACAGTTTACGGAGGTATGCAGTTTCGCCGCTTCGTCAAAGGTTTGCGATGGTGCCTATGAGAATTCGCCCCGTTTAATTACTTCGCCACCTATATGAGACAGTTTACCCCTCCACTCTTACAGTAATGCGCGGTGATAGGAGTACCGTCGGCATTAGTTCAGGCGTGCCCCACAAAAAGCGGTGTTTGACGACTGCGTAGTTGCCCTTTTCGGCAATACCTGTGCCCCTGAACAAACAGTTTACGGAGGCTTGCAGTTTCGCCGCTTCGTCAAAGGTTTGCGATGGTGCCTACGAGAATTCGCGACGTTTAATTACTTCGCCACCTATATGAGACACTTTTCCCCGCCACTCTTACAGTAATGCGAGGTGATAGGAGTACCGTCGGCATTAGTTCAGGCGTGCCCAACAAAAAGCGGTGTTTGACGACTGCGTAGTTGCCCTTTTCGGGAATACTTGTGCCCCTGAACAAACAGTTTACGGAGGCATGCAGTTTCGCCGCTTCGTCAAAGGTTTGCGATGGTGCCTATGAGAATTCGCGCCGTTTAATTACTTCGCCACCTATATGAGACAGTTTACCCCTCCACTCTTACAGTAATGCGAGGTGATAGGAGTACCGTCGGCATTAGTTCAGGCGTGCCCAACAAAAAGCGGTGTTTGACGACTGCGTAGTTGCCCTTTTCGGGAATACTTGTGCCCCTGAACAAACAGTTTACGGAGGCATGCAGTTTCGCCGCTTCGTCAAAGGTTTGCGATGGTGCCTATGAGAATTCGCGCCGTTTAATTACTTCGCCACCTATATGAGACACTTT
This sequence comes from Haemaphysalis longicornis, assembly GCF_048455015.1. Lineage (NCBI taxonomy): Eukaryota > Metazoa > Arthropoda > Arachnida > Ixodida > Ixodidae > Haemaphysalis > Haemaphysalis longicornis. The sequence goes on from NW_027526445.1 coordinate 87,443,374, forward strand.
TCCCCGCCACTCTTACAGTAATGCGAGGTGATAGGAGTACCGTCGGCATTAGTTCAGGCGTGCCCAACAAAAAGCGGTGTTTGACGACTGCGTAGTTGCCCTTTTCGGGAATACTTGTGCCCCTGAACAAACAGTTTACGGAGGCATGCAGTTTCGCCGCTTCGTCAAAGGTTTGCGATGGTGCCTATGAGAATTCGCGCCGTTTAATTACTTCGCCACCTATATGAGACAGTTTACCCCTCCACTCTTACAGTAATGCGCGGTGATAGGAGTACCGTCGGCATTAGTTCAGGCGTGCCCCACAAAAAGCGGTGTTTGACGACTGCGTAGTTGCCCTTTTCGGCAATACTTGTGCCCCTGAACAAACAGTTTACGGAGGCATGCAGTTTCGCCGCTTCGTCAAAGGTTTGCGATGGTGCCTATGAGAATTCGCGCCGTTTAATTACTTCGCCACCTATATGAGACACTTTACCCCGCCACTCTTACAGTAATGCGCGATGATAGGAGTACCGTCGGCATTAGTTCAGGCGTGCCCAACAAAATGCGGTGTTTGACGACTGCGTAGTTGCCCTTTTCGGCAATACTTGTGCCCCTGAACAAACAGTTTACGGAGGCATTCAGTTTCGCCGCTTCGTCAAAGGTTTGCGATGGTGCCTATGAGAAATCCCGCCGTTTAATTACGACGCCACCTATATGAGACACTTTACCCCGCCACTCTTACAGTAATGCGCGGTGATAGGAGTACCGTCGGCATTAGTTCAGGCGTGCCCCACAAAAAGCGGTGTTTGACGACTGCGTAGTTGCCCTTTTCGGCAGTACTTGTGCCCCTGAACAAACAGTTTACGGAGGCATGCAGTTTCGCCGCTTCGTCAAAGGTTTGCGATGGTGCCTATGAGAATTTGCGCCGTTTAATTACTTCGCCACCTATATGAGACACTTTACCCCGCCACTCTTACAGTAATGTGCGGTGATATGAGTACCGTCGGCATTAGTTCAGGCGTGGCCCACAAAAACTGTGTTTGACGACTGCGTAGTTGGCCTTTTCGGCAATACTTGTGCCCATGAACAAACAGTTTACGGAGGTATGCAGTTTCGCCGCTTCGTCAAAGGTTTGCGATGGTGCCTATGAGAATTCGCGACGTTTAATTACTTCGCCACCTATATGAGACACTTTTCCCCGCCACTCTTACAGTAATGCGAGGTGATAGGAGTACCGTCGGCATTAGTTCAGGCGTGCCCAACAAAAAGCGGTGTTTGACGACTGCGTAGTTGCCCTTTTCGGGAATACTTGTGCCCCTGAACAAACAGTTTACGGAGGCATGCAGTTTCGCCGCTTCGTCAAAGGTTTGCGATGGTGCCTATGAGAATTCGCGCCGTTTAATTACTTCGCCACCTATATGAGACAGTTTACCCCTCCACTCTTACAGTAATGCGAGGTGATAGGAGTACCGTCGGCATTAGTTCAGGCGTGCCCAACAAAAAGCGGTGTTTGACGACTGCGTAGTTGCCCTTTTCGGGAATACTTGTCCCCCTGAACAAACAGTTTACGGAGGCATGCAGTTTCGCCGCTTCGTCAAAGGTTTGCGATGGTGCCTATGAGAATTCGCGCCGTTTAATTACTTCGCCACCTATATGAGACACTTTTCCCCGCCACTCTTACAGTAATGCGAGGTGATATTAGTACCGTCGGCATTAGTTCAGGCGTGCCCAACAAAAAGCGGTGTTTGACGACTGCGTAGTTGCCCTTTTCGGCAATACTTGTGCCCCTGAACAAACAGTTTACGGAGGCATGCAGTTTTGCCGCTTCTTCAAAGGTTTGCGATGGTGCCTATGAGAATTCGCGCCGTTTAATTACTTCACCACCTATATGAGACACTTTTCCCCGCCACTCTTACAGTAATGCGAGGTGATAGGAGTACCGTCGGCATTAGTTCAGGCGTGGCCCACAAAAAGCGGTGTTTGACGACTGCGTAGTTGCCCTTTTCGGCAATACTTGTGCCCATGAACAAACAGTTTACGGAGGTATGCAGTTTCGCCGCTTCGTCAAAGGTTTGCGATGGTGCCTATGAGAATTCGCGACGTTTAATTACTTCGCCACCTATATGAGACACTTTTCCCCGCCACTCTTACAGTAATGCGAGGTGATAGGAGTACCGTCGGCATTAGTTCAGGCGTGCCCCACAAAAAGCGGTGTTTGACGACTGCGTAGTTGCCCTTTTCGGCAATACTTGTGCCCCTGAACAAACAGTTTACGGAGGCATTCAGTTTCGCCGCTTCGTCAAAGGTTTGCGATGGTGCCTATGAGAAATCCCGCCGTTTAATTACGACGCCACCTATATGAGACACTTTACCCCGCCACTCTTACAGTAATGCGCGGTGATAGGAGTACCGTCGGCATTAGTTCAGGCGTGCCCCACAAAAAGCGGTGTTTGACGACTGCGTAGTTGGCCTTTTCGGCAATACTTGTGCCCATGAACAAACAGTTTACGGAGGTATGCAGTTTCGCCGCTTCGTCAAAGGTTTGCGATGGTGCCTATGAGAATTCGCGACGTTTAATTACTTCGCCACCTATATGAGACACTTTTCCCCGCCACTCTTACAGTAATGCGAGGTGATAGGAGTACCGTCGGCATTAATTCAGACGTGCCCAACAAAAAGCGGTGTTTGACGACTGCGTAGTTGCCCTTTTCGGGAATACTTGTGCCCCTGAACAAACAGTTTACGGAGGCATGCAGTTTCGCCGCTTCGTCAAAGGTTTGCGATGGTGCCTATGAGAATTCGCGCCGTTTAATTACTTCGCCACCTATATGAGACAGTTTACCCCTCCACTCTTACAGTAATGCGAGGTGATAGGAGTACCGTCGGCATTAGTTCAGGCGTGCCCAACAAAAAGCGGTGTTTGACGACTGCGTAGTTGCCCTTTTCGGGAATACTTGTGCCCCTGAACAAACAGTTTACGGAGGCATGCAGTTTCGCCGCTTCGTCAAAGGTTTGCGATGGTGCCTATGAGAATTCGCGCCGTTTAATTACTTCGCCACCTATATGAGACACTTTTCCCCGCCACTCTTACAGTAATGCGAGGTGATAGGAGTACCGTCGGCATTAGTTCAGGCGTGCCCAACAAAAAGCGGTGTTTGACGACTGCGTAGTTGCCCTTTTCGGCAATACTTGTGCCCCTGAACAAACAGTTTACGGAGGTATGCAGTTTCGCCGCTTCGTCAAAGGTTTGCGATGGTGCCTATGAGAATTCGCGACGTTTAATTACTTCGCCACCTATATGAGACACTTTTCCCCGCCACTCTTACAGTAATGCGAGGTGATAGGAGTACCGTCGGCATTAGTTCAGGCGTGCCCAACAAAAAGCGGTGTTTGACGACTGCGTAGTTGCCCTTTTCGGGAATACTTGTGCCCCTGAACAAACAGTTTACGGAGGCATGCAGTTTCGCCGCTTCGTCAAAGGTTTGCGATGGTGCCTATGAGAATTCGCGCCGTTTAATTACTTCGCCACCTATATGAGACAGTTTACCCCTCCACTCTTACAGTAATGCGCGGTGATAGGAGTACCGTCGGCATTAGTTCAGGCGTGCCCCACAAAAAGCGGTGTTTGACGACTGCGTAGTTGCCCTTTTCGGCAATACTTGTGCCCCTGAACAAACAGTTTACGGAGGCATGCAGTTTCGCCGCTTCGTCAAAGGTTTGCGATGGTGCCTATGAGAATTCGCGCCGTTTAATTACTTCGCCACCTATATGAGACAGTTTACCCCTCCACTCTTACAGTAATGCGCGGTGATAGGAGTACCGTCGGCATTAGTTCAGGCGTGGCCCACAAAAAGCGGTGTTTGACGACTGCGTAGTTGGCCTTTTCGGCAATACTTGTGCCCATGAACAAACAGTTTACGGAGGTATGCAGTTTCGCCGCTTCGTCAAAGGTTTGCGATGGTGCCTATGAGAATTCGAGACGTTTAATTACTTCGCCACCTATATGAGACACTTTTCCCCGCCACTCTTACAGTAATGCGAGGTGATAGGAGTACCGTCGGCATTAATTCAGACGTGCCCAACAAAAAGCGGTGTTTGACGACTGCGTAGTTGCCCTTTTTGGGGAATACTTGTGCCCCTGAACAAACAGTTTACGGAGGCATGCAGTTTCGCCGCTTCGTCAAAGGTTTGCGATGGTGCCTATGAGAATTCGCGCCGTTTAATTACTTCGCCACCTATATGAGACAGTTTACCCCTCCACTCTTACAGTAATGCGAGGTGATAGGAGTACCGTCGGCATTAGTTCAGGCGTGCCCAACAAAAAGCGGTGTTTGACGACTGCGTAGTTGCCCTTTTCGGGAATACTTGTGCCCCTGAACAAACAGTTTACGGAGGCATGCAGTTTCGCCGCTTCGTCAAAGGTTTGCGATGGTGCCTATGAGAATTCGCGCCGTTTAATTACTTCGCCACCTATATGAGACACTTTTCCCCGCCACTCTTACAGTATATGCGAGGTGATAGGAGTACCGTCGGCATTAGTTCAGGCGTGCCCAACAAAAAGCGGTGTTTGACGACTGCGTAGTTGCCCTTTTCGGCAATACTTGTGCCCCTGAACAAACAGTTTACGGAGGCATGCAGTTTCGCAGCTTCGTCAAAGGTTTGCGATGGTGCCTATGAGAATTCGCGCCGTTTAATTACTTCGCCACCTATATGAGACAGTTTACCCCTCCACTCTTACAGTAATGCGAGGTGATAGGAGTACCGTCGGCATTAGTTCAGGCGTGCCCAACAAAAAGCGGTGTTTGACGACTGCGTAGTTGCCCTTTTCGGGAATACTTGTGCCCCTGAACAAACAGTTTACGGAGGTATGCAGTTTCGCCGCTTCGTCAAAGGTTTGCGATGGTGCCTATGAGAATTCGCGCCGTTTAATTACTTCGCCACCTATATGAGACGCTTTTCCCCGCCACTCTTACAGTAATGCGAGGTGATAGGAGTACCGTCGGCATTAGTTCAGGCGTGGCCCACAAAAAGCGGTGTTTGACGACTGCGTAGTTGCCCTTTTCGGCAATACTTGTGCCCATGAACAAACAGTTTACGGAGGTATGCAGTTTCGCCGCTTCGTCAAAGGTTTGCGATGGTGCCTATGAGAATTCGCGACGTTTAATTACTTCGCCACCTATATGAGACACTTTTCCCCGCCACTCTTACAGTAATGCGAGGTGATAGGAGTACCGTCGGCATTAGTTCAGGCGTGCCCAACAAAAAGCGGTGTTTGACGACTGCGTAGTTGCCCTTTTCGGGAATACTTGTGCCCCTGAACAAACAGTTTACGGAGGTATGCAGTTTCGCCGCTTCGTCAAAGGTTTGCGATAGTGCCTATGAGAATTCGCGCCGTTTAATTACTTCGCCACCTATATGAGACGCTTTCCCCCGCCACTCTTACAGTAATGCGAGGTGATAGGAGTACCGTCGGCATTAGTTAAGGCGTGGCCCACAAAAAGCGGTGTTTGACGACTGCGTAGTTGCCCTTTTCGGCAATACTTGTGCCCATGAACAAACAGTTTACGGAGGTATGCAGTTTCGCCGCTTCGTCAAAGGTTTGCGATGGTGCCTATGAGAATTCGCGACGTTTAATTACTTCGCCACCTATATGAGACACTTTTCCCCGCCACTCTTACAGTAATGCGAGGTGATAGGAGTACCGTCGGCATTAGTTCAGGCGTGCCCAACAAAAAGCGGGGTTTGACGACTGCGTAGTTGCCCTTTTCTGGAATACTTGTGCCCCTGAACAAACAGTTTACGGAGGCATGCAGTTTCGCCGCTTCGTCAAAGGTTTGCGATGGTGCCTATGAGAATTCGCGCCGTTTAATTACTTCGCCACCTATATGAGACAGTTTACCCCTCCACTCTTACAGTAATGCGCGGTGATAGGAGTACCGTCGGCATTAGTTCAGGCGTGCCCCACAAAAAGCGGTGTTTGACGACTGCGTAGTTGCCCTTTTCGGCAATACTTGTGCCCCTGAACAAACAGTTTACGGAGGCATGCAGTTTCGCCGCTTCGTCAAAGGTTTGCGATGGTGCCTACGAGAATTCGCGACGTTTAATTACTTCGCCACCTATATGAGACACTTTTCCCCGCCACTCTTACAGTAATGCGAGGTGATAGGAGTACCGTCGGCATTAGTTCAGGCGTGCCCAACAAAAAGCGGTGTTTGACGACTGCGTAGTTGCCCTTTTCGGGAATACTTGTGCCCCTGAACAAACAGTTTACGGAGGCATGCAGTTTCGCCGCTTCGTCAAAGGTTTGCGATGGTGCCTATGAGAATTCGCGCCGTTTAATTACTTCGCCACCTATATGAGACAGTTTACCCCTCCACTCTTACAGTAATGCGAGGTGATAGGAGTACCGTCGGCATTAGTTCAGGCGTGCCCAACAAAAAGCTGTGTTTGACGACTGCGTAGTTGCCCTTTTCGGGAATACTTGTGCCCCTGAACAAACAGTTTACGGAGGCATGCAGTTTCGCCGCTTCGTCAAAGGTTTGCGATGGTGCCTATGAGAATTCGCGCCATTTAATTACTTCGCCACCTATATGAGACACTTTTCCCCGCCACTCTTACAGTAATGCGAGGTGATAGGAGTACCGTCGGCATTAGTTCAGGCGTGCCCAACAAAAAGCGGTGTTTGACGACTGCGTAGTTGCCCTTTTCGGGAATACTTGTGCCCCTGAACAAACAGTTTACGGAGGCATGCAGTTTCGCCGCTTCGTCAAAGGTTTGCGATGGTGCCTATGAGAATTCGCGCCGTTTAATTACTTCGCCACCTATATGAGACAGTTTACCCCTCCACTCTTACAGTAATGCGCGGTGATAGGAGTACCGTCGGCATTAGTTCAGGCGTGCCCCACAAAAAGCGGTGTTTGACGACTGCGTAGTTGCCCTTTTCGGCAATACTTGTGCCCCTGAACAAACAGTTTACGGAGGCATGCAGTTTCGCCGCTTCGTCAAAGGTTTGCGATGGTGCCTATGAGAATTCGCGCCGTTTAATTACTTCGCCACCTATATGAGACACTTTACCCCGCCACTCTTACAGTAATGCGCGATGATAGGAGTACCGTCGGCATTAGTTCAGGCGTGCCCAACAAAATGCGGTGTTTGACGACTGCGTAGTTGCCCTTTTCGGCAATACTTGTGCCCCTGAACAAACAGTTTACGGAGGCATTCAGTTTCGCCGCTTCGTCAAAGGTTTGCGATGGTGCCTATGAGAAATCCCGCCGTTTAATTACGACGCCACCTATATGAGACACTTTACCCCGCCACTCTTACAGTAATGCGCGGTGATAGGAGTACCGTCGGCATTAGTTCAGGCGTGCCCCACAAAAAGCGGTGTTTGACGACTGCGTAGTTGCCCTTTTCGGCAGTACTTGTGCCCCTGAACAAACAGTTTACGGAGGCATGCAGTTTCGCCGCTTCGTCAAAGGTTTGCGATGGTGCCTATGAGAATTTGCGCCGTTTAATTACTTCGCCACCTATATGAGACACTTTACCCCGCCACTCTTACAGTAATGTGCGGTGATATGAGTACCGTCGGCATTAGTTCAGGCGTGGCCCACAAAAACTGTGTTTGACGACTGCGTAGTTGGCCTTTTCGGCAATACTTGTGCCCATGAACAAACAGTTTACGGAGGTATGCAGTTTCGTCGCTTCGTCAAAGGTTTGCGATGGTGCCTATGAGAATTCGCGACGTTTAATTACTTCGCCACCTATATGAGACACTTTTCCCCGCCACTCTTACAGTAATGCGAGGTGATAGGAGTACCGTCGGCATTAGTTCAGGCGTGCCCAACAAAAAGCGGTGTTTGACGACTGCGTAGTTGCCCTTTTCGGGAATACTTGTGCCCCTGAACAAACAGTTTACGGAGGCATGCAGTTTCGCCGCTTCGTCAAAGGTTTGCGATGGTGCCTATGAGAATTCGCGCCGTTTAATTACTTCGCCACCTATATGAGACAGTTTACCCCTCCACTCTTACAGTAATGCGAGGTGATAGGAGTACCGTCGGCATTAGTTCAGGCGTGCCCAACAAAAAGCGGTGTTTGACGACTGCGTAGTTGCCCTTTTCGGGAATACTTGTCCCCCTGAACAAACAGTTTACGGAGGCATGCAGTTTCGCCGCTTCGTCAAAGGTTTGCGATGGTGCCTATGAGAATTCGCGCCGTTTAATTACTTCGCCACCTATATGAGACACTTTTCCCCGCCACTCTTACAGTAATGCGAGGTGATAGGAGTACCGTCGGCATTAGTTCAGGCGTGCCCAACAAAAAGCGGTGTTTGACGACTGCGTAGTTGCCCTTTTCGGCAATACTTGTGCCCCTGAACAAACAGTTTACGGAGGCATGCAGTTTCGCCGCTTCGTCAAAGGTTTGCGATGGTGCCTATGAGAATTCGCGCCGTTTAATTACTTCGCCACCTATATGAGACAGTTTACCCCTCCACTCTTACAGTAATGCGAGGTGATAGGAGTACCGTCGGCATTAGTTCAGGCGTGCCCAACAAAAAGCGGTGTTTGACGACTGCGTAGTTGCCCTTTTCGGGAATACTTGTGCCCCTGAACAAACAGTTTACAAAGGTATGCAGTTTCGCCGCTTCGTCAAAGGTTTGCGATGGTGCCTATGAGAATTCGCGCCGTTTAATTACTTCGCCACCTATATGAGACACTTTTCCCCGCCACTCTTACAGTAATGCGAGGTGATAGGAGTACCGTCGGCATTAGTTCAGGCGTGGCCCACAAAAAGCGGTGTTTGACGACTGCGTAGTTGCCCTTTTCGGCAATACTTGTGCCCATGAACAAACAGTTTACGGAGGTATGCAGTTTCGCCGCTTCGTCAAAGGTTTGCGATGGTGCCTATGAGAATTCGCGACGTTTAATTACTTCGCCACCTATATGAGACACTTTTCCCCGCCACTCTTACAGTAATGCGAGGTGATAGGAGTACCGTCGGCATTAGTTCAGGCGTGCCCCACAAAAAGCGGTGTTTGACGACTGCGTAGTTGCCCTTTTCGGCAATACTTGTGCCCCTGAACAAACAGTTTACGGAGGCATTCAGTTTCGCCGCTTCGTCAAAGGTTTGCGATGGTGCCTATGAGAAATCCCGCCGTTTAATTACGACGCCACCTATATGAGACACTTTACCCCGCCACTCTTACAGTAATGCGCGGTGATAGGAGTACCGTCGGCATTAGTTCAGGCGTGCCCCACAAAAAGCGGTGTTTGACGACTGCGTAGTTGGCCTTTTCGGCAATACTTGTGCCCATGAACAAACAGTTTACGGAGGTATGCAGTTTCGCCGCTTCGTCAAAGGTTTGCGATGGTGCCTATGAGAATTCGCGACGTTTAATTACTTCGCCACCTATATGAGACACTTTTCCCCGCCACTCTTACAGTAATGCGAGGTGATAGGAGTACCGTCGGCATTAATTCAGACGTGCCCAACAAAAAGCGGTGTTTGACGACTGCGTAGTTGCCCTTTTCGGGAATACTTGTGCCCCTGAACAAACAGTTTACGGAGGCATGCAGTTTCGCCGCTTCGTCAAAGGTTTGCGATGGTGCCTATGAGAATTCGCGCCGTTTAATTACTTCGCCACCTATATGAGACAGTTTACCCCTCCACTCTTACAGTAATGCGAGGTGCTAGGAGTACCGTCGGCATTAGTTCAGGCGTGCCCAACAAAAAGCGGTGTTTGACGACTGCGTAGTTGCCCTTTTCGGGAATACTTGTGCCCCTGAACAAACAGTTTACGGAGGCATGCAGTTTCGCCGCTTCGTCAAAGGTTTGCGATGGTGCCTATGAGAATTCGCGCCGTTTAATTACTTCGCCACCTATATGAGACACTTTTCCCCGCCACTCTTACAATAATGCGAGGTGATAGGAGTACCGTCGGCATTAGTTCAGGCGTGCCCAACAAAAAGCGGTGTTTGACGACTGCGTAGTTGCCCTTTTCGGCAATACTTGTGCCCCTGAACAAACAGTTTACGGAGGTATGCAGTTTCGCCGCTTCGTCAAAGGTTTGCGATGGTGCCTATGAGAATTCGCGACGTTTAATTACTTCGCCACCTATATGAGACACTTTTCCCCGCCACTCTTACAGTAATGCGAGGTGATAGGAGTACCGTCGGCATTAGTTCAGGCGTGCCCAACAAAAAGCGGTGTTTGACGACTGCGTAGTTGCCCTTTTCGGGAATACTTGTGCCCCTGAACAAACAGTTTACGGAGGCATGCAGTTTCGCCGCTTCGTCAAAGGTTTGCGATGGTGCCTATGAGAATTCGCGCCGTTTAATTACTTCGCCACCTATATGAGACAGTTTACCCCTCCACTCTTACAGTAATGCGCGGTGATAGGAGTACCGTCGGCATTAGTTCAGGCGTGCCCCACAAAAAGCGGTGTTTGACGACTGCGTAGTTGCCCTTTTCGGCAATACTTGTGCCCCTGAACAAACAGTTTACGGAGGCATGCAGTTTCGCCGCTTCGTCAAAGGTTTGCGATGGTGCCTATGAGAATTCGCGCCGTTTAATTACTTCGCCACCTATATGAGACAGTTTACCCCTCCACTCTTACAGTAATGCGCGGTGATAGGAGTACCGTCGGCATTAGTTCAGGCGTGGCCCACAAAAAGCGGTGTTTGACGACTGCGTAGTTGGCCTTTTCGGCAATACTTGTGCCCATGAACAAACAGTTTACGGAGGTATGCAGTTTCGCCGCTTCGTCAAAGGTTTGCGATGGTGCCTATGAGAATTCGCGACGTTTAATTACTTCGCCACCTATATGAGACACTTTTCCCCGCCACTCTTACAGTAATGCGAGGTGATAGGAGTACCGTCGGCATTAATTCAGACGTGCCCAACAAAAAGCGGTGTTTGACGACTGCGTAGTTGCCCTTTTCGGGAATACTTGTGCCCCTGAACAAACAGTTTACGGAGGCATGCAGTTTCGCCGCTTCGTCAAAGGTTTGCGATGGTGCCTATGAGAATTCGCGCCGTTTAATTACTTCGCCACCTATATGAGACAGTTTACCCCTCCACTCTTACAGTAATGCGAGGTGATAGGAGTACCGTCGGCATTAGTTCAGGCGTGCCCAACAAAAAGCGGTGTTTGACGACTGCGTAGTTGCCCTTTTCGGGAATACTTGTGCCCCTGAACAAACAGTTGACGGAGGCATGCAGTTTCGCCGCTTCGTCAAAGGTTTGCGATGGTGCCTATGAGAATTCGCGCCGTTTAATTACTTCGCCACCTATATGAGACACTTTTCCCCGCCACTCTTACAGTAATGCGAGGTGATAGGAGTACCGTCGGCATTAGTTCAGGCGTGCCCAACAAAAAGCGGTGTTTGACGACTGCGTAGTTGCCCTTTTCGGCAATACTTGTGCCCCTGAACAAACAGTTTACGGAGGCGTGCAGTTTCGCCGCTTCGTCAAAGGTTTGCGATGGTGCCTATGAGAATTCGCGCCGTTTAATTACTTCGCCACCTATATGAGACAGTTTACCCCTCCACTCTTACAGTAATGCGAGGTGATAGGAGTACCGTCGGCATTAGTTCAGGCGTGCCCAACAAAAAGCGGTGTTTGACGACTGCGTAGTTGCCCTTTTCGGGAATACTTGTGCCCCTGAACAAACAGTTTACGGAGGTATGCAGTTTCGCCGCTTCGTCAAAGGTTTGCGATGGTGCCTATGAGAATTCGCGCCGTTTAATTACTTCGCCACCTATATGAGACGCTTTTCCCCGCCACTCTTACAGTAATGCGAGGTGATAGGAGTACCGTCGGCATTAGTTCAGGCGTGACCCACAAAAAGCGGTGTTTGACGACTGCGTAGTTGCCCTTTTCGGCAATACTTGTGCCCATGAACAAACAGTTTACGGAGGTATGCAGTTTCGCCGCTTCGTCAAAGGTTTGCGATGGTGCCTATGAGAATTCGCGACGTTTAATTACTTCGCCACCTATATGAGACACTTTTCCCCGCCACTCTTACAGTAATGCGAGGTGATAGGAGTACCGTCGGCATTAGTTCAGGCGTGCCCAACAAAAAGCGGTGTTTGACGACTGCGTAGTTGCCCTTTTCGGGAATACTTGTGCCCCTGAACAAACAGTTTACGGAGGCATGCAGTTTCGCCGCTTCGTCAAAGGTTTGCGATGGTGCCTATGAGAAATCGCGCCGTGTTATTACTTCGCCACCTATATGAGACAGTTTACCCCTCCACTCTTACAGTAATGCGCGGTGATAGGAGTACCGTCGGCATTAGTTCAGGCGTGCCCCACAAAAAGCGGTGTTTGACGACTGCGTAGTTGCCCTTTTCGGCAATACTTGTGCCCCTGAACAAACAGTTTACGGAGGCATGCAGTTTCGCCGCTTCGTCAAAGGTTTGCGATGGTGCCTACGAGAATTCGCGACGTTTAATTACTTCGCCACCTATATGAGACACTTTTCCCCGCCACTCTTACAGTAATGCGAGGTGATAGGAGTACCGTCGGCATTAGTTCAGGCGTGCCCAACAAAAAGCGGTGTTTGACGACTGCGTAGTTGCCCTTTTCGGGAATACTTGTGCCGCTGAACAAACAGTTTACGGAGGCATGCAGTTTCGCCGCTTCGTCAAAGGTTTGCGATGGTGCCTATGAGAATTCGCGCCGTTTAATTACTTCGCCACCTATATGAGACAGTTTACCCCTCCACTCTTACAGTAATGCGAGGTGATAGGAGTACCGTCGGCATTAGTTCAGGCGTGCCCAACAAAAAGCGGTGTTTGACGACTGCGTAGTTGCCCTTTTCGGGAATACTTGTGCCCCTGAACAAACAGTTTACGGAGGCATGCAGTTTCGCCGCTTCGTCAAAGGTTTGCGATGGTGCCTATGAGAATTCGCGCCGTTTAATTACTTCGCCACCTATATGAGACACTTTTCCCCGCCACTCTTACAGTAATGCGAGGTGATAGGAGTACCGTCGGCATTAGTTCAGGCGTGCCCAACAAAAAGCGGTGTTTGACGACTGCGTAGTTGCCCTTTTCGGCAATACTTGTGCCCCTGAACAAACAGTTTACGGAGGCATGCAGTTTCGCCGCTTCGTCAAAGGTTTGCGATGGTGCCTATGAGAATTCGCGCCGTTTAATTACTTCGCCACCTATATGAGACAGTTTACCCCTCCACTCTTACAGTAATGCGAGGTGATAGGAGTACCGTCGGCATTAGTTCAGGCGTGCCCAACAAAAAGCGGTGTTTGACGACTGCGTAGTTGCCCTTTTCGGGAATACTTGTGCCCCTGAACAAACAGTTTACAGAGGTATGCAGTTTCGCCGCTTCGTCAAAGGTTTGCGATGGTGCCTATGAGAATTCGCGCCGTTTAATTACTTCGCCACCTATATGAGACACTTTTCCCCGCCACTGTTACAGTAATGCGAGGTGATAGGAGTACCGTCGGCATTAGTTCAGGCGTGGCCCACAAAAAGCGGTGTTTGACGACTGCGTAGTTGCCCTTTTCGGCAATACTTGTGCCCATGAACAAACAGTTTACGGAGGTATGCAGTTTCGCCGCTTCGTCAAAGGTTTGCGATGGTGCCTATGAGAATTCGCGACGTTTAATTACTTCGCCACCTATATGAGACACTTTTCCCCGCCACTCTTACAGTAATGCGAGGTGATAGGAGTACCGTCGGCATTAGTTCAGGCGTGCCCAACAAAAAGCGGTGTTTGACGACTGCGTAGTTGCCCTTTTCGGGAATACTTGTGCCCCTGAACAAACAGTTTACGGAGGTATGCAGTTTCACCGCTTCGTCAAAGGTTTGCGATGGTGCCTATGAGAATTCGCGCCATTTAATTACTTCGCCACCTATATGAGACAGTTTACCCCTCCACTCTTACAGTAATGCGCGGTGATAGGAGTACCGTCGGCATTAGTTCAGGCGTGCCCCACAAAAAGCGGTGTTTGACGACTGCGTAGTTGCCCTTTTCGGCAATACTTGTGCCCCTGAACAAACAGTTTACGGAGGCATGCAGTTTCGCCGCTTCGTCAAAGGTTTGCGATGGTGCCTATGAGAATTCGCGCCGTTTAATTACTTCGCCACCTATATGAGACACTTTACCCCGCCACTCTTACAGTAATGCGAGGTGATAGGAGTACCGTCGGCATTAATTCAGACGTGCCCAACAAAAAGCGGTGTTTGACGACTGCGTAGTTGCCCTTTTCGGGAATACTTGTGCCCCTGAACAAACAGTTTACGGAGGCATGCAGTTTCGCCGCTTCGTCAAAGGTTTGCGATGGTGCCTATGAGAATTCGCGCCGTTTAATTACTTCGCCACCTATATGAGACAGTTTACCCCTCCACTCTTACAGTAATGCGAGGTGATAGGAGTACCGTCGGCATTAGTTCAGGCGTGCCCAACAAAAAGCGGTGTTTGACGACTGCGTAGTTGCCCTTTTCGGGAATACTTGTGCCCCTGAACAAACAGTTTACGGAGGCATGCAGTTTCGCCGCTTCGTCAAAGGTTTGCGATGGTGCCTATGAGAATTCGCGCCGTTTAATTACTTCGCCACCTATATGAGACACTTTTCCCCGCCACTCTTACAGTAATGCGAGGTGATAGGAGTACCGTCGGCATTAGTTCAGGCGTGCCCAACAAAAAGCGGTGTTTGACGACTGCGTAGTTGCCCTTTTCGGCAATACTTGTGCCCCTGAACAAACAGTTTACGGAGGCATGCAGTTTCGCCGCTTCGTCAAAGGTTTGCGATGGTGCCTATGAGAATTCGCGCCGTTTAATTACTTCGCCACCTATATGAGACAGTTTACCCCTCCACTCTTACAGTAATGCGAGGTGATAGGAGTACCGTCGGCATTAGTTCAGGCGTGCCCAACAAAAAGCGGTGTTTGACGACTGCGAAGTTGCCCTTTTCGTGAATACTTGTGCCCCTGAACAAACAGTTTACGGAGGTATGCAGTTTCGCCGCTTCGTCAAAGGTTTGCGATGGTGCCTATGAGAATTCGCGCCGTTTAATTACTTCGCCACCTATATGAGACGCTTTTCCCCGCCACTCTTACAGTAATGCGAGGTGATAGGAGTACCGTCGGCATTAGTTCAGGCGTGGCCCACAAAAAGCGGTGTTTGACGACTGCGTAGTTGCCCTTTTCGGCAATACTTGTGCCCATGAACAAACAGTTTACGGAGGTATGCAGTTTCGCCGCTTCGTCAAAGGTTTGCGATGGTGCCTATGAGAATTCGCGACGTTTAATTACTTCGCCACCTATATGAGACACTTTTCCCCGCCACTCTTACAGTAATGCGAGGTGATAGGAGTACCGTCGGCATTAGTTCAGGCGTGCCCAACAAAAAGCGGTGTTTGACGACTGCGTAGTTGCCCTTTTCGGGAATACTTGTGCCCCTGAACAAACAGTTTACGGAGGCATGCAGTTTCGCCGCTTCGTCAAAGGTTTGCGATGGTGCCTATGAGAATTCGCGCCGTTTAATTACTTCGCCACCTATATGAGACAGTTTACCCCTCCACTCTTACAGTAATGCGCGGTGATAGGAGTACCGTCGGCATTAGTTCAGGCGTGCCCCACAAAAAGCGGTGTTTGACGACTGCGTAGTTGCCCTTTTCGGCAATACTTGTGCCCCTGAACAAACAGTTTACGGAGGCATGCAGTTTCGCCGCTTCGTCAAAGGTTTGCGATGGTGCCTACGAGAATTCGCGACGTTTAATTACTTCGCCACCTATATGAGACACTTTTCCCCGCCACTCTTACAGTAATGCGAGGTGATAGGAGTACCGTCGGCATTAGTTCAGGCGTGCCCAACAAAAAGCGGTGTTTGACGACTGCGTAGTTGCCCTTTTCGGGAATACTTGTGCCCCTGAACAAACAGTTTACGGAGGCATGCAGTTTCGCCGCTTCGTCAAAGGTTTGCGATGGTGCCTATGAGAATTCGCGCCGTTTAATTACTTCGCCACCTATATGAGACAGTTTACCCCTCCACTCTTACAGTAATGCGAGGTGATAGGAGTACCGTCGGCATTAGTTCAGGCGTGCCCAACAAAAAGCTGTGTTTGACGACTGCGTAGTTGCCCTTTTCGGGAATACTTGTGCCCCTGAACAAACAGTTTACGGAGGCATGCAGTTTCGCCGCTTCGTCAAAGGTTTGCGATGGTGCCTATGAGAATTCGCGCCGTTTAATTACTTCGCCACCTATATGAGACACTTTTCCCCGCCACTCTTACAGTAATGCGAGGTGATAGGAGTACCGTCGGCATTAGTTCAGGCGTGCCCAACAAAAAGCGGTGTTTGACGACTGCGTAGTTGCCCTTTTCGGCAATACTTGTGCCCCTGAACAAACAGTTTACGGAGGCATGCAGTTTCGCCGCTTCGTCAAAGGTTTGCGATGGTGCCTATGAGAATTCGCGCCGTTTAATTACTTCGCCACCTATATGAGACAGTATACCCCTCCACTCTTACAGTAATGCGAGGTGATAGGAGTACCGTCGGCATTAGTTCAGGCGTGCCCAACAAAAAGCGGTGTTTGACGACTGCGTAGTTGCCCTTTTCGGGAATACTTGTGCCCCTGAACAAACAGTTTACGGAGGTATGCAGTTTCGCCGCTTCGTCAAAGGTTTGCGATGGTGCCTATGAGAATTCGCGCCGTTTAATTACTTCGCCACCTATATGAGACACTTTTCCCCGCCACTGTTACAGTAATGCGAGGTGATAGGAGTACCGTCGGCATTAGTTCAGGCGTGGCCCACAAAAAGCGGTGTTTGACGACTGCGTAGTTGCCCTTTTCGGCAATACTTGTGCCCATGAACAAACAGTTTACGGAGGTATGCAGTTTCGCCGCTTCGTCAAAGGTTTGCGATGGTGCCTATGAGAATTCGCGACGTTTAATTACTTCGCCACCTATATGAGACACTTTTCCCCGCCACTCTTACAGTAATGCGAGGTGATAGGAGTACCGTCGGCATTAGTTCAGGCGTGCCCAACAAAAAGCGGTGTTTGACGACTGCGTAGTTGCCCTTTTCGGGAATACTTGTGCCCCTGAACAAACAGTTTACGGAGGCATGCAGTTTCGCCGCTTCGTCAAAGGTTTGCGATGGTGCCTATGAGAATTCGCGCCGTTTAATTACTTCGCCACCTATATGAGACAGTTTACCCCTCCACTCTTACAGTAATGCGCGGTGATAGGAGTACCGTCGGCATTAGTTCAGGCGTGCCCCACAAAAAGCGGTGTTTGACGACTGCGTAGTTGCCCTTTTCGGCAATACTTGTGCCCCTAAACAAACAGTTTACGGAGGCATGCAGTTTCGCCGCTTCGTCAAAGGTTTGCGATGGTGCCTATGAGAATTCGCGCCGTTTAATTACTTCGCCACCTATATGAGACACTTTACCCCGCCACTCTTACAGTAATGCGCGATGATAGGAGTACCGTCGGCGTTAGTTCAGGCGTGCCCAACAAAATGCGGTGTTTGACGACTGCGTAGTTGCCCTTTTCGGGAATACTTGTGCCCCTGAACAAACAGTTTACGGAGGCATGCAGTTTCGCCGCTTCGTCAAAGGTTTGCGATGGTGCCTATGAGAATTCGCGCCGTTTAATTACTTCGCCACCTATATGAGACAGTTTACCCCTCCACTCTTACAGTAATGCGCGGTGATAGGAGTACCGTCGGCATTAGTTCAGGCGTGCCCCACAAAAAGCGGTGTTTGACGACTGCGTAGTTGCCCTTTTCGGCAATACTTGTGCCCATGAACAAACAGTTTACGGAGGTATGCAGTTTCGCCGCTTCGTCAAAGGTTTGCGATGGTGCCTATGAGAATTCGCGCCGTTTAATTACTTCGCCACCTATATGAGACAGTTTACCCCTCCACTCTTACAGTAATGTGCGGTGATAGGAGTACCGTCGGCATTAGTTCAGGCGTGCCCCACAAAAAGCGGTGTTTGACGACTGCGTAGTTGCCCTTTTCGGCAATACTTGTGCCCCTGAACAAACAGTTTACGGAGGCATGCAGTTTCGCCGCTTCGTCAAAGGTTTGCGATGGTGCCTACGAGAATTCGCGACGTTTAATTACTTCGCCACCTATATGAGACACTTTTCCCCGCCACTCTTACAGTAATGCGAGGTGATAGGAGTACCGTCGGCATTAGTTCAGGCGTGCCCAACAAAAAGCGGTGTTTGACGACTGCGTAGTTGCCCTTTTCGGGAATACTTGTGCCCCTGAACAAACAGTTTACGGAGGCATGCAGTTTCGCCGCTTCGTCAAAGGTTTGCGATGGTGCCTATGAGAATTCGCGCCGTTTAATTACTTCGCCACCTATATGAGACAGTTTACCCCTCCACTCTTACAGTAATGCGAGGTGATAGGAGTACCGTCGGCATTAGTTCAGGCGTGCCCAACAAAAAGCTGTGTTTGACGACTGCGTAGTTGCCCTTTTCGGGAATACTTGTGCCCCTGAACAAACAGTTTACGGAGGCATGCAGTTTCGCCGCTTCGTCAAAGGTTTGCGATGGTGCCTATGAGAATTCGCGCCGTTTAATTACTTCGCCACCTATATGAGACACTTTTCCCCGCCACTCTTACAGTAATGCGAGGTGATAGGAGTACCGTCGGCATTAGTTGCAGGCGTGCCCAACAAAAAGCGGTGTTTGACGACTGCGTAGTTGCCCTTTTCGGCAATACTTGTGCCCCTGAACAAACAGTTTACGGAGGCATGCAGTTTCGCCGCTTCGTCAAAGGTTTGCGATGGTGCCTATGAGAATTCGCGCCGTTTAATTACTTCGCCACCTATATGAGACAGTTTACCCCTCCACTCTTACAGTAATGCGAGGTGATAGGAGTACCGTCGGCATTAGTTCAGGCGTGCCCAACAAAAAGCGGTGTTTGACGACTGCGTAGTTGCCCTTTTCGGGAATACTTGTGCCCCTGAACAAACAGTTTACGGAGGTATGCAGTTTCGCCGCTTCGTCAAAGGTTTGCGATGGTGCCTATGAGAATTCGCGCCGTTTAATTACTTCGCCACCTATATGAGACACTTTTCCCCGCCACTGTTACAGTAATGCGAGGTGATAGGAGTACCGTCGGCATTAGTTCAGGCGTGGCCCACAAAAAGCGGTGTTTGACGACTGCGTAGTTGCCCTTTTCGGCAATACTTGTGCCCATGAACAAACAGTTTACGGAGGTATGCAGTTTCGCCGCTTCGTCAAAGGTTTGCGATGGTGCCTATGAGAATTCGCGACGTTTAATTACTTCGCCACCTATATGAGACACTTTTCCCCGCCACTCTTACAGTAATGCGAGGTGATAGGAGTACCGTCGGCATTAGTTCAGGCGTGCCCAACAAAAAGCGGTGTTTGACGACTGCGTAGTTGCCCTTTTCGGGAATACTTGTGCCCCTGAACAAACAGTTTACGGAGGCATGCAGTTTCGCCGCTTCGTCAAAGGTTTGCGATGGTGCCTATGAGAATTCGCGCCGTTTAATTACTTCGCCACCTATATGAGACAGTTTACCCCTCCACTCTTACAGTAATGCGCGGTGATAGGAGTACCGTCGGCATTAGTTCAGGCGTGCCCCACAAAAAGCGGTGTTTGACGACTGCGTAGTTGCCCTTTTCGGCAATACTTGTGCCCCTGAACAAACAGTTTACGGAGGCATGCAGTTTCGCCGCTTCGTCAAAGGTTTGCGATGGTGCCTATGAGAATTCGCGCCGTTTAATTACTTCGCCACCTATATGAGACACTTTACCCCGCCACTCTTACAGTAATGCGCGATGATAGGAGTACCGTCGGCGTTAGTTCAGGCGTGCCCAACAAAATGCGGTGTTTGACGACTGCGTAGTTGCCCTTTTCGGCAATACTTGTGCCCATGAACAAACAGTTTACGGAGGTATGCAGTTTCGCCGCTTCGTCAAAGGTTTGCGATGGTGCCTATGAGAATTCGCGACTGTTAATTACTTCGCCACCTATATGAGACACTTTTCCCCGCCACTCTTACAGTAATGCGAGGTGATAGGAGTACCGTCGGCATTAGTTCAGGCGTGCCCAACAAAAAGCGGTGTTTGACGACTGCGTAGTTGCCCTTTTCGGGAATACTTGTGCCCCTGAACAAACAGTTTACGGAGGCATGCAGTTTCGCCGCTTCGTCAAAGGTTTGCGATGGTACCTATGAGAATTCGCGCCGTTTAATTACTTCGCCACCTATATGAGACAGTTTACCCCTCCACTCTTACAGTAATGCGAGGTGATAGGAGTACCGTCGGCATTAGTTCAGGCGTGCCCAACAAAAAGCGGTGTTTGACGACTGCGTAGTTGCCCTTTTCGGGAATACTTGTGCCCCTGAACAAACAGTTTACGGAGGCATGCAGTTTCGCCGCTTCGTCAAAGGTTTGCGATGGTGCCTATGAGAATTCGCGCCGTTTAATTACTTCGCCACCTATATGAGACACTTTTCCCCGCCACTCTTACAGTAATGCGAGGTGATAGGAGTACCGTCGGCATTAGTTCAGGCGTGCCCAACAAAAAGCGGTGTTTGACGACTGCGTAGTTGCCCTTTTCGGCAATACTTGTGCCCCTGAACAAACAGTTTACGGAGGCATGCAGTTTCGCCGCTTCGTCAAAGGTTTGCGATGGTGCCTATGAGAATTCGCGCCGTTTAATTACTTCGCCACCTATATGAGACAGTTTACCCCTCCACTCTTACAGTAATGCGCGGTGATAGGAGTACCGTCGGCATTAGTTCAGGCGTGCCCCACAAAAAGCGGTGTTTGACGACTGCGTAGTTGCCCTTTTCGGCAATACTTGTGCCCCTGAACAAACAGTTTACGGAGGCATGCAGTTTCGCCGCTTCGTCAAAGGTTTGCGATGGTGCCTACGAGAATTCGCGACGTTTAATTACTTCGCCACCTATATGAGACACTTTTCCCCGCCACTCTTACAGTAATGCGAGGTGATAGGAGTACCGTCGGCATTAGTTCAGGCGTGCCCAACAAAAAGCGGTGTTTGACGACTGCGTAGTTGCCCTTTTCGGGAATACTTGTGCCCCTGAACAAACAGTTTACGGAGGCATGCAGTTTCGCCGCTTCGTCAAAGGTTTGCGATGGTGCCTATGAGAATTCGCGCCGTTTAATTACTTCGCCACCTATATGAGACAGTTTACCCCTCCACTCTTACAGTAATGCGAGGTGATAGGAGTACCGTCGGCATTAGTTCAGGCGTGCCCAACAAAAGCTGTGTTTGACGACTGCGTAGTTGCCCTTTTCGGGAATACTTGTGCCCCTGAACAAACAGTTTACGGAGGCATGCAGTTTCGCCGCTTCGTCAAAGGTTTGCGATGGTGCCTATGAGAATTCGCGCCGTTTAATTACTTCGCCACCTATATGAGACACTTTTCCCCGCCACTCTTACAGTAATGCGAGGTGATAGGAGTACCGTCAGCATTAGTTCAGGCGTGCCCAACAAAAAGCGGTGTTTGACGACTGCGTAGTTGCCCTTTTCGGGAATACTTGTGCCCCTGAACAAACAGTTTACGGAGGCATGCAGTTTCGCCGCTTCGTCAAAGGTTTGCGATGGTGCCTATGAGAATTCGCGCCGTTTAATTACTTCGCCACCTATATGAGACAGTTTACCCCTCCACTCTTACAGTAATGCGCGGTGATAGGAGTACCGTCGGCATTAGTTCAGGCGTGCCCCACAAAAAGCGGTGTTTGACGACTGCGTAGTTGCCCTTTTCGGCAATACTTGTGCCCCTGAACAAACAGTTTACGGAGGCATGCAGTTTCGCCGCTTCGTCAAAGGTTTGCGATGGTGCCTATGAGAATTCGCGCCGTTTAATTACTTCGCCACCTATATGAGACACTTTACCCCGCCACTCTTACAGTAATGCGCGATGATAGGAGTACCGTCGGCATTAGTTCAGGCGTGCCCAACAAAATGCGGTGTTTGACGACTGCGTAGTTGCCCTTTTCGGCAATACTTGTGCCCCTGAACAAACAGTTTACGGAGGCATTCAGTTTCGCCGCTTCGTCAAAGGTTTGCGATGGTGCCTATGAGAAATCCCGCCGTTTAATTACGACGCCACCTATATGAGACACTTTACCCCGCCACTCTTACAGTAATGCGCGGTGATAGGAGTACCGTCGGCATTAGTTCAGGCGTGCCCCACAAAAAGCGGTGTTTGACGACTGCGTAGTTGCCCTTTTCGGCAGTACTTGTGCCCCTGAACAAACAGTTTACGGAGGCATGCAGTTTCGCCGCTTCGTCAAAGGTTTGCGATGGTGCCTATGAGAATTTGCGCCGTTTAATTACTTCGCCACCTATATGAGACACTTTACCCCGCCACTCTTACAGTAATGTGCGGTGATATGAGTACCGTCGGCATTAGTTCAGGCGTGGCCCACAAAAACTGTGTTTGACGACTGCGTAGTTGGCCTTTTCGGCAATACTTGTGCCCATGAACAAACAGTTTACGGAGGTATGCAGTTTCGTCGCTTCGTCAAAGGTTTGCGATGGTGCCTATGAGAATTCGCGACGTTTAATTACTTCGCCACCTATATGAGACACTTTTCCCCGCCACTCTTACAGTAATGCGAGGTGATAGGAGTACCGTCGGCATTAGTTCAGGCGTGCCCAACAAAAAGCGGTGTTTGACGACTGCGTAGTTGCCCTTTTCGGCAATACTTGTGCCCCTGAACAAACAGTTTACGGAGGCATGCAGTTTCGCCGCTTCGTCAAAGGTTTGCGATGGTGCCTATGAGAATTCGCGCCGTTTAATTACTTCGCCACCTATATGAGACAGTATACCCCTCCACTCTTACAGTAATGCGAGGTGATAGGAGTACCGTCGGCATTAGTTCAGGCGTGCCCAACAAAAAGCGGTGTTTGACGACTGCGTAGTTGCCCTTTTCGGGAATAGTTGTGCCCCTGAACAAACAGTTTACGGAGGTATGCAGTTTCGCCGCTTCGTCAAAGGTTTGCGATGGTGCCTATGAGAATTCGCGCCGTTTAATTACTTCGCCACCTATATGAGACACTTTTCCCCGCCACTGTTACAGTAATGCGAGGTGATAGGAGTACCGTCGGCATTAGTTCAGGCGTGGCCCACAAAAAGCGGTGTTTGACGACTGCGTAGTTGCCCTTTTCGGCAATACTTGTGCCCATGAACAAACAGTTTACGGAGGTATGCAGTTTCGCCGCTTCGTCAAAGGTTTGCGATGGTGCCTATGAGAATTCGCGACGTTTAATTACTTCGCCACCTATATGAGACACTTTTCCCCGCCACTCTTACAGTAATGCGAGGTGATAGGAGTACCGTCGGCATTAGTTCAGGCGTGCCCAACAAAAAGCGGTGTTTGACGACTGCGTAGTTGCCCTTTTCGGGAATACTTGTGCCCCTGAACAAACAGTTTACGGAGGCATGCAGTTTCGCCGCTTCGTCAAAGGTTTGCGATGGTGCCTATGAGAATTCGCGCCGTTTAATTACTTCGCCACCTATATGAGACAGTTTACCCCTCCACTCTTACAGTAATGCGCGGTGATAGGAGTACCGTCGGCATTAGTTCAGGCGTGCCCCACAAAAAGCGGTGTTTGACGACTGCGTAGTTGCCCTTTTCGGCAATACTTGTGCCCCTAAACAAACAGTTTACGGAGGCATGCAGTTTCGCCGCTTCGTCAAAGGTTTGCGATGGTGCCTATGAGAATTCGCGCCGTTTAATTACTTCGCCACCTATATGAGACACTTTACCCCGCCACTCTTACAGTAATGCGCGATGATAGGAGTACCGTCGGCGTTAGTTCAGGCGTGCCCAACAAAATGCGGTGTTTGACGACTGCGTAGTTGCCCTTTTCGGGAATACTTGTGCCCCTGAACAAACAGTTTACGGAGGCATGCAGTTTCGCCGCTTCGTCAAAGGTTTGCGATGGTGCCTATGAGAATTCGCGCCGTTTAATTACTTCGCCACCTATATGAGACAGTTTACCCCTCCACTCTTACAGTAATGCGCGGTGATAGGAGTACCGTCGGCATTAGTTCAGGCGTGCCCCACAAAAAGCGGTGTTTGACGACTGCGTAGTTGCCCTTTTCGGCAATACTTGTGCCCATGAACAAACAGTTTACGGAGGTATGCAGTTTCGCCGCTTCGTCAAAGGTTTGCGATGGTGCCTATGAGAATTCGCGACGTTTAATTACTTCGCCACCTATATGAGACACTTTTCCCCGCCACTCTTACAGTAATGCGAGGTGATAGGAGTACCGTCGGCATTAGTTCAGGCGTGCCCAACAAAAAGCGGTGTTTGACGACTGCGTAGTTGCCCTTTTCGGGAATACTTGTGCCCCTGAACAAACAGTTTACGGAGGCATGCAGTTTCGCCGCTTCGTCAAAGGTTTGCGATGGTGCCTATGAGAATTCGCGCCGTTTAATTACTTCGCCACCTATATGAGACAGTTTACCCCTCCACTCTTACAGTAATGCGCGGTGATAGGAGTACCGTCGGCATTAGTTCAGGCGTGCCCCACAAAAAGCGGTGTTTGACGACTGCGTAGTTGCCCTTTTCGGCAATACTTGTGCCCCTGAACAAACAGTTTACGGAGGCATGCAGTTTCGCCGCTTCGTCAAAGGTTTGCGATGGTGCCTACGAGAATTCGCGACGTTTAATTACTTCGCCACCTATATGAGACACTTTTCCCCGCCACTCTTACAGTAATGCGAGGTGATAGGAGTACCGTCGGCATTAGTTCAGGCGTGCCCAACAAAAAGCGGTGTTTGACGACTGCGTAGTTGCCCTTTTCGGGAATACTTGTGCCCCTGAACAAACAGTTTACGGAGGCATGCAGTTTCGCCGCTTCGTCAAAGGTTTGCGATGGTGCCTATGAGAATTCGCGCCGTTTAATTACTTCGCCACCTATATGAGACAGTTTACCCCTCCACTCTTACAGTAATGCGAGGTGATAGGAGTACCGTCGGCATTAGTTCAGGCGTGCCCAACAAAAAGCTGTGTTTGACGACTGCGTAGTTGCCCTTTTCGGGAATACTTGTGCCCCTGAACAAACAGTTTACGGAGGCATGCAGTTTCGCCGCTTCGTCAAAGGTTTGCGATGGTGCCTATGAGAATTCGCGCCGTTTAATTACTTCGCCACCTATATGAGACACTTTTCCCCGCCACTCTTACAGTAATGCGAGGTGATAGGAGTACCGTCGGCATTAGTTGCAGGCGTGCCCAACAAAAAGCGGTGTTTGACGACTGCGTAGTTGCCCTTTTCGGCAATACTTGTGCCCCTGAACAAACAGTTTACGGAGGCATGCAGTTTCGCCGCTTCGTCAAAGGTTTGCGATGGTGCCTATGAGAATTCGCGCCGTTTAATTACTTCGCCACCTATATGAGACAGTTTACCCCTCCACTCTTACAGTAATGCGAGGTGATAGGAGTACCGTCGGCATTAGTTCAGGCGTGCCCAACAAAAAGCGGTGTTTGACGACTGCGTAGTTGCCCTTTTCGGGAATACTTGTGCCCCTGAACAAACAGTTTACGGAGGTATGCAGTTTCGCCGCTTCGTCAAAGGTTTGCGATGGTGCCTATGAGAATTCGCGCCGTTTAATTACTTCGCCACCTATATGAGACACTTTTCCCCGCCACTGTTACAGTAATGCGAGGTGATAGGAGTACCGTCGGCATTAGTTCAGGCGTGGCCCACAAAAAGCGGTGTTTGACGACTGCGTAGTTGCCCTTTTCGGCAATACTTGTGCCCATGAACAAACAGTTTACGGAGGTATGCAGTTTCGCCGCTTCGTCAAAGGTTTGCGATGGTGCCTATGAGAATTCGCGACGTTTAATTACTTCGCCACCTATATGAGACACTTTTCCCCGCCACTCTTACAGTAATGCGAGGTGATAGGAGTACCGTCGGCATTAGTTCAGGCGTGCCCAACAAAAAGCGGTGTTTGACGACTGCGTAGTTGCCCTTTTCGGGAATACTTGTGCCCCTGAACAAACAGTTTACGGAGGCATGCAGTTTCGCCGCTTCGTCAAAGGTTTGCGATGGTGCCTATGAGAATTCGCGCCGTTTAATTACTTCGCCACCTATATGAGACAGTTTACCCCTCCACTCTTACAGTAATGCGCGGTGATAGGAGTACCGTCGGCATTAGTTCAGGCGTGCCCCACAAAAAGCGGTGTTTGACGACTGCGTAGTTGCCCTTTTCGGCAATACTTGTGCCCCTGAACAAACAGTTTACGGAGGCATGCAGTTTCGCCGCTTCGTCAAAGGTTTGCGATGGTGCCTATGAGAATTCGCGCCGTTTAATTACTTCGCCACCTATATGAGACACTTTACCCCGCCACTCTTACAGTAATGCGCGATGATAGGAGTACCGTCGGCGTTAGTTCAGGCGTGCCCAACAAAATGCGGTGTTTGACGACTGCGTAGTTGCCCTTTTCGGCAATACTTGTGCCCATGAACAAACAGTTTACGGAGGTATGCAGTTTCGCCGCTTCGTCAAAGGTTTGCGATGGTGCCTATGAGAATTCGCGACTGTTAATTACTTCGCCACCTATATGAGACACTTTTCCCCGCCACTCTTACAGTAATGCGAGGTGATAGGAGTACCGTCGGCATTAGTTCAGGCGTGCCCAACAAAAAGCGGTGTTTGACGACTGCGTAGTTGCCCTTTTCGGGAATACTTGTGCCCCTGAACAAACAGTTTACGGAGGCATGCAGTTTCGCCGCTTCGTCAAAGGTTTGCGATGGTACCTATGAGAATTCGCGCCGTTTAATTACTTCGCCACCTATATGAGACAGTTTACCCCTCCACTCTTACAGTAATGCGAGGTGATAGGAGTACCGTCGGCATTAGTTCAGGCGTGCCCAACAAAAAGCGGTGTTTGACGACTGCGTAGTTGCCCTTTTCGGGAATACTTGTGCCCCTGAACAAACAGTTTACGGAGGCATGCAGTTTCGCCGCTTCGTCAAAGGTTTGCGATGGTGCCTATGAGAATTCGCGCCGTTTAATTACTTCGCCACCTATATGAGACACTTTTCCCCGCCACTCTTACAGTAATGCGAGGTGATAGGAGTACCGTCGGCATTAGTTCAGGCGTGCCCAACAAAAAGCGGTGTTTGACGACTGCGTAGTTGCCCTTTTCGGCAATACTTGTGCCCCTGAACAAACAGTTTACGGAGGCATGCAGTTTCGCCGCTTCGTCAAAGGTTTGCGATGGTGCCTATGAGAATTCGCGCCGTTTAATTACTTCGCCACCTATATGAGACAGTTTACCCCTCCACTCTTACAGTAATGCGCGGTGATAGGAGTACCGTCGGCATTAGTTCAGGCGTGCCCCACAAAAAGCGGTGTTTGACGACTGCGTAGTTGCCCTTTTCGGCAATACTTGTGCCCCTGAACAAACAGTTTACGGAGGCATGCAGTTTCGCCGCTTCGTCAAAGGTTTGCGATGGTGCCTACGAGAATTCGCGACGTTTAATTACTTCGCCACCTATATGAGACACTTTTCCCCGCCACTCTTACAGTAATGCGAGGTGATAGGAGTACCGTCGGCATTAGTTCAGGCGTGCCCAACAAAAAGCGGTGTTTGACGACTGCGTAGTTGCCCTTTTCGGGATTACTTGTGCCCCTGAACAAACAGTTTACGGAGGCATGCAGTTTCGCCGCTTCGTCAAAGGTTTGCGATGGTGCCTATGAGAATTCGCGCCGTTTAATTACTTCGCCACCTATATGAGACAGTTTACCCCTCCACTCTTACAGTAATGCGAGGTGATAGGAGTACCGTCGGCATTAGTTCAGGCGTGCCCAACAAAAAGCTGTGTTTGACGACTGCGTAGTTGCCCTTTTCGGGAATACTTGTGCCCCTGAACAAACAGTTTACGGAGGCATGCAGTTTCGCCGCTTCGTCAAAGGTTTGCGATGGTGCCTATGAGAATTCGCGCCGTTTAATTACTTCGCCACCTATATGAGACACTTTTCCCCGCCACTCTTACAGTAATGCGAGGTGATAGGAGTACCGTCGGCATTAGTTCAGGCGTGCCCAACAAAAAGCGGTGTTTGACGACTGCGTAGTTGCCCTTTTCGGGAATACTTGTGCCCCTGAACAAACAGTTTACGGAGGCATGCAGTTTCGCCGCTTCGTCAAAGGTTTGCGATGGTGCCTATGAGAATTCGCGCCGTTTAATTACTTCGCCACCTATATGAGACAGTTTACCCCTCCACTCTTACAGTAATGCGCGGTGATAGGAGTACCGTCGGCATTAGTTCAGGCGTGCCCCACAAAAAGCGGTGTTTGACGACTGCGTAGTTGCCCTTTTCGGCAATACTTGTGCCCCTGAACAAACAGTTTACGGAGGCATGCAGTTTCGCCGCTTCGTCAAAGGTTTGCGATGGTGCCTATGAGAATTCGCGCCGTTTAATTACTTCGCCACCTATATGAGACACTTTACCCCGCCACTCTTACAGTA
The DNA here is from genome assembly GCF_048455015.1 of Haemaphysalis longicornis. NCBI lineage: Eukaryota > Metazoa > Arthropoda > Arachnida > Ixodida > Ixodidae > Haemaphysalis > Haemaphysalis longicornis. The sequence continues at coordinate 87,471,829 of NW_027526445.1, forward strand.
ATGCGCGATGATAGGAGTACCGTCGGCATTAGTTCAGGCGTGCCCAACAAAATGCGGTGTTTGACGACTGCGTAGTTGCCCTTTTCGGCAATACTTGTGCCCCTGAACAAACAGTTTACGGAGGCATTCAGTTTCGCCGCTTCGTCAAAGGTTTGCGATGGTGCCTATGAGAAATCCCGCCGTTTAATTACGACGCCACCTATATGAGACACTTTACCCCGCCACTCTTACAGTAATGCGCGGTGATAGGAGTACCGTCGGCATTAGTTCAGGCGTGCCCCACAAAAAGCGGTGTTTGACGACTGCGTAGTTGCCCTTTTCGGCAGTACTTGTGCCCCTGAACAAACAGTTTACGGAGGCATGCAGTTTCGCCGCTTCGTCAAAGGTTTGCGATGGTGCCTATGAGAATTTGCGCCGTTTAATTACTTCGCCACCTATATGAGACACTTTACCCCGCCACTCTTACAGTAATGTGCGGTGATATGAGTACCGTCGGCATTAGTTCAGGCGTGGCCCACAAAAACTGTGTTTGACGACTGCGTAGTTGGCCTTTTCGGCAATACTTGTGCCCATGAACAAACAGTTTACGGAGGTATGCAGTTTCGTCGCTTCGTCAAAGGTTTGCGATGGTGCCTATGAGAATTCGCGACGTTTAATTACTTCGCCACCTATATGAGACACTTTTCCCCGCCACTGTTACAGTAATGCGAGGTGATAGGAGTACCGTCGGCATTAGTTCAGGCGTGCCCAACAAAAAGCGGTGTTTGACGACTGCGTAGTTGCCCTTTTCGGGAATACTTGTGCCCCTGAACAAACAGTTTACGGAGGCATGCAGTTTCGCCGCTTCGTCAAAGGTTTGCGATGGTGCCTATGAGAATTCGCGCCGTTTAATTACTTCGCCACCTATATGAGACAGTTTACCCCTCCACTCTTACAGTAATGCGAGGTGATAGGAGTACCGTCGGCATTAGTTCAGGCGTGCCCAACAAAAAGCGGTGTTTGACGACTGCGTAGTTGCCCTTTTCGGGAATACTTGTCCCCCTGAACAAACAGTTTACGGAGGCATGCAGTTTCGCCGCTTCGTCAAAGGTTTGCGATGGTGCCTATGAGAATTCGCGCCGTTTAATTACTTCGCCACCTATATGAGACACTTTTCCCCGCCACTCTTACAGTAATGCGAGGTGATAGGAGTACCGTCGGCATTAGTTCAGGCGTGCCCAACAAAAAGCGGTGTTTGACGACTGCGTAGTTGCCCTTTTCGGCAATACTTGTGCCCCTGAACAAACAGTTTACGGAGGCATGCAGTTTCGCCGCTTCGTCAAAGGTTTGCGATGGTGCCTATGAGAATTCGCGCCGTTTAATTACTTCGCCACCTATATGAGACAGTTTACCCCTCCACTCTTACAGTAATGCGAGGTGATAGGAGTACCGTCGGCATTAGTTCAGGCGTGCCCAACAAAAAGCGGTGTTTGACGACTGCGTAGTTGCCCTTTTCGGGAATACTTGTGCCCCTGAACAAACAGTTTACAAAGGTATGCAGTTTCGCCGCTTCGTCAAAGGTTTTCGATGGTGCCTATGAGAATTCGCGCCGTTTAATTACTTCGCCACCTATATGAGACACTTTTCCCCGCCACTCTTACAGTAATGCGAGGTGATAGGAGTACCGTCGGCATTAGTTCAGGCGTGGCCCACAAAAAGCGGTGTTTGACGACTGCGTAGTTGCCCTTTTCGGCAATACTTGTGCCCATGAACAAACAGTTTACGGAGGTATGCAGTTTCGCCGCTTCGTCAAAGGTTTGCGATGGTGCCTATGAGAATTCGCGACGTTTAATTACTTCGCCACCTATATGAGACACTTTTCCCCGCCACTCTTACAGTAATGCGAGGTGATAGGAGTACCGTCGGCATTAATTCAGACGTGCCCAACAAAAAGCGGTGTTTGACGACTGCGTAGTTGCCCTTTTCGGGAATACTTGTGCCCCTGAACAAACAGTTTATGGAGGCATGCAGTTTCGCCGCTTCGTCAAAGGTTTGCGATGGTGCCTATGAGAATTCGCGCCGTTTAATTACTTCGCCACCTATATGAGACAGTTTACCCCTCCACTCTTACAGTAATGCGAGGTGCTAGGAGTACCGTCGGCATTAGTTCAGGCGTGCCCAACAAAAAGCGGTGTTTGACGACTGCGTAGTTGCCCTTTTCGGGAATACTTGTGCCCCTGAACAAACAGTTTACGGAGGTATGCAGTTTCGCCGCTTCGTCAAAGGTTTGCGATGGTGCCTATGAGAATTCGCGACGTTTAATTACTTCGCCACCTATATGAGACACTTTTCCCCGCCACTCTTACAGTAATGCGAGGTGATAGGAGTACCGTCGGCATTAGTTCAGGCGTGCCCAACAAAAAGCGGTGTTTGACGACTGCGTAGTTGCCCTTTTCGGGAATACTTGTGCCCCTGAACAAACAGTTTACGGAGGCATGCAGTTTCGCCGCTTCGTCAAAGGTTTGCGATGGTGCCTATGAGAATTCGCGCCGTTTAATTACTTCGCCACCTATATGAGACAGTTTACCCCTCCACTCTTACAGTAATGCGCGGTGATAGGAGTACCGTCGGCATTAGTTCAGGCGTGCCCCACAAAAAGCGGTGTTTGACGACTGCGTAGTTGCCCTTTTCGGCAATACTTGTGCCCCTGAACAAACAGTTTACGGAGGCATGCAGTTTCGCCGCTTCGTCAAAGGTTTGCGATGGTGCCTATGAGAATTCGCGCCGTTTAATTACTTCGCCACCTATATGAGACAGTTTACCCCTCCACTCTTACAGTAATGCGCGGTGATAGGAGTACCGTCGGCATTAGTTCAGGCGTGGCCCACAAAAAGCGGTGTTTGACGACTGCGTAGTTGGCCTTTTCGGCAATACTTGTGCCCATGAACAAACAGTTTACGGAGGTATGCAGTTTCGCCGCTTCGTCAAAGGTTTGCGATGGTGCCTATGAGAATTCGCGACGTTTAATTACTTCGCCACCTATATGAGACACTTTTCCCCGCCACTCTTACAGTAATGCGAGGTGATAGGAGTACCGTCGGCATTAATTCAGACGTGCCCAACAAAAAGCGGTGTTTGACGACTGCGTAGTTGCCCTTTTCGGGAATACTTGTGCCCCTGAACAAACAGTTTACGGAGGCATGCAGTTTCGCCGCTTCGTCAAAGGTTTGCGATGGTGCCTATGAGAATTCGCGCCGTTTAATTACTTCGCCACCTATATGAGACAGTTTACCCCTCCACTCTTACAGTAATGCGAGGTGATAGGAGTACCGTCGGCATTAGTTCAGGCGTGCCCAACAAAAAGCGGTGTTTGACGACTGCGTAGTTGCCCTTTTCGGAATACTTGTGCCCCTGAACAAACAGTTTACGGAGGCATGCAGTTTCGCCGCTTCGTCAAAGGTTTGCGATGGTGCCTATGAGAATTCGCGCCGTTTAATTACTTCGCCACCTATATGAGACACTTTTCCCCGCCACTCTTACAGTAATGCGAGGTGATAGGAGTACCGTCGGCATTAGTTCAGGCGTGCCCAACAAAAAGCGGTGTTTGACGACTGCGTAGTTGCCCTTTTCGGCAATACTTGTGCCCCTGAACAAACAGTTTACGGAGGCATGCAGTTTCGCCGCTTCGTCAAAGGTTTGCGATGGTGCCTATGAGAATTCGCGCCGTTTAATTACTTCGCCACCTATATGAGACAGTTTACCCCTCCACTCTTACAGTAATGCGAGGTGATAGGAGTACCGTCGGCATTAGTTCAGGCGTGCCCAACAAAAAGCGGTGTTTGACGACTGCGTAGTTGCCCTTTTCGGGAATACTTGTGCCCCTGAACAAACAGTTTACGGAGGTATGCAGTTTCGCCGCTTCGTCAAAGGTTTGCGATGGTGCCTATGAGAATTCGCGCCGTTTAATTACTTCGCCACCTATATGAGACGCTTTTCCCCGCCACTCTTACAGTAATGCGAGGTGATAGGAGTACCGTCGGCATTAGTTCAGGCGTGACCCACAAAAAGCGGTGTTTGACGACTGCGTAGTTGCCCTTTTCGGCAATACTTGTGCCCATGAACAAACAGTTTACGGAGGTATGCAGTTTCGCCGCTTCGTCAAAGGTTTGCGATGGTGCCTATGAGAATTCGCGACGTTTAATTACTTCGCCACCTATATGAGACACTTTTCCCCGCCACTCTTACAGTAATGCGAGGTGATAGGAGTACCGTCGGCATTAGTTCAGGCGTGCCCAACAAAAAGCGGTGTTTGACGACTGCGTAGTTGCCCTTTTCGGGAATACTTGTGCCCCTGAACAAACAGTTTACGGAGGCATGCAGTTTCGCCGCTTCGTCAAAGGTTTGCGATGGTGCCTATGAGAATTCGCGCCGTTTAATTACTTCGCCACCTATATGAGACAGTTTACCCCTCCACTCTTACAGTAATGCGCGGTGATAGGAGTACCGTCGGCATTAGTTCAGGCGTGCCCCACAAAAAGCGGTGTTTGACGACTGCGTAGTTGCCCTTTTCGGCAATACTTGTGCCCCTGAACAAACAGTTTACGGAGGCATGCAGTTTCGCCGCTTCGTCAAAGGTTTGCGATGGTGCCTACGAGAATTCGCGACGTTTAATTACTTCGCCACCTATATGAGACACTTTTCCCCGCCACTCTTACAGTAATGCGAGGTGATAGGAGTACCGTCGGCATTAGTTCAGGCGTGCCCAACAAAAAGCGGTGTTTGACGACTGCGTAGTTGCCCTTTTCGGGAATACTTGTGCCGCTGAACAAACAGTTTACGGAGGCATGCAGTTTCGCCGCTTCGTCAAAGGTTTGCGATGGTGCCTATGAGAATTCGCGCCGTTTAATTACTTCGCCACCTATATGAGACACTTTTCCCCGCCACTCTTACAGTAATGCGAGGTGATAGGAGTACCGTCGGCATTAGTTCAGGCGTGCCCAACAAAAAGCGGTGTTTGACGACTGCGTAGTTGCCCTTTTCGGCAATACTTGTGCCCCTGAACAAACAGTTTACGGAGGCATGCAGTTTCGCCGCTTCGTCAAAGGTTTGCGATGGTGCCTATGAGAATTCGCGCCGTTTAATTACTTCGCCACCTATATGAGACAGTTTACCCCTCCACTCTTACAGTAATGCGAGGTGATAGGAGTACCGTCGGCATTAGTTCAGGCGTGCCCAACAAAAAGCGGTGTTTGACGACTGCGTAGTTGCCCTTTTCGGGAATACTTGTGCCCCTGAACAAACAGTTTACAGAGGTATGCAGTTTCGCCGCTTCGTCAAAGGTTTGCGATGGTGCCTATGAGAATTCGCGCCGTTTAATTACTTCGCCACCTATATGAGACACTTTTCCCCGCCACTGTTACAGTAATGCGAGGTGATAGGAGTACCGTCGGCATTAGTTCAGGCGTGGCCCACAAAAAGCGGTGTTTGACGACTGCGTAGTTGCCCTTTTCGGCAATACTTGTGCCCATGAACAAACAGTTTACGGAGGTATGCAGTTTCGCCGCTTCGTCAAAGGTTTGCGATGGTGCCTATGAGAATTCGCGACGTTTAATTACTTCGCCACCTATATGAGACACTTTTCCCCGCCACTCTTACAGTAATGCGAGGTGATAGGAGTACCGTCGGCATTAGTTCAGGCGTGCCCAACAAAAAGCGGTGTTTGACGACTGCGTAGTTGCCCTTTTCGGGAATACTTGTGCCCCTGAACAAACAGTTTACGGAGGTATGCAGTTTCGCCGCTTCGTCAAAGGTTTGCGATGGTGCCTATGAGAATTCGCGCCGTTTAATTACTTCGCCACCTATATGAGACAGTTTACCCCTCCACTCTTACAGTAATGCGCGGTGATAGGAGTACCGTCGGCATTAGTTCAGGCGTGCCCCACAAAAAGCGGTGTTTGACGACTGCGTAGTTGCCCTTTTCGGCAATACTTGTGCCCCTGAAAAAACAGTTTACGGAGGCATGCAGTTTCGCCGCTTCGTCAAAGGTTTGCGATGGTGCCTATGAGAATTCGCGCCGTTTAATTACTTCGCCACCTATATGAGACACTTTACCCCGCCACTCTTACAGTAATGCGAGGTGATAGGAGTACCGTCGGCATTAATTCAGACGTGCCCAACAAAAAGCGGTGTTTGACGACTGCGTAGTTGCCCTTTTCGGGAATACTTGTGCCCCTGAACAAACAGTTTACGGAGGCATGCAGTTTCGCCGCTTCGTCAAAGGTTTGCGATGGTGCCTATGAGAATTCGCGCCGTTTAATTACTTCGCCACCTATATGAGACAGTTTACCCCTCCACTCTTACAGTAATGCGAGGTGATAGGAGTACCGTCGGCATTAGTTCAGGCGTGCCCAACAAAAAGCGGTGTTTGACGACTGCGTAGTTGCCCTTTTCGGGAATACTTGTGCCCCTGAACAAACAGTTTACGGAGGCATGCAGTTTCGCCGCTTCGTCAAAGGTTTGCGATGGTGCCTATGAGAATTCGCGCCGTTTAATTACTTCGCCACCTATATGAGACACTTTTCCCCGCCACTCTTACAGTAATGCGAGGTGATAGGAGTACCGTCGGCATTAGTTCAGGCGTGCCCAACAAAAAGCGGTGTTTGACGACTGCGTAGTTGCCCTTTTCGGCAATACTTGTGCCCCTGAACAAACAGTTTACGGAGGCATGCAGTTTCGCCGCTTCGTCAAAGGTTTGCGATGGTGCCTATGAGAATTCGCGCCGTTTAATTACTTCGCCACCTATATGAGACAGTTTACCCCTCCACTCTTACAGTAATGCGAGGTGATAGGAGTACCGTCGGCATTAGTTCAGGCGTGCCCAACAAAAAGCGGTGTTTGACGACTGCGTAGTTGCCCTTTTCGGGAATACTTGTGCCCCTGAACAAACAGTTTACGGAGGTATGCAGTTTCGCCGCTTCGTCAAAGGTTTGCGATGGTGCCTATGAGAATTCGCGCCGTTTAATTACTTCGCCACCTATATGAGACGCTTTTCCCCGCCACTCTTACAGTAATGCGAGGTGATAGGAGTACCGTCGGCATTAGTTCAGGCGTGGCCCACAAAAAGCGGTGTTTGACGACTGCGTAGTTGCCCTTTTCGGCAATACTTGTGCCCATGAACAAACAGTTTACGGAGGTATGCAGTTTCGCCGCTTCGTCAAAGGTTTGCGATGGTGCCTATGAGAATTCGCGACGTTTAATTACTTCGCCACCTATATGAGACACTTTTCCCCGCCACTCTTACAGTAATGCGAGGTGATAGGAGTACCGTCGGCATTAGTTCAGGCGTGCCCAACAAAAAGCGGTGTTTGACGACTGCGTAGTTGCCCTTTTCGGGAATACTTGTGCCCCTGAACAAACAGTTTACGGAGGCATGCAGTTTCGCCGCTTCGTCAAAGGTTTGCGATGGTGCCTATGAGAATTCGCGCCGTTTAATTACTTCGCCACCTATATGAGACAGTTTACCCCTCCACTCTTACAGTAATGCGCGGTGATAGGAGTACCGTCGGCATTAGTTCAGGCGTGCCCCACAAAAAGCGGTGTTTGACGACTGCGTAGTTGCCCTTTTCGGCAATACTTGTGCCCCTGAACAAACAGTTTACGGAGGCATGCAGTTTCGCCGCTTCGTCAAAGGTTTGCGATGGTGCCTACGAGAATTCGCGACGTTTAATTACTTCGCCACCTATATGAGACACTTTTCCCCGCCACTCTTACAGTAATGCGAGGTGATAGGAGTACCGTCGGCATTAGTTCAGGCGTGCCCAACAAAAAGCGGTGTTTGACGACTGCGTAGTTGCCCTTTTCGGGAATACTTGTGCCCCTGAACAAACAGTTTACGGAGGCATGCAGTTTCGCCGCTTCGTCAAAGGTTTGCGATGGTGCCTATGAGAATTCGCGCCGTTTAATTACTTCGCCACCTATATGAGACAGTTTACCCCTCCACTCTTACAGTAATGCGAGGTGATAGGAGTACCGTCGGCATTAGTTCAGGCGTGCCCAACAAAAAGCTGTGTTTGACGACTGCGTAGTTGCCCTTTTCGGGAATACTTGTGCCCCTGAACAAACAGTTTACGGAGGCATGCAGTTTCGCCGCTTCGTCAAAGGTTTGCGATGGTGCCTATGAGAATTCGCGCCGTTTAATTACTTCGCCACCTATATGAGACACTTTTCCCCGCCACTCTTACAGTAATGCGAGGTGATAGGAGTACCGTCGGCATTAGTTCAGGCGTGCCCAACAAAAAGCGGTGTTTGACGACTGCGTAGTTGCCCTTTTCGGCAATACTTGTGCCCCTGAACAAACAGTTTACGGAGGCATGCAGTTTCGCCGCTTCGTCAAAGGTTTGCGATGGTGCCTATGAGAATTCGCGCCGTTTAATTACTTCGCCACCTATATGAGACAGTATACCCCTCCACTCTTACAGTAATGCGAGGTGATAGGAGTACCGTCGGCATTAGTTCAGGCGTGCCCAACAAAAAGCGGTGTTTGACGACTGCGTAGTTGCCCTTTTCGGGAATACTTGTGCCCCTGAACAAACAGTTTACGGAGGTATGCAGTTTCGCCGCTTCGTCAAAGGTTTGCGATGGTGCCTATGAGAATTCGCGCCGTTTAATTACTTCGCCACCTATATGAGACACTTTTCCCCGCCACTGTTACAGTAATGCGAGGTGATAGGAGTACCGTCGGCATTAGTTCAGGCGTGGCCCACAAAAAGCGGTGTTTGACGACTGCGTAGTTGCCCTTTTCGGCAATACTTGTGCCCATGAACAAACAGTTTACGGAGGTATGCAGTTTCGCCGCTTCGTCAAAGGTTTGCGATGGTGCCTATAAGAATTCGCGACGTTTAATTACTTCGCCACCTATATGAGACACTTTTCCCCGCCACTCTTACAGTAATGCGAGGTGATAGGAGTACCGTCGGCATTAGTTCAGGCGTGCCCAACAAAAAGCGGTGTTTGACGACTGCGTAGTTGCCCTTTTCGGGAATACTTGTGCCCCTGAACAAACAGTTTACGGAGGCATGCAGTTTCGCCGCTTCGTCAAAGGTTTGCGATGGTGCCTATGAGAATTCGCGCCGTTTAATTACTTCGCCACCTATATGAGACAGTTTACCCCTCCACTCTTACAGTAATGCGCGGTGATAGGAGTACCGTCGGCATTAGTTCAGGCGTGCCCCACAAAAAGCGGTGTTTGACGACTGCGTAGTTGCCCTTTTCGGCAATACTTGTGCCCCTGAACAAACAGTTTACGGAGGCATGCAGTTTCGCCGCTTCGTCAAAGGTTTGCGATGGTGCCTATGAGAATTCGCGCCGTTTAATTACTTCGCCACCTATATGAGACACTTTACCCCGCCACTCTTACAGTAATGCGCGATGATAGGAGTACCGTCGGCGTTAGTTCAGGCGTGCCCAACAAAATGCGGTGTTTGACGACTGCGTAGTTGCCCTTTTCGGGAATACTTGTGCCCCTGAACAAACAGTTTACGGAGGCATGCAGTTTCGCCGCTTCGTCAAAGGTTTGCGATGGTGCCTATGAGAATTCGCGCCGTTTAATTACTTCGCCACCTATATGAGACAGTTTACCCCTCCACTCTTACAGTAATGCGCGGTGATAGGAGTACCGTCGGCATTAGTTCAGGCGTGCCCCACAAAAAGCGGTGTTTGACGACTGCGTAGTTGCCCTTTTCGGCAATACTTGTGCCCATGAACAAACAGTTTACGGAGGTATGCAGTTTCGCCGCTTCGTCAAAGGTTTGCGATGGTGCCTATGAGAATTCGCGACGTTTAATTACTTCGCCACCTATATGAGACACTTTTCCCCGCCACTCTTACAGTAATGCGAGGTGATAGGAGTACCGTCGGCATTAGTTCAGGCGTGCCCAACAAAAAGCGGTGTTTGACGACTGCGTAGTTGCCCTTTTCGGGAATACTTGTGCCCCTGAACAAACAGTTTACGGAGGCATGCAGTTTCGCCGCTTCGTCAAAGGTTTGCGATGGTGCCTATGAGAATTCGCGCCGTTTAATTACTTCGCCACCTATATGAGACAGTTTACCCCTCCACTCTTACAGTAATGCGCGGTGATAGGAGTACCGTCGGCATTAGTTCAGGCGTGCCCCACAAAAAGCGGTGTTTGACGACTGCGTAGTTGCCCTTTTCGGCAATACTTGTGCCCCTGAACAAACAGTTTACGGAGGCATGCAGTTTCGCCGCTTCGTCAAAGGTTTGCGATGGTGCCTACGAGAATTCGCGACGTTTAATTACTTCGCCACCTATATGAGACACTTTTCCCCGCCACTCTTACAGTAATGCGAGGTGATAGGAGTACCGTCGGCATTAGTTCAGGCGTGCCCAACAAAAAGCGGTGTTTGACGACTGCGTAGTTGCCCTTTTCGGGAATACTTGTGCCCCTGAACAAACAGTTTACGGAGGCATGCAGTTTCGCCGCTTCGTCAAAGGTTTGCGATGGTGCCTATGAGAATTCGCGCCGTTTAATTACTTCGCCACCTATATGAGACAGTTTACCCCTCCACTCTTACAGTAATGCGAGGTGATAGGAGTACCGTCGGCATTAGTTCAGGCGTGCCCAACAAAAAGCTGTGTTTGACGACTGCGTAGTTGCCCTTTTCGGGAATACTTGTGCCCCTGAACAAACAGTTTACGGAGGCATGCAGTTTCGCCGCTTCGTCAAAGGTTTGCGATGGTGCCTATGAGAATTCGCGCCGTTTAATTACTTCGCCACCTATATGAGACAGTTTACCCCTCCACTCTTACAGTAATGCGAGGTGATAGGAGTACCGTCGGCATTAGTTCAGGCGTGCCCAACAAAAAGCTGTGTTTGACGACTGCGTAGTTGCCCTTTTCGGGAATACTTGTGCCCCTGAACAAACAGTTTACGGAGGCATGCAGTTTCGCCGCTTCGTCAAAGGTTTGCGATGGTGCCTATGAGAATTCGCGCCGTTTAATTACTTCGCCACCTATATGAGACACTTTTCCCCGCCACTCTTACAGTAATGCGAGGTGATAGGAGTACCGTCGGCATTAGTTCAGGCGTGCCCAACAAAAAGCGGTGTTTGACGACTGCGTAGTTGCCCTTTTCGGCAATACTTGTGCCCCTGAACAAACAGTTTACGGAGGCATGCAGTTTCGCCGCTTCGTCAAAGGTTTGCGATGGTGCCTATGAGAATTCGCGCCGTTTAATTACTTCGCCACCTATATGAGACAGTATACCCCTCCACTCTTACAGTAATGCGAGGTGATAGGAGTACCGTCGGCATTAGTTCAGGCGTGCCCAACAAAAAGCGGTGTTTGACGACTGCGTAGTTGCCCTTTTCGGGAATACTTGTGCCCCTGAACAAACAGTTTACGGAGGTATGCAGTTTCGCCGCTTCGTCAAAGGTTTGCGATGGTGCCTATGAGAATTCGCGCCGTTTAATTACTTCGCCACCTATTTGAGACACTTTTCCCCGCCACTGTTACAGTAATGCGAGGTGATAGGAGTACCGTCGGCATTAGTTCAGGCGTGGCCCACAAAAAGCGGTGTTTGACGACTGCGTAGTTGCCCTTTTCGGCAATACTTGTGCCCATGAACAAACAGTTTACGGAGGTATGCAGTTTCGCCGCTTCGTCAAAGGTTTGCGATGGTGCCTATGAGAATTCGCGACGTTTAATTACTTCGCCACCTATATGAGACACTTTTCCCCGCCACTCTTACAGTAATGCGAGGTGATAGGAGTACCGTCGGCATTAGTTCAGGCGTGCCCAACAAAAAGCGGTGTTTGACGACTGCGTAGTTGCCCTTTTCGGGAATACTTGTGCCCCTGAACAAACAGTTTACGGAGGCATGCAGTTTCGCCGCTTCGTCAAAGGTTTGCGATGGTGCCTATGAGAATTCGCGCCGTTTAATTACTTCGCCACCTATATGAGACAGTTTACCCCTCCACTCTTACAGTAATGCGCGGTGATAGGAGTACCGTCGGCATTAGTTCAGGCGTGCCCCACAAAAAGCGGTGTTTGACGACTGCGTAGTTGCCCTTTTCGGCAATACTTGTGCCCCTGAACAAACAGTTTACGGAGGCATGCAGTTTCGCCGCTTCGTCAAAGGTTTGCGATGGTGCCTATGAGAATTCGCGCCGTTTAATTACTTCGCCACCTATATGAGACAGTTTACCCCTCCACTCTTACAGTAATGCGCGGTGATAGGAGTACCGTCGGCATTAGTTCAGGCGTGCCCCACAAAAAGCGGTGTTTGACGACTGCGTAGTTGCCCTTTTCGGCAATACTTGTGCCCCTGAAAAAACAGTTTACGGAGGCATGCAGTTTCGCCGCTTCGTCAAAGGTTTGCGATGGTGCCTATGAGAATTCGCGCCGTTTAATTACTTCGCCACCTATATGAGACACTTTACCCCGCCACTCTTACAGTAATGCGAGGTGATAGGAGTACCGTCGGCATTAATTCAGACGTGCCCAACAAAAAGCGGTGTTTGACGACTGCGTAGTTGCCCTTTTCGGGAATACTTGTGCCCCTGAACAAACAGTTTACGGAGGCATGCAGTTTCGCCGCTTCGTCAAAGGTTTGCGATGGTGCCTATGAGAATTCGCGCCGTTTAATTACTTCGCCACCTATATGAGACAGTTTACCCCTCCACTCTTACAGTAATGCGAGGTGATAGGAGTACCGTCGGCATTAGTTCAGGCGTGCCCAACAAAAAGCGGTGTTTGACGACTGCGTAGTTGCCCTTTTCGGGAATACTTGTGCCCCTGAACAAACAGTTTACGGAGGCATGCAGTTTCGCCGCTTCGTCAAAGGTTTGCGATGGTGCCTATGAGAATTCGCGCCGTTTAATTACTTCGCCACCTATATGAGACACTTTTCCCCGCCACTCTTACAGTAATGCGAGGTGATAGGAGTACCGTCGGCATTAGTTCAGGCGTGCCCAACAAAAAGCGGTGTTTGACGACTGCGTAGTTGCCCTTTTCGGCAATACTTGTGCCCCTGAACAAACAGTTTACGGAGGCATGCAGTTTCGCCGCTTCGTCAAAGGTTTGCGATGGTGCCTATGAGAATTCGCGCCGTTTAATTACTTCGCCACCTATATGAGACAGTTTACCCCTCCACTCTTACAGTAATGCGAGGTGATAGGAGTACCGTCGGCATTAGTTCAGGCGTGCCCAACAAAAAGCGGTGTTTGACGACTGCGTAGTTGCCCTTTTCGGGAATACTTGTGCCCCTGAACAAACAGTTTACGGAGGTATGCAGTTTCGCCGCTTCGTCAAAGGTTTGCGATGGTGCCTATGAGAATTCGCGCCGTTTAATTACTTCGCCACCTATATGAGACGCTTTTCCCCGCCACTCTTACAGTAATGCGAGGTGATAGGAGTACCGTCGGCATTAGTTCAGGCGTGGCCCACAAAAAGCGGTGTTTGACGACTGCGTAGTTGCCCTTTTCGGCAATACTTGTGCCCATGAACAAACAGTTTACGGAGGTATGCAGTTTCGCCGCTTCGTCAAAGGTTTGCGATGGTGCCTATGAGAATTCGCGACGTTTAATTACTTCGCCACCTATATGAGACACTTTTCCCCGCCACTCTTACAGTAATGCGAGGTGATAGGAGTACCGTCGGCATTAGTTCAGGCGTGCCCAACAAAAAGCGGTGTTTGACGACTGCGTAGTTGCCCTTTTCGGGAATACTTGTGCCCCTGAACAAACAGTTTACGGAGGCATGCAGTTTCGCCGCTTCGTCAAAGGTTTGCGATGGTGCCTATGAGAATTCGCGCCGTTTAATTACTTCGCCACCTATATGAGACAGTTTACCCCTCCACTCTTACAGTAATGCGCGGTGATAGGAGTACCGTCGGCATTAGTTCAGGCGTGCCCCACAAAAAGCGGTGTTTGACGACTGCGTAGTTGCCCTTTTCGGCAATACTTGTGCCCCTGAACAAACAGTTTACGGAGGCATGCAGTTTCGCCGCTTCGTCAAAGGTTTGCGATGGTGCCTACGAGAATTCGCGACGTTTAATTACTTCGCCACCTATATGAGACACTTTTCCCCGCCACTCTTACAGTAATGCGAGGTGATAGGAGTACCGTCGGCATTAGTTCAGGCGTGCCCAACAAAAAGCGGTGTTTGACGACTGCGTAGTTGCCCTTTTCGGGAATACTTGTGCCCCTGAACAAACAGTTTACGGAGGCATGCAGTTTCGCCGCTTCGTCAAAGGTTTGCGATGGTGCCTATGAGAATTCGCGCCGTTTAATTACTTCGCCACCTATATGAGACAGTTTACCCCTCCACTCTTACAGTAATGCGAGGTGATAGGAGTACCGTCGGCATTAGTTCAGGCGTGCCCAACAAAAAGCTGTGTTTGACGACTGCGTAGTTGCCCTTTTCGGGAATACTTGTGCCCCTGAACAAACAGTTTACGGAGGCATGCAGTTTCGCCGCTTCGTCAAAGGTTTGCGATGGTGCCTATGAGAATTCGCGCCGTTTAATTACTTCGCCACCTATATGAGACACTTTTCCCCGCCACTCTTACAGTAATGCGAGGTGATAGGAGTACCGTCGGCATTAGTTCAGGCGTGCCCAACAAAAAGCGGTGTTTGACGACTGCGTAGTTGCCCTTTTCGGCAATACTTGTGCCCCTGAACAAACAGTTTACGGAGGCATGCAGTTTCGCCGCTTCGTCAAAGGTTTGCGATGGTGCCTATGAGAATTCGCGCCGTTTAATTACTTCGCCACCTATATGAGACAGTATACCCCTCCACTCTTACAGTAATGCGAGGTGATAGGAGTACCGTCGGCATTAGTTCAGGCGTGCCCAACAAAAAGCGGTGTTTGACGACTGCGTAGTTGCCCTTTTCGGGAATACTTGTGCCCCTGAACAAACAGTTTACGGAGGTATGCAGTTTCGCCGCTTCGTCAAAGGTTTGCGATGGTGCCTATGAGAATTCGCGCCGTTTAATTACTTCGCCACCTATATGAGACACTTTTCCCCGCCACTGTTACAGTAATGCGAGGTGATAGGAGTACCGTCGGCATTAGTTCAGGCGTGGCCCACAAAAAGCGGTGTTTGACGACTGCGTAGTTGCCCTTTTCGGCAATACTTGTGCCCATGAACAAACAGTTTACGGAGGTATGCAGTTTCGCCGCTTCGTCAAAGGTTTGCGATGGTGCCTATGAGAATTCGCGACGTTTAATTACTTCGCCACCTATATGAGACACTTTTCCCCGCCACTCTTACAGTAATGCGAGGTGATAGGAGTACCGTCGGCATTAGTTCAGGCGTGCCCAACAAAAAGCGGTGTTTGACGACTGCGTAGTTGCCCTTTTCGGGAATACTTGTGCCCCTGAACAAACAGTTTACGGAGGCATGCAGTTTCGCCGCTTCGTCAAAGGTTTGCGATGGTGCCTATGAGAATTCGCGCCGTTTAATTACTTCGCCACCTATATGAGACAGTTTACCCCTCCACTCTTACAGTAATGCGCGGTGATAGGAGTACCGTCGGCATTAGTTCAGGCGTGCCCCACAAAAAGCGGTGTTTGACGACTGCGTAGTTGCCCTTTTCGGCAATACTTGTGCCCCTGAACAAACAGTTTACGGAGGCATGCAGTTTCGCCGCTTCGTCAAAGGTTTGCGATGGTGCCTATGAGAATTCGCGCCGTTTAATTACTTCGCCACCTATATGAGACACTTTACCCCGCCACTCTTACAGTAATGCGCGATGATAGGAGTACCGTCGGCGTTAGTTCAGGCGTGCCCAACAAAATGCGGTGTTTGACGACTGCGTAGTTGCCCTTTTCGGGAATACTTGTGCCCCTGAACAAACAGTTTACGGAGGCATGCAGTTTCGCCGCTTCGTCAAAGGTTTGCGATGGTGCCTATGAGAATTCGCGCCGTTTAATTACTTCGCCACCTATATGAGACAGTTTACCCCTCCACTCTTACAGTAATGCGCGGTGATAGGAGTACCGTCGGCATTAGTTCAGGCGTGCCCCACAAAAAGCGGTGTTTGACGACTGCGTAGTTGCCCTTTTCGGCAATACTTGTGCCCATGAACAAACAGTTTACGGAGGTATGCAGTTTCGCCGCTTCGTCAAAGGTTTGCGATGGTGCCTATGAGAATTCGCGACGTTTAATTACTTCGCCACCTATATGAGACACTTTTCCCCGCCACTCTTACAGTAATGCGAGGTGATAGGAGTACCGTCGGCATTAGTTCAGGCGTGCCCAACAAAAAGCGGTGTTTGACGACTGCGTAGTTGCCCTTTTCGGGAATACTTGTGCCCCTGAACAAACAGTTTACGGAGGCATGCAGTTTCGCTGCTTCGTCAAAGGTTTGCGATGGTGCCTATGAGAATTCGCGCCGTTTAATTACTTCGCCACCTATATGAGACAGTTTACCCCTCCACTCTTACAGTAATGCGCGGTGATAGGAGTACCGTCGGCATTAGTTCAGGCGTGCCCCACAAAAAGCGGTGTTTGACGACTGCGTAGTTGCCCTTTTCGGCAATACTTGTGCCCCTGAACAAACAGTTTACGGAGGCATGCAGTTTCGCCGCTTCGTCAAAGGTTTGCGATGGTGCCTACGAGAATTCGCGACGTTTAATTACTTCGCCACCTATATGAGACACTTTTCCCCGCCACTCTTACAGTAATGCGAGGTGATAGGAGTACCGTCGGCATTAGTTCAGGCGTGCCCAACAAAAAGCGGTGTTTGACGACTGCGTAGTTGCCCTTTTCGGGAATACTTGTGCCCCTGAACAAACAGTTTACGGAGGCATGCAGTTTCGCCGCTTCGTCAAAGGTTTGCGATGGTGCCTATGAGAATTCGCGCCGTTTAATTACTTCGCCACCTATATGAGACAGTTTACCCCTCCACTCTTACAGTAATGCGAGGTGATAGGAGTACCGTCGGCATTAGTTCAGGCGTGCCCAACAAAAAGCTGTGTTTGACGACTGCGTAGTTGCCCTTTTCGGGAATACTTGTGCCCCTGAACAAACAGTTTACGGAGGCATGCAGTTTCGCCGCTTCGTCAAAGGTTTGCGATGGTGCCTATGAGAATTCGCGCCGTTTAATTACTTCGCCACCTATATGAGACAGTTTACCCCTCCACTCTTACAGTAATGCGAGGTGATAGGAGTACCGTCGGCATTAGTTCAGGCGTGCCCAACAAAAAGCTGTGTTTGACGACTGCGTAGTTGCCCTTTTCGGGAATACTTGTGCCCCTGAACAAACAGTTTACGGAGGCATGCAGTTTCGCCGCTTCGTCAAAGGTTTGCGATGGTGCCTATGAGAATTCGCGCCGTTTAATTACTTCGCCACCTATATGAGACACTTTTCCCCGCCACTCTTACAGTAATGCGAGGTGATAGGAGTACCGTCGGCATTAGTTCAGGCGTGCCCAACAAAAAGCGGTGTTTGACGACTGCGTAGTTGCCCTTTTCGGCAATACTTGTGCCCCTGAACAAACAGTTTACGGAGGCATGCAGTTTCGCCGCTTCGTCAAAGGTTTGCGATGGTGCCTATGAGAATTCGCGCCGTTTAATTACTTCGCCACCTATATGAGACAGTATACCCCTCCACTCTTACAGTAATGCGAGGTGATAGGAGTACCGTCGGCATTAGTTCAGGCGTGCCCAACAAAAAGCGGTGTTTGACGACTGCGTAGTTGCCCTTTTCGGGAATACTTGTGCCCCTGAACAAACAGTTTACGGAGGTATGCAGTTTCGCCGCTTCGTCAAAGGTTTGCGATGGTGCCTATGAGAATTCGCGCCGTTTAATTACTTCGCCACCTATATGAGACACTTTTCCCCGCCACTGTTACAGTAATGCGAGGTGATAGGAGTACCGTCGGCATTAGTTCAGGCGTGGCCCACAAAAAGCGGTGTTTGACGACTGCGTAGTTGCCCTTTTCGGCAATACTTGTGCCCATGAACAAACAGTTTACGGAGGTATGCAGTTTCGCCGCTTCGTCAAAGGTTTGCGATGGTGCCTATGAGAATTCGCGACGTTTAATTACTTCGCCACCTATATGAGACACTTTTCCCCGCCACTCTTACAGTAATGCGAGGTGATAGGAGTACCGTCGGCATTAGTTCAGGCGTGCCCAACAAAAAGCGGTGTTTGACGACTGCGTAGTTGCCCTTTTCGGGAATACTTGTGCCCCTGAACAAACAGTTTACGGAGGCATGCAGTTTCGCCGCTTCGTCAAAGGTTTGCGATGGTGCCTATGAGAATTCGCGCCGTTTAATTACTTCGCCACCTATATGAGACAGTTTACCCCTCCACTCTTACAGTAATGCGCGGTGATAGGAGTACCGTCGGCATTAGTTCAGGCGTGCCCCACAAAAAGCGGTGTTTGACGACTGCGTAGTTGCCCTTTTCGGCAATACTTGTGCCCCTGAACAAACAGTTTACGGAGGCATGCAGTTTCGCCGCTTCGTCAAAGGTTTGCGATGGTGCCTATGAGAATTCGCGCCGTTTAATTACTTCGCCACCTATATGAGACACTTTACCCCGCCACTCTTACAGTAATGCGCGATGATAGGAGTACCGTCGGCGTTAGTTCAGGCGTGCCCAACAAAATGCGGTGTTTGACGACTGCGTAGTTGCCCTTTTCGGGAATACTTGTGCCCCTGAACAAACAGTTTACGGAGGCATGCAGTTTCGCCGCTTCGTCAAAGGTTTGCGATGGTGCCTATGAGAATTCGCGCCGTTTAATTACTTCGCCACCTATATGAGACAGTTTACCCCTCCACTCTTACAGTAATGCGCGGTGATAGGAGTACCGTCGGCATTAGTTCAGGCGTGCCCCACAAAAAGCGGTGTTTGACGACTGCGTAGTTGCCCTTTTCGGCAATACTTGTGCCCATGAACAAACAGTTTACGGAGGTATGCAGTTTCGCCGCTTCGTCAAAGGTTTGCGATGGTGCCTATGAGAATTCGCGACGTTTAATTACTTCGCCACCTATATGAGACACTTTTCCCCGCCACTCTTACAGTAATGCGAGGTGATAGGAGTACCGTCGGCATTAGTTCAGGCGTGCCCAACAAAAAGCGGTGTTTGACGACTGCGTAGTTGCCCTTTTCGGGAATACTTGTGCCCCTGAACAAACAGTTTACGGAGGCATGCAGTTTCGCCGCTTCGTCAAAGGTTTGCGATGGTGCCTATGAGAATTCGCGCCGTTTAATTACTTCGCCACCTATATGAGACAGTTTACCCCTCCACTCTTACAGTAATGCGCGGTGATAGGAGTACCGTCGGCATTAGTTCAGGCGTGCCCCACAAAAAGCGGTGTTTGACGACTGCGTAGTTGCCCTTTTCGGCAATACTTGTGCCCCTGAACAAACAGTTTACGGAGGCATGCAGTTTCGCCGCTTCGTCAAAGGTTTGCGATGGTGCCTACGAGAATTCGCGACGTTTAATTACTTCGCCACCTATATGAGACACTTTTCCCCGCCACTCTTACAGTAATGCGAGGTGATAGGAGTACCGTCGGCATTAGTTCAGGCGTGCCCAACAAAAAGCGGTGTTTGACGACTGCGTAGTTGCCCTTTTCGGGAATACTTGTGCCCCTGAACAAACAGTTTACGGAGGCATGCAGTTTCGCCGCTTCGTCAAAGGTTTGCGATGGTGCCTATGAGAATTCGCGCCGTTTAATTACTTCGCCACCTATATGAGACAGTTTACCCCTCCACTCTTACAGTAATGCGAGGTGATAGGAGTACCGTCGGCATTAGTTCAGGCGTGCCCAACAAAAAGCTGTGTTTGACGACTGCGTAGTTGCCTTTTTCGGGAATACTTGTGCCCCTGAACAAACAGTTTACGGAGGCATGCAGTTTCGCCGCTTCGTCAAAGGTTTGCGATGGTGCCTATGAGAATTCGCGCCGTTTAATTACTTCGCCACCTATATGAGACACTTTTCCCCGCCACTCTTACAGTAATGCGAGGTGATAGGAGTACCGTCGGCATTAGTTGCAGGCGTGCCCAACAAAAAGCGGTGTTTGACGACTGCGTAGTTGCCCTTTTCGGCAATACTTGTGCCCCTGAACAAACAGTTTACGGAGGCATGCAGTTTCGCCGCTTCGTCAAAGGTTTGCGATGGTGCCTATGAGAATTCGCGCCGTTTAATTACTTCGCCACCTATATGAGACAGTTTACCCCTCCACTCTTACAGTAATGCGAGGTGATAGGAGTACCGTCGGCATTAGTTCAGGCGTGCCCAACAAAAAGCGGTGTTTGACGACTGCGTAGTTGCCCTTTTCGGGAATACTTGTGCCCCTGAACAAACAGTTTACGGAGGTATGCAGTTTCGCCGCTTCGTCAAAGGTTTGCGATGGTGCCTATGAGAATTCGCGCCGTTTAATTACTTCGCCACCTATATGAGACACTTTTCCCCGCCACTGTTACAGTAATGCGAGGTGATAGGAGTACCGTCGGCATTAGTTCAGGCGTGGCCCACAAAAAGCGGTGTTTGACGACTGCGTAGTTGCCCTTTTCGGCAATACTTGTGCCCATGAACAAACAGTTTACGGAGGTATGCAGTTTCGCCGCTTCGTCAAAGGTTTGCGATGGTGCCTATGAGAATTCGCGACGTTTAATTACTTCGCCACCTATATGAGACACTTTTCCCCGCCACTCTTACAGTAATGCGAGGTGATAGGAGTACCGTCGGCATTAGTTCAGGCGTGCCCAACAAAAAGCGGTGTTTGACGACTGCGTAGTTGCCCTTTTCGGGAATACTTGTGCCCCTGAACAAACAGTTTACGGAGGCATGCAGTTTCGCCGCTTCGTCAAAGGTTTGCGATGGTGCCTATGAGAATTCGCGCCGTTTAATTACTTCGCCACCTATATGAGACAGTTTACCCCTCCACTCTTACAGTAATGCGCGGTGCTAGGAGTACCGTCGGCATTAGTTCAGGCGTGCCCCACAAAAAGCGGTGTTTGACGACTGCGTAGTTGCCCTTTTCGGCAATACTTGTGCCCCTGAACAAACAGTTTACGGAGGCATGCAGTTTCGCCGCTTCGTCAAAGGTTTGCGATGGTGCCTATGAGAATTCGCGCCGTTTAATTACTTCGCCACCTATATGAGACACTTTACCCCGCCACTCTTACAGTAATGCGCGATGATAGGAGTACCGTCGGCGTTAGTTCAGGCGTGCCCAACAAAATGCGGTGTTTGACGACTGCGTAGTTGCCCTTTTCGGCAATACTTGTGCCCATGAACAAACAGTTTACGGAGGTATGCAGTTTCGCCGCTTCGTCAAAGGTTTGCGATGGTGCCTATGAGAATTCGCGACTGTTAATTACTTCGCCACCTATATGAGACACTTTTCCCCGCCACTCTTACAGTAATGCGAGGTGATAGGAGTACCGTCGGCATTAGTTCAGGCGTGCCCAACAAAAAGCGGTGTTTGACGACTGCGTAGTTGCCCTTTTCGGGAATACTTGTGCCCCTGAACAAACAGTTTACGGAGGCATGCAGTTTCGCCGCTTCGTCAAAGGTTTGCGATGGTACCTATGAGAATTCGCGCCGTTTAATTACTTCGCCACCTATATGAGACAGTTTACCCCTCCACTCTTACAGTAATGCGAGGTGATAGGAGTACCGTCGGCATTAGTTCAGGCGTGCCCAACAAAAAGCGGTGTTTGACGACTGCGTAGTTGCCCTTTTCGGGAATACTTGTGCCCCTGAACAAACAGTTTACGGAGGCATGCAGTTTCGCCGCTTCGTCAAAGGTTTGCGATGGTGCCTATGAGAATTCGCGCCGTTTAATTACTTCGCCACCTATATGAGACAGTATACCCCTCCACTCTTACAGTAATGCGAGGTGATAGGAGTACCGTCGGCATTAGTTCAGGCGTGCCCAACAAAAAGCGGTGTTTGACGACTGCGTAGTTGCCCTTTTCGGGAATACTTGTGCCCCTGAACAAACAGTTTACGGAGGTATGCAGTTTCGCCGCTTCGTCAAAGGTTTGCGATGGTGCCTATGAGAATTCGCGCCGTTTAATTACTTCGCCACCTATATGAGACACTTTTCCCCGCCACTGTTACAGTAATGCGAGGTGATAGGAGTACCGTCGGCATTAGTTCAGGCGTGGCCCACAAAAAGCGGTGTTTGACGACTGCGTAGTGTCCCTTTTCGGCAATACTTGTGCCCATGAACAAACAGTTTACGGAGGTATGCAGTTTCGCCGCTTCGTCAAAGGTTTGCGATGGTGCCTATGAGAATTCGCGACGTTTAATTACTTCGCCACCTATATGAGACACTTTTCCCCGCCACTCTTACAGTAATGCGAGGTGATAGGAGTACCGTCGGCATTAGTTCAGGCGTGCCCAACAAAAAGCGGTGTTTGACGACTGCGTAGTTGCCCTTTTCGGGAATACTTGTGCCCCTGAACAAACAGTTTACGGAGGCATGCAGTTTCGCCGCTTCGTCAAAGGTTTGCGATGGTGCCTATGAGAATTCGCGCCGTTTAATTACTTCGCCACCTATATGAGACAGTTTACCCCTCCACTCTTACAGTAATGCGAGGTGATAGGAGTACCGTCGGCATTAGTTCAGGCGTGCCCAACAAAAAGCGGTGTTTGACGACTGCGTAGTTGCCCTTTTCGGGAATACTTGTGCCCCTGAACAAACAGTTTACGGAGGCATGCAGTTTCGCCGCTTCGTCAAAGGTTTGCGATGGTGCCTATGAGAATTCGCGCCGTTTAATTACTTCGCCACCTATATGAGACAGTATACCCCTCCACTCTTACAGTAATGCGAGGTGATAGGAGTACCGTCGGCATTAGTTCAGGCGTGCCCAACAAAAAGCGGTGTTTGACGACTGCGTAGTTGCCCTTTTCGGGAATACTTGTGCCCCTGAACAAACAGTTTACGGAGGTATGCAGTTTCGCCGCTTCGTCAAAGGTTTGCGATGGTGCCTATGAGAATTCGCGCCGTTTAATTACTTCGCCACCTATATGAGACACTTTTCCCCGCCACTGTTACAGTAATGCGAGGTGATAGGAGTACCGTCGGCATTAGTTCAGGCGTGGCCCACAAAAAGCGGTGTTTGACGACTGCGTAGTTGCCCTTTTCGGCAATACTTGTGCCCATGAACAAACAGTTTACGGAGGTATGCAGTTTCGCCGCTTCGTCAAAGGTTTGCGATGGTGCCTATGAGAATTCGCGACGTTTAATTACTTCGCCACCTATATGAGACACTTTTCCCCGCCACTCTTACAGTAATGCGAGGTGATAGGAGTACCGTCGGCATTAGTTCAGGCGTGCCCAACAAAAAGCGGTGTTTGACGACTGCGTAGTTGCCCTTTTCGGGAATACTTGTGCCCCTGAACAAACAGTTTACGGAGGCATGCAGTTTCGCCGCTTCGTCAAAGGTTTGCGATGGTGCCTATGAGAATTCGCGCCGTTTAATTACTTCGCCACCTATATGAGACAGTTTACCCCTCCACTCTTACAGTAATGCGCGGTGATAGGAGTACCGTCGGCATTAGTTCAGGCGTGCCCCACAAAAAGCGGTGTTTGACGACTGCGTAGTTGCCCTTTTCGGCAATACTTGTGCCCCTGAACAAACAGTTTACGGAGGCATGCAGTTTCGCCGCTTCGTCAAAGGTTTGCGATGGTGCCTATGAGAATTCGCGCCGTTTAATTACTTCGCCACCTATATGAGACACTTTACCCCGCCACTCTTACAGTAATGCGCGATGATAGGAGTACCGTCGGCGTTAGTTCAGGCGTGCCCAACAAAATGCGGTGTTTGACGACTGCGTAGTTGCCCTTTTCGGGAATACTTGTGCCCCTGAACAAACAGTTTACGGAGGCATGCAGTTTCGCCGCTTCGTCAAAGGTTTGCGATGGTGCCTATGAGAATTCGCGCCGTTTAATTACTTCGCCACCTATATGAGACAGTTTACCCCTCCACTCTTACAGTAATGCGCGGTGATAGGAGTACCGTCGGCATTAGTTCAGGCGTGCCCCACAAAAAGCGGTGTTTGACGACTGCGTAGTTGCCCTTTTCGGCAATACTTGTGCCCATGAACAAACAGTTTACGGAGGTATGCAGTTTCGCCGCTTCGTCAAAGGTTTGCGATGGTGCCTATGAGAATTCGCGACGTTTAATTACTTCGCCACCTATATGAGACACTTTTCCCCGCCACTCTTACAGTAATGCGAGGTGATAGGAGTACCGTCGGCATTAGTTCAGGCGTGCCCAACAAAAAGCGGTGTTTGACGACTGCGTAGTTGCCCTTTTCGGGAATACTTGTGCCCCTGAACAAACAGTTTACGGAGGCATGCAGTTTCGCCGCTTCGTCAAAGGTTTGCGATGGTGCCTATGAGAATTCGCGCCGTTTAATTACTTCGCCACCTATATGAGACAGTTTACCCCTCCACTCTTACAGTAATGCGCGGTGATAGGAGTACCGTCGGCATTAGTTCAGGCGTGCCCCACAAAAAGCGGTGTTTGACGACTGCGTAGTTGCCCTTTTCGGCAATACTTGTGCCCCTGAACAAACAGTTTACGGAGGCATGCAGTTTCGCCGCTTCGTCAAAGGTTTGCGATGGTGCCTACGAGAATTCGCGACGTTTAATTACTTCGCCACCTATATGAGACACTTTTCCCCGCCACTCTTACAGTAATGCGAGGTGATAGGAGTACCGTCGGCATTAGTTCAGGCGTGCCCAACAAAAAGCGGTGTTTGACGACTGCGTAGTTGCCCTTTTCGGGAATACTTGTGCCCCTGAACAAACAGTTTACGGAGGCATGCAGTTTCGCCGCTTCGTCAAAGGTTTGCGATGGTGCCTATGAGAATTCGCGCCGTTTAATTACTTCGCCACCTATATGAGACAGTTTACCCCTCCACTCTTACAGTAATGCGAGGTGATAGGAGTACCGTCGGCATTAGTTCAGGCGTGCCCAACAAAAAGCTGTGTTTGACGACTGCGTAGTTGCCCTTTTCGGGAATACTTGTGCCCCTGAACAAACAGTTTACGGAGGCATGCAGTTTCGCCGCTTCGTCAAAGGTTTGCGATGGTGCCTATGAGAATTCGCGCCGTTTAATTACTTCGCCACCTATATGAGACACTTTTCCCCGCCACTCTTACAGTAATGCGAGGTGATAGGAGTACCGTCGGCATTAGTTGCAGGCGTGCCCAACAAAAAGCGGTGTTTGACGACTGCGTAGTTGCCCTTTTCGGCAATACTTGTGCCCCTGAACAAACAGTTTACGGAGGCATGCAGTTTCGCCGCTTCGTCAAAGGTTTGCGATGGTGCCTATGAGAATTCGCGCCGTTTAATTACTTCGCCACCTATATGAGACAGTTTACCCCTCCACTCTTACAGTAATGCGAGGTGATAGGAGTACCGTCGGCATTAGTTCAGGCGTGCCCAACAAAAAGCGGTGTTTGACGACTGCGTAGTTGCCCTTTTCGGGAATACTTGTGCCCCTGAACAAACAGTTTACGGAGGTATGCAGTTTCGCCGCTTCGTCAAAGGTTTGCGATGGTGCCTATGAGAATTCGCGCCGTTTAATTACTTCGCCACCTATATGAGACACTTTTCCCCGCCACTGTTACAGTAATGCGAGGTGATAGGAGTACCGTCGGCATTAGTTCAGGCGTGGCCCACAAAAAGCGGTGTTTGACGACTGCGTAGTTGCCCTTTTCGGCAATACTTGTGCCCATGAACAAACAGTTTACGGAGGTATGCAGTTTCGCCGCTTCGTCAAAGGTTTGCGATGGTGCCTATGAGAATTCGCGACGTTTAATTACTTCGCCACCTATATGAGACACTTTTCCCCGCCACTCTTACAGTAATGCGAGGTGATAGGAGTACCGTCGGCATTAGTTCAGGCGTGCCCAACAAAAAGCGGTGTTTGACGACTGCGTAGTTGCCCTTTTCGGGAATACTTGTGCCCCTGAACAAACAGTTTACGGAGGCATGCAGTTTCGCCGCTTCGTCAAAGGTTTGCGATGGTGCCTATGAGAATTCGCGCCGTTTAATTACTTCGCCACCTATATGAGACAGTTTACCCCTCCACTCTTACAGTAATGCGCGGTGCTAGGAGTACCGTCGGCATTAGTTCAGGCGTGCCCCACAAAAAGCGGTGTTTGACGACTGCGTAGTTGCCCTTTTCGGCAATACTTGTGCCCCTGAACAAACAGTTTACGGAGGCATGCAGTTTCGCCGCTTCGTCAAAGGTTTGCGATGGTGCCTATGAGAATTCGCGCCGTTTAATTACTTCGCCACCTATATGAGACACTTTACCCCGCCACTCTTACAGTAATGCGCGATGATAGGAGTACCGTCGGCGTTAGTTCAGGCGTGCCCAACAAAATGCGGTGTTTGACGACTGCGTAGTTGCCCTTTTCGGCAATACTTGTGCCCATGAACAAACAGTTTACGGAGGTATGCAGTTTCGCCGCTTCGTCAAAGGTTTGCGATGGTGCCTATGAGAATTCGCGACTGTTAATTACTTCGCCACCTATATGAGACACTTTTCCCCGCCACTCTTACAGTAATGCGAGGTGATAGGAGTACCGTCGGCATTAGTTCAGGCGTGCCCAACAAAAAGCGGTGTTTGACGACTGCGTAGTTGCCCTTTTCGGGAATACTTGTGCCCCTGAACAAACAGTTTACGGAGGCATGCAGTTTCGCCGCTTCGTCAAAGGTTTGCGATGGTACCTATGAGAATTCGCGCCGTTTAATTACTTCGCCACCTATATGAGACAGTTTACCCCTCCACTCTTACAGTAATGCGAGGTGATAGGAGTACCGTCGGCATTAGTTCAGGCGTGCCCAACAAAAAGCGGTGTTTGACGACTGCGTAGTTGCCCTTTTCGGGAATACTTGTGCCCCTGAACAAACAGTTTACGGAGGCATGCAGTTTCGCCGCTTCGTCAAAGGTTTGCGATGGTGCCTATGAGAATTCGCGCCGTTTAATTACTTCGCCACCTATATGAGACACTTTTCCCCGCCACTCTTACAGTAATGCGAGGTGATAGGAGTACCGTCGGCATTAGTTCAGGCGTGCCCAACAAAAAGCGGTGTTTGACGACTGCGTAGTTGCCCTTTTCGGCAATACTTGTGCCCCTGAACAAACAGTTTACGGAGGCATGCAGTTTCGCCGCTTCGTCAAAGGTTTGCGATGGTGCCTATGAGAATTCGCGCCGTTTAATTACTTCGCCACCTATATGAGACAGTTTACCCCTCCACTCTTACAGTAATACGAGGTGATAGGAGTACCGTCGGCATTAGTTCAGGCGTGCCCAACAAAAAGCGGTGTTTGACGACTGCGTAGTTGCCCTTTTCGGGAATACTTGTGCCCCTGAACAAACAGTTTACGGAGGTATGCAGTTTCGCCGCTTCGTCAAAGGTTTGCGATGGTGCCTATGAGAATTCGCGCCGTTTAATTACTTCGCCACCTATATGAGACACTTTTCCCCGCCACTCTTACAGTAATGCGAGGTGATAGGAGTACCGTCGGCATTAGTTCAGGCGTGGCCCACAAAAAGCGGTGTTTGACGACTGCGTAGTTGCCCTTTTCGGCAATACTTGTGCCCATGAACAAACAGTTTACGGAGGTATGCAGTTTCGCCGCTTCGTCAAAGGTTTGCGATGGTGCCTATGAGAATTCGCGACGTTTAATTACTTCGCCACCTATATGAGACACTTTTCCCCGCCACTCTTACAGTAATGCGAGGTGATAGGAGTACCGTCGGCATTAGTTCAGGCGTGCCCAACAAAAAGCGGTGTTTGACGACTGCGTAGTTGCCCTTTTCGGGAATACTTGTGCCCCTGAACAAACAGTTTACGGAGGCATGCAGTTTCGCCGCTTCGTCAAAGGTTTGCGATGGTGCCTATGAGAATTCGCGCCGTTTATTTACTTCGCCACCTATATGAGACAGTTTACCCCTCCACTCTTACAGTAATGCGCGGTGATAGGAGTACCGTCGGCATTAGTTCAGGCGTGCCCCACAAAAAGCGGTGTTTGACGACTGCGTAGTTGCCCTTTTCGGCAATACTTGTGCCCCTGAACAAACAGTTTACGGAGGCATGCAGTTTCGCCGCTTCGTCAAAGGTTTGCGATGGTGCCTACGAGAATTCGCGACGTTTAATTACTTCGCCACCTATATGAGACACTTTTCCCCGCCACTCTTACAGTAATGCGAGGTGATAGGAGTACCGTCGGCATTAGTTCAGGCGTGCCCAACAAAAAGCTGTGTTTGACGACTGCGTAGTTGCCCTTTTCGGGAATACTTGTGCCCCTGAACAAACAGTTTACGGAGGCATGCAGTTTCGCCGCTTCGTCAAAGGTTTGCGATGTTGCCTATGAGAATTCGCGCCGTTTAATTACTTCGCCACCTATATGAGACACTTTTCCCCGCCACTCTTACAGTAATGCGAGGTGATAGGAGTACCGTCGGCATTAGTTCAGGCGTGCCCAACAAAAAGCGGTGTTTGACGACTGCGTAGTTGCCCTTTTCGGCAATACTTGTGCCCCTGAACAAACAGTTTACGGAGGCATGCAGTTTCGCCGCTTCGTCAAAGGTTTGCGATGGTGCCTATGAGAATTCGCGCCGTTTAATTACTTCGCCACCTATATGAGACAGTTTACCCCTCCACTCTTACAGTAATGCGAGGTGATAGGAGTACCGTCGGCATTAGTTCAGGCGTGCCCAACAAAAAGCGGTGTTTGACGACTGCGTAGTTGCCCTTTTCGGCAATACTTGTGCCCATGAACAAACAGTTTACGGAGGTATGCAGTTTCGCCGCTTCGTCAAAGGTTTGCGATGGTGCCTATGAGAATTCGCGACGTTTAATTACTTCGCCACCTATATGAGACACTTTTCCCCGCCACTCTTACAGTAATGCGAGGTGATAGGAGTACCGTCGGCATTAGTTCAGGCGTGCCCAACAAAAAGCGGTGTTTGACGACTGCGTAGTTGCCCTTTTCGGGAATACTTGTGCCCCTGAACAAACAGTTTACGGAGGCATGCAGTTTCGCCGCTTCGTCAAAGGTTTGCGATGGTGCCTATGAGAATTCGCGCCGTTTAATTACTTCGCCACCTATATGAGACAGTTTACCCCTCCACTCTTACAGTAATGCGCGGTGATAGGAGTACCGTCGGCATTAGTTCAGGCGTGCCCCACAAAAAGCGGTGTTTGACGACTGCGTAGTTGCCCTTTTCGGCAATACTTGTGCCCCTGAACAAACAGTTTACGGAGGCATGCAGTTTCGCCGCTTCGTCAAAGGTTTGCGATGGTGCCTACGAGAATTCGCGACGTTTAATTACTTCGCCACCTATATGAGACACTTTTCCCCGCCACTCTTACAGTAATGCGAGGTGATAGGAGTACCGTCGGCATTAGTTCAGGCGTGCCCAACAAAAAGCGGTGTTTGACGACTGCGTAGTTGCCCTTTTCGGGAATACTTGTGCCCCTGAACAAACAGTTTACGGAGGCATGCAGTTTCGCCGCTTCGTCAAAGGTTTGCGATGGTGCCTATGAGAATTCCCGCCGTTTAATTACTTCGCCACCTATATGAGACAGTTTACCCCTCCACTCTTACAGTAATGCGAGGTGATAGGAGTACCGTCGGCATTAGTTCAGGCGTGCCCAACAAAAAGCGGTGTTTGACGACTGCGTAGTTGCCCTTTTCGGGAATACTTGTGCCCCTGAACAAACAGTTTACGGAGGCATGCAGTTTCGCCGCTTCGTCAAAGGTTTGCGATGGTGCCTATGAGAATTCGCGCCGTTTAATTACTTCGCCACCTATATGAGACACTTTTCCCCGCCACTCTTACAGTAATGCGAGGTGATAGGAGTACCGTCGGCATTATTTCAGGCGTGCCCAACAAAAAGCGGTGTTTGACGACTGCGTAGTTGCCCTTTTCGGCAATACTTGTGCCCCTGAACAAACAGTTTACGGAGGCATGCAGTTTCGCCGCTTCGTCAAAGGTTTGCGATGGTGCCTATGAGAATTCGCGCCGTTTAATTACTTCGCCACCTATATGAGACAGTATACCCTCCACTCTTACAGTAATGCGAGGTGATAGGAGTACCGTCGGCATTAGTTCAGGCGTGCCCAACAAAAAGCGGTGTTTGACGACTGCGTAGTTGCCCTTTTCGGGAATACTTGTGCCCCTGAACAAACAGTTTACGGAGGTATGCAGTTTCGCCGCTTCGTCAAAGGTTTGCGATGGTGCCTATGAGAATTCGCGCCGTTTAATTACTTCGCCACCTATATGAGACACTTTTCCCCGCCACTGTTACAGTAATGCGAGGTGATAGGAGTACCGTCGGCATTAGTTCAGGCGTGGCCCACAAAAAGCGGTGTTTGACGACTGCGTAGTTGCCCTTTTCGGCAATACTTGTGCCCATGAACAAACAGTTTACGGAGGTATGCAGTTTCGCCGCTTCGTCAAAGGTTTGCGATGGTGCCTATGAGAATTCGCGACGTTTAATTACTTCGCCACCTATATGAGACACTTTTCCCCGCCACTCTTACAGTAATGCGAGGTGATAGGAGTACCGTCCGCATTAGTTCAGGCGTGCCCAACAAAAAGCGGTGTTTGACGACTGCGTAGTTGCCCTTTTCGGGAATACTTGTGCCCCTGAACAAACAGTTTACGGAGGCATGCAGTTTCGCCGCTTCGTCAAAGGTTTGCGATGGTGCCTATGAGAATTCGCGCCGTTTAATTACTTCGCCACCTATATGAGACAGTTTACCCCTCCACTCTTACAGTAATGCGCGGTGATAGGAGTACCGTCAGCATTAGTTCAGGCGTGCCCCACAAAAAGCGGTGTTTGACGACTGCGTAGTTGCCCTTTTCGGCAATACTTGTGCCCCTGAACAAACAGTTTACGGAGGCATGCAGTTTCGCCGCTTCGTCAAAGGTTTGCGATGGTGCCTATGAGAATTCGCGCCGTTTAATTACTTCGCCACCTATATGAGACACTTTACCCCGCCACTCTTACAGTAATGCGCGATGATAGGAGTACCGTCGGCGTTAGTTCAGGCGTGCCCAACAAAATGCGGTGTTTGACGACTGCGTAGTTGCCCTTTTCGGGAATACTTGTGCCCCTGAACAAACAGTTTACGGAGGCATGCAGTTTCGCCGCTTCGTCAAAGGTTTGCGATGGTGCCTATGAGAATTCGCGCCGTTTAATTACTTCGCCACCTATATGAGACAGTTTACCCCTCCACTCTTACAGTAATGCGCGGTGATAGGAGTACCGTCGGCATTAGTTCAGGCGTGCCCCACAAAAAGCGGTGTTTGACGACTGCGTAGTTGCCCTTTTCGGCAATACTTGTGCCCATGAACAAACAGTTTACGGAGGTATGCAGTTTCGCCGCTTCGTCAAAGGTTTGCGATGGTGCCTATGAGAATTCGCGACGTTTAATTACTTCGCCACCTATATGAGACACTTTTCCCCGCCACTCTTACAGTAATGCGAGGTGATAGGAGTACCGTCGGCATTAGTTCAGGCGTGCCCAACAAAAAGCGGTGTTTGACGACTGCGTAGTTGCCCTTTTCGGGAATACTTGTGCCCCTGAACAAACAGTTTACGGAGGCATGCAGTTTCGCCGCTTCGTCAAAGGTTTGCGATGGTGCCTATGAGAATTCGCGCCGTTTAATTACTTCGCCACCTATATGAGACAGTTTACCCCTCCACTCTTACAGTAATGCGCGGTGATAGGAGTACCGTCGGCATTAGTTCAGGCGTGCCCCACAAAAAGCGGTGTTTGACGACTGCGTAGTTGCCCTTTTCGGCAATACTTGTGCCCCTGAACAAACAGTTTACGGAGGCACGCAGTTTCGCCGCTTCGTCAAAGGTTTGCGATGGTGCCTACGAGAATTCGCGACGTTTAATTACTTCGCCACCTATATGAGACACTTTTCCCCGCCACTCTTACAGTAATGCGAGGTGATAGGAGTACCGTCGGCATTAGTTCAGGCGTGCCCAACAAAAAGCGGTGTTTGACGACTGCGTAGTTGCCCTTTTCGGGAATACTTGTGCCCCTGAACAAACAGTTTACGGAGGCATGCAGTTTCGCCGCTTCGTCAAAGGTTTGCGATGGTGCCTATGAGAATTCGCGCCGTTTAATTACTTCGCCACCTATATGAGACAGTTTACCCCTCCACTCTTACAGTAATGCGAGGTGATAGGAGTACCGTCGGCATTAGTTCAGGCGTGCCCAACAAAAAGCTGTGTTTGACGACTGCGTAGTTGCCCTTTTCGGGAATACTTGTGCCCCTGAACAAACAGTTTACGGAGGCATGCAGTTTCGCCGCTTCGTCAAAGGTTTGCGATGGTGCCTATGAGAATTCGCGCCGTTTAATTACTTCGCCACCTATATGAGACACTTTTCCCCGCCACTCTTACAGTAATGCGAGGTGATAGGAGTACCGTCGGCATTAGTTCAGGCGTGCCCAACAAAAAGCGGTGTTTGACGACTGCGTAGTTGCCCTTTTCGGCAATACTTGTGCCCCT
The DNA here is from genome assembly GCF_048455015.1 of Haemaphysalis longicornis. Classification (NCBI taxonomy): domain Eukaryota; kingdom Metazoa; phylum Arthropoda; class Arachnida; order Ixodida; family Ixodidae; genus Haemaphysalis; species Haemaphysalis longicornis. Next base: position 87,504,362 of record NW_027526445.1, read on the forward strand.
GAACAAACAGTTTACGGAGGCATGCAGTTTCGCCGCTTCGTCAAAGGTTTGCGATGGTGCCTATGAGAATTCGCGCCGTTTAATTACTTCGCCACCTATATGAGACAGTTTACCCCTCCACTCTTACAGTAATGCGAGGTGATAGGAGTACCGTCGGCATTAGTTCAGGCGTGCCCAACAAAAAGCGGTGTTTGACGACTGCGTAGTTGCCCTTTTCGGGAATACTTGTGCCCCTGAACAAACAGTTTACGGAGGTATGCAGTTTCGCCGCTTCGTCAAAGGTTTGCGATGGTGCCTATGAGAATTCGCGCCGTTTAATTACTTCGCCACCTATATGAGACACTTTTCCCCGCCACTGTTACAGTAATGCGAGGTGATAGGAGTACCGTCGGCATTAGTTCAGGCGTGGCCCACAAAAAGCGGTGTTTGACGACTGCGTAGTTGCCCTTTTCGGCAATACTTGTGCCCATGAACAAACAGTTTACGGAGGTATGCAGTTTCGCCGCTTCGTCAAAGGTTTGCGATGGTGCCTATGAGAATTCGCGACGTTTAATTACTTCGCCACCTATATGAGACACTTTTCCCCGCCACTCTTACAGTAATGCGAGGTGATAGGAGTACCGTCGGCATTAGTTCAGGCGTGCCCAACAAAAAGCGGTGTTTGACGACTGCGTAGTTGCCCTTTTCGGGAATACTTGTGCCCCTGAACAAACAGTTTACGGAGGCATGCAGTTTCGCCGCTTCGTCAAAGGTTTGCGATGGTGCCTATGAGAATTCGCGCCGTTTAATTACTTCGCCACCTATATGAGACAGTTTACCCCTCCACTCTTACAGTAATGCGCGGTGATAGGAGTACCGTCGGCATTAGTTCAGGCGTGCCCCACAAAAAGCGGTGTTTGACGACTGCGTAGTTGCCCTTTTCGGCAATACTTGTGCCCCTGAACAAACAGTTTACGGAGGCATGCAGTTTCGCCGCTTCGTCAAAGGTTTGCGATGGTGCCTATGAGAATTCGCGCCGTTTAATTACTTCGCCACCTATATGAGACACTTTACCCCGCCACTCTTACAGTAATGCGCGATGATAGGAGTACCGTCGGCGTTAGTTCAGGCGTGCCCAACAAAATGCGGTGTTTGACGACTGCGTAGTTGCCCTTTTCGGCAATACTTGTGCCCCTGAACAAACAGTTTACGGAGGCATTCAGTTTCGCCGCTTCGTCAAAGGTTTGCGATGGTGCCTATGAGAAATCCCGCCGTTTAATTACGACGCCACCTATATGAGACACTTTACCCCGCCACTCTTACAGTAATGTGCGGTGATATGAGTACCGTCGGCATTAGTTCAGGCGTGGCCCACAAAAAGCGGTGTTTGACGACTGCGTAGTTGGCCTTTTCGGCAATACTTGTGCCCATGAACAAACAGTTTACGGAGGTATGCAGTTTCGCCGCTTCGTCAAAGGTTTGCGATGGTGCCTATGAGAATTCGCGACTGTTAATTACTTCGCCACCTATATGAGACACTTTTCCCCGCCACTCTTACAGTAATGCGAGGTGATAGGAGTACCGTCGGCATTAGTTCAGGCGTGCCCAACAAAAAGCGGTGTTTGACGACTGCGTAGTTGCCCTTTTCGGGAATACTTGTGCCCCTGAACAAACAGTTTACGGAGGCATGCAGTTTCGCCGCTTCGTCAAAGGTTTGCGATGGTACCTATGAGAATTCGCGCCGTTTAATTACTTCGCCACCTATATGAGACAGTTTACCCCTCCACTCTTACAGTAATGCGAGGTGATAGGAGTACCGTCGGCATTAGTTCAGGCGTGCCCAACAAAAAGCGGTGTTTGACGACTGCGTAGTTGCCCTTTTCGGGAATACTTGTGCCCCTGAACAAACAGTTTACGGAGGCATGCAGTTTCGCCGCTTCGTCAAAGGTTTGCGATGGTACCTATGAGAATTCGCGCCGTTTAATTACTTCGCCACCTATATGAGACAGTTTACCCCTCCACTCTTACAGTAATGCGAGGTGATAGGAGTACCGTCGGCATTAGTTCAGGCGTGCCCAACAAAAAGCGGTGTTTGACGACTGCGTAGTTGCCCTTTTCGGCAATACTTGTGCCCCTGAACAAACAGTTTACGGAGGCATGCAGTTTCGCCGCTTCGTCAAAGGTTTGCGATGGTGCCTATGAGAATTCGCGCCGTTTAATTACTTCGCCACCTATATGAGACAGTTTACCCCTCCACTCTTACAGTAATACGAGGTGATAGGAGTACCGTCGGCATTAGTTCAGGCGTGCCCAACAAAAAGCGGTGTTTGACGACTGCGTAGTTGCCCTTTTCGGGAATACTTGTGCCCCTGAACAAACAGTTTACGGAGGTATGCAGTTTCGCCGCTTCGTCAAAGGTTTGCGATGGTGCCTATGAGAATTCGCGCCGTTTAATTACTTCGCCACCTATATGAGACACTTTTCCCCGCCACTCTTACAGTAATGCGAGGTGATAGGAGTACCGTCGGCATTAGTTCAGGCGTGGCCCACAAAAAGCGGTGTTTGACGACTGCGTAGTTGCCCTTTTCGGCAATACTTGTGCCCATGAACAAACAGTTTACGGAGGTATGCAGTTTCGCCGCTTCGTCAAAGGTTTGCGATGGTGCCTATGAGAATTCGCGACGTTTAATTACTTCGCCACCTATATGAGACACTTTTCCCCGCCACTCTTACAGTAATGCGAGGTGATAGGAGTACCGTCGGCATTAGTTCAGGCGTGCCCAACAAAAAGCGGTGTTTGACGACTGCGTAGTTGCCCTTTTCGGGAATACTTGTGCCCCTGAACAAACAGTTTACGGAGGCATGCAGTTTCGCCGCTTCGTCAAAGGTTTGCGATGGTGCCTATGAGAATTCGCGCCGTTTAATTACTTCGCCACCTATATGAGACAGTTTACCCCTCCACTCTTACAGTAATGCGCGGTGATAGGAGTACCGTCGGCATTAGTTCAGGCGTGCCCCACAAAAAGCGGTGTTTGACGACTGCGTAGTTGCCCTTTTCGGCAATACTTGTGCCCCTGAACAAACAGTTTACGGAGGCATGCAGTTTCGCCGCTTCGTCAAAGGTTTGCGATGGTGCCTACGAGAATTCGCGACGTTTAATTACTTCGCCACCTATATGAGACACTTTTCCCCGCCACTCTTACAGTAATGCGAGGTGATAGGAGTACCGTCGGCATTAGTTCAGGCGTGCCCAACAAAAAGCTGTGTTTGACGACTGCGTAGTTGCCCTTTTCGGGAATACTTGTGCCCCTGAACAAACAGTTTACGGAGGCATGCAGTTTCGCCGCTTCGTCAAAGGTTTGCGATGTTGCCTATGAGAATTCGCGCCGTTTAATTACTTCGCCACCTATATGAGACAGTTTACCCCTCCACTCTTACAGTAATGCGAGGTGATAGGAGTACCGTCGGCATTAGTTCAGGCGTGCCCAACAAAAAGCGGTGTTTGACGACTGCGTAGTTGCCCTTTTCGGGAATACTTGTGCCCCTGAACAAACAGTTTACGGAGGCATGCAGTTTCGCCGCTTCGTCAAAGGTTTGCGATGGTGCCTATGAGAATTCGCGCCGTTTAATTACTTCGCCACCTATATGAGACACTTTTCCCCTCCACTCTTACAGTAATGCGAGGTGATAGGAGTACCGTCGGCATTAGTTCAGGCGTGGCCCACAAAAAGCGGTGTTTGACGACTGCGTAGTTGCCCTTTTCGGCAATACTTGTGCCCATGAACAAACAGTTTACGGAGGTATGCAGTTTTGCCGCTTCGTCAAAGGTTTGCGATGGTGCCTATGAGAATTCGCGACGTTTAATTACTTCGCCACCTATATGAGACACTTTTCCCCGCCACTCTTACAGTAATGCGAGGTGATAGGAGTACCGTCGGCATAAGTTCAGGCGTGCCCAACAAAAAGCGGTGTTTGACGACTGCGTAGTTGCCCTTTTCGGGAATACTTGTGCCCCTGAACAAACAGTTTACGGAGGCATGCAGTTTCGCCGCTTCGTCAAAGGTTTGCGATGGTGCCTATGAGAATTCGCGCCGTTTAATTACTTCGCCACCTATATGAGACAGTTTACCCCTCCACTCTTACAGTAATGCGCGGTGATAGGAGTACCGTCGGCATTAGTTCAGGCGTGCCCCACAAAAAGCGGTGTTTGACGACTGCGTAGTTGCCCTTTTCGGCAATACTTGTGCCCCTGAACAAACAGTTTACGGAGGCATGCAGTTTCGCCGCTTCGTCAAAGGTTTGCGATGGTGCCTATAAGAAATCCCGCCGTTTAATTACTTCGCCACCTATATGAGACACTTTACCCCGCCACTCTTACAGTAATGCGCGATGATAGGAGTACCGTCGGCATTAGTTCAGGCGTGCCCAACAAAATGCGGTGTTTGACGACTGCGTAGTTGCCCTTTTCGGCAATACTTGTGCCCCTGAACAAACAGTTTACGGAGGCATGCAGTTTCGCCGCTTCGTCAAAGGTTTGCGATGGTGCCTATGAGAATTCGCGCCGTTTAATTACTTCGCCACCTATATGAGACACTTTACCCCGCCACTCTTACAGTAATGCGCGATGATATGAGTACCGTCGGCATTAGTTCAGGCGTGCCCAACAAAATGCGGTGTTTGACGACTGCGTAGTTGCCCTTTTCGGCAATACTTGTGCCCCTGAACAAACAGTTTACGGAGGCATTCAGTTTCGCCGCTTCGTCAAAGGTTTGCGATGGTGCCTATGAGAAATCCCGCCGTTTAATTACGACGCCACCTATATGAGACACTTTACCCCGCCACTCTTACAGTAATGCGCGGTGATAGGAGTACCGTCGGCATTAGTTCAGGCGTGCCCCACAAAAAGCGGTGTTTGACGACTGCGTAGTTGCCCTTTTCGGCAGTACTTGTGCCCCTGAACAAACAGTTTACGGAGGCATGCAGTTTCGCCGCTTCGTCAAAGGTGTGCGATGGTGCCTATGAGAATTTGCGCCGTTTAATTACTTCGCCACCTATATGAGACACTTTACCCCGCCACTCTTACAGTAATGTGCGGTGATATGAGTACCGTCGGCATTAGTTCAGGCGTGGCCCACAAAAAGCGGTGTTTGACGACTGTGTAGTTGGCCTTTTCGGCAATTACTGTGCCCATGAACAAACAGTTTACGGAGGTATGCAGTTTCGCCGCTTCGTCAAAGGTTTGCGATGGTGCCTACGAGAATTCGCGACGTTTAATTACTTCGCCACCTATATGAGACACTTTTCCCCGCCACTCTTACAGTAATGCGAGGTGATAGGAGTACCGTCGGCATTAGTTCAGGCGTGCCCAACAAAAAGCGGTGTTTGACGACTGCGTAGTTGCCCTTTTCGGGAATACTTGTGCCCCTGAACAAACAGTTTACGGAGGCATGCAGTTTCGCCGCTTCGTCAAAGGTTTGCGATGGTGCCTATGAGAATTCGCGCCGTTTAATTACTTCGCCACCTATATGAGACAGTTTACCCCTCCACTCTTACAGTAATGCGAGGTGATAGGAGTACCGTCGGCATTAGTTCAGGCGTGCCCAACAAAAAGCGGTGTTTGACGACTGCGTAGTTGCCCTTTTCGGGAATACTTGTGCCCCTGAACAAACAGTTTACGGAGGCATGCAGTTTCGTCGCTTCGTCAAAGGTTTGCGATGGTGCCTATGAGAATTCGCGCCGTTTAATTACTTCGCCACCTATATGAGACACTTTTCCCCGCCACTCTTACAGTAATGCGAGGTGATAGGAGTACCGTCGGCATTAGTTCAGGCGTGCCCAACAAAAAGCGGTGTTTGACGACTGCGTAGTTGCCCTTTTCGGGAATACTTGTGCCCCTGAACAAACAGTTTACGGAGGTATGCAGTTTCGCCGCTTCGTCAAAGGTTTGCGATGGTGCCTATGAGAATTCGCGCCGTTTAATTACTTCGCCACCTATATGAGACAGTTTACCCCTCCACTCTTACAGTAATGCGCGGTGATAGGAGTACCGTCGGCATTAGTTCAGGCGTGCCCCACAAAAAGCGGTGTTTGACGACTGCGTAGTTGCCCTTTTCGGCAATACTTGTGCATCTGAACAAACAGTTTACGGAGGCATGCAGTTTCGCCGCTTCGTCAAAGGTTTGCGATGGTGCCAATGAGAATTCGCGCCGTTTAATTACTTCGCCACCTATATGAGACACTTTACCCCGCCACTCGTACAGTAATGCGCGGTGATAGGAGTACCGTCGGCATTAGTTCAGGCGTGCCCAACAAAAAGCGGTGTTTGACGACTGCGTAGTTGCCCTTTTCGGCAATACTTGTGCCCCTAAACAAACAGTTTACGGAGGCATGCAGTTTCGCCGCTTCGTCAAAGGTTTGCGATGGTGCCTATGAGAAATCCCGCCGTTTAATTACTTCGCCACCTATATGAGACACTTTACACCGTCACTCTTACAGTAATGCCCGGTGATAGGAGTACTGTCGGCATTAGTTCAGGCGTGCCCCACAAAAAGCGGTGTTTGACGACCGCGTAGCTGCCCTTTTCGGCAATACTTGTGTCCCTGAACAAACAGTTTACGGAGGCATGCACTTTCGCCGCTTCGTCAAAGGTTTGCGATGGTGCCTATGAGAACTCGCCCCGTTTAATTACTTCGCCACCTATATGAGACACTTTACCCCGCCACTCTTACAGTAATGCGCGATGTTAGGAGTACCGTCGGCATTAGTTCAGGCGTGCCCAACAAAAAGCGGTGTTTGACGACTGCGTAGTTGCCTATTCCGGTAGCACTTTCTTAAAACAAACGTAAAAAGTCTGTTCTACTACGTTTGTTCCTCCAGCAGTTCAGCTGGTTTTATCTGCGCGTAAGTTTTCATACAGCGTATTTTCACGTAACTGTAATTTCTACCCAGGCCAAACATTTAAAAATGCCTGCGCGTTGTTTTTAAACAGGATAGTCTTTCTTGGGCTATTTAAATGTCGAAATTTGCGTTTTTTTGTCTCTCTGTCTTTTTGTCTGTCTCTCCGCGACTCGATTCCGCTCTCCGGCCAAAGTGAAACAGAAGCTACGCGATTGTGTTATATACGTAAAGCGATATTTAAACGCCTGAGTCCGGTGGCAATGTTCATACTTGTCAACGTTGTTGAAATGAGAACAGGTCATTGCGCAATATAAGGCAGAAAATCAATACATAAGCGATATTTTATGTGTTCCTTTATTGAAAAATTAATGGATTCTTGTTTTTTGCGATAGCAAATAAATATACATAAACTGCACAAAACCTTCGCTTGCTCTTGGCAGCGCTAATATAGCTCCCGCCGGCATTTAAGAAATCAAACAGCAACAGCAACGAAAGGATTCACTGGACAGGTTGCACTTTCCCCACGCAATGCTCGTGGAGTAGGGCAACATTTTTTTATCAACGTTAGTGTAGGGTGTTTTGATTCACGTGCGTTTCCGCCATGCGGCAATGCTGGCATTGAGGCACCCTACCTGGAGAAGTGAAACGCGGTAAATTTAAACTGACTTGAGCAAACATCGAGCGTGTTATCTTAGGATGAATGATACGGGAGAGGAATCGCATAAGAGGCAAGCGGAAATAGAAAGGAGACATTTATTTGGCAGTGGTGGTAGTCGACTATCGTCTTTCGATGATATGTGCAACGGAAAGAGGAGATGTAGGGCCATTTTTGCGGATGAAAACTATGAAAAGGGTGAGTTTTGTGACGCCTACGGGTAGTTTGCGAAATCTTGTTTTTGGTGTCATTCTCCACTTTTTTTCAGTGCATTGTTAATATTGTAAGGAACACAACACTATAGGCTCGCATAGACTTCATTACTCAAAACCAAACGTCCTTCCTGGTTTTATTAAAAGAACTAGTTCTAGGAGAATGACGTTGGCCTTCCGGCATTGAAACGTCGTGTGCAACAAGTACATTGCGACAAGCAGAACAATATGTAGCGCCCCTAAATTGCCGAAACGTTAATTTTTCATTGCTAAAGTCTAATAGAACGAAAGAAAACCTATCATTATCGCCATTTTTGTGTATGAAAATCCACAGTTGTTTTCTATAATACAACAATAGACCGTTTCAATTGTAGGGCCTTCCGTCTAGATGAGTGCAGCGCTTTGTTGGACATTTATTATCATTGGATATGCAGGCTCGATTAGATGACCTTTGTGAGTATTTTATTTTGCCAATTATTAACATATAAGGCCTTCCGTCTCAGTGAATTATTCTCCTTGTATAGCCTCAAGACCATAAGCAGTTGATTGGGTTCCAGAGGGGGAAATGAGGTCCCGCGCGAGATATCGATATTACGGACAACGTTGTTTTTTGCGTGGCCAGCTTCCCCTTTCTGAGGAATTACGCCTCCTTATTTCTGCTTGAACAAATCTGGCGTTTTGTCAGATCAGTTTATTCAGCTGGCGTTACTATGCGGTTCTTCTTACACCACTTCCTCTCCCGTTATGAGCGGAACATAACTGTTTAAAATCGAAGTATAAAGCTTGCTGATTTGTTTGAGGGGAGAGCGACGTCCAAAAAAAAAAATACGATGGCCAAAGAACATCATGAGGTTGTCGTTCTATTTAGCAGGGAATTTTTCTTTGATACACACCTCTGGAAACGCAGTGGACTCAAGGAAAAGCCGGCACCGGTACAATAATGCCGATTTTCATGAAATAAAGGTGGTCTCATATAAAACCGAAAATAATGATGGGAGAAATTTGCCCGAATGTCGCTTCATTTGCTTTCTGTCATTTGAACTTTCTGTCATTTGTCACAAAAATGACAGAAAGTTCTGTGTATTCTTGGTAGTCTGAACCGGTGAAAGGGGCTTTCAACATTTGTGAAGAGAAAAACGTACTGCAGTCCATGAAAAGAAACTGAAAAAACCAGTGACTGTGAAGAAAGGGTTACCCTTCGCATAAAAATATTGTGATTACATATACGACAATCTAGGCCTGGCTACATGCTTAACAGAAACGGCTGCTGAAGCTTGAAAAAGATACTAATAAATGTCATGTCCGTTGGCGTGCTTTTTGTGTTAACAGAACATAAATTGTTCTACTAACATCAAGGAAGTTCTAGCACCCATATCTGCCAACTAAGACCAAGTTTTCGAAATTATTGAGAAAAATATCTTTTGAGAAAAAAATTGCCGCAGCCTGCACTAAGGGTGCAATGCTGGAGAAGCAGCGTAGCTGGTAGCCTGTGTCCCTTTATCGGAGACCGGGCTGCTGCATCGTCATGAGCAGCGGCCCACTAGGTCCACTTTAGGACAAAGGTCTCTCCCATCATCCTCTGACCGTTCCTGCACTGCCACGCTCGAGCCCATTTTTTGCCTCAAAATTTCCTTATTGCGTCCTACCACTGAGTAATTGCCCTCCTTCCTTCTCTAGACCCATCTCTTGGTCTAGCTCTTCTCTGTCCGTCTCTCGGTGTCCACTCGGTTTCCAAGCTAAAGGTCGCGGGTTTGACTCCCGGGACCTCCTTAACAGCATTTTATTCTTGAGTACTCGAGGCTTTTTTGTGAAACGGACAGATTTGTGTCGGTTTAAACAGATTTACTGTTAATAAACGAAAGCAGTAATCGGGATCACGTAACCCAGCAAGGTCACAGCAGCAACCAATGCTGATTCACTCTAAAAGAATAATGAATAGCAAGCAAGGGTATTGGGGCCGGCAGAATGTAAAACTGCGGCACCTTCTTCAGTGGGCACGAACAGAGGATCGCTAGCATGATGTTGAACCGCTTTCAGCCTTTTGCGAAGGTATGTTACTAGAGAACTCCAAATGCTTTCATTCCGATAAACGTTTTTTGTTGCTGTCTTCTTCCCCACACGATTGCATATGTGCTCATGATTGTGTGAATTTGCGCTATGGCCTAATTAGGTGCGTCAGGAGCCTTCTTTTGTGCGGAGACGTGGAACTTAACCCAGGGCCTCCTAAGCAACACAAGGAAGATCTTCTGGGGCTTGATGCTCGTTCACGAAGCTCTTCCACTGCCAAGGAAACGGTGGTTATGGATTCCAATGTTGTTGACTTTTCGACCGTGCCTCATATGCTTGACGAATTAATTAAAGGTCAGCAACGCATATCGGATGAAATACCAGAAATCAAAAACTTTCATCAAATTATCAGCTGAAAGTTTAACGCTTTAGATTCACGCGTCTCTGCATTGGAATCGATTCCCGCCGACGTTCTCTCTCCCGCGCTCAACGGAAAGGTGGAAAGCGACCTTCAGCAGCTTAAAACTACAATCACCCAACTTTCGATAAGCCACGATGAGCTGGAAAATCGTTCCCGCCATAATAACGCGCTGCTGCAAGGCTTTCCTGAGGTGCCTGACGAAACCCACGACCTTCTTTTCCCCAGAATTTCTCGCTGTTCACCGAACAGCTTGAAATAGAATGCCCGCTTATTGAAAGCATCACAGGATCGGTCGGGCGCCTGTTGATCGCCCGCGCCCGGTTATAACGAAACTTCTTCAATTCCGCGGAAAAACAAACGTTCCTCAAAATAGCAACAAACCTAATGATTCTTACTTTCGCATCTCAGAAGACTTTTTAATAAGGGTACGTTCAATGCGGAAAAAAAATTGGGAAGAAGCTAAGCCCTTCCACGATAATGTGTCGATCGTTCGCTTGAGATTTGACCATGAAATCTTTGAAAAGGTACGCTACAACTGGGACGATAATAGTGACACTCTCATCAGGGTTCCTTCTCCCCCTTTAAAGAGGCGCATCCAGCACCGTTGCTGCAAACCCTGACGCCCAAATAATATATATGAACCAGTGTGCATCCCAAGTAAAAATGCCAGAAGCCTAATTAACAAATTTCCTATTTTCCTTTCATTGGTTTCCATCCATTCACCACATATTGTTGGCGTAAATGAGACATGGTTACACGATAACGTTTACGACAGCGATATAACATCTCCAGGTTTCATTTGTTCCTAGAACTGAACATCGACATCCAAGAGGAGGAGGTGTTGCCTTATTTTTGCGGTCTGACCTTCAATATTCAGTTCTCCCAAGCCCGCCTGATACCGAATGCGTTTGGTGCAAGGTCTTTTTAGGAAATAATTCTATTGTATTTGGCGTCATCTACCGTCCGCCGGCATCGAACATATCTCAGCTACTTGCTTTAACTACATTCATGCACCAGCGTATCTTGCCTTCTTCAAATTTGATCTCCCTCAGTGATTTCAACGCTCGCGGTATCCTGTGGCCATCGTTATCGCTTACCGGTTTACACGTAGAGACAAACAAAATGCTCTTAGATTTTTCATTATCTTTTGGTTTAAAACAAATCTTAGAAGCTAATACAAGAGCTGCGGCAGTTCTGGATTTAGTTTTTGTTCGTCCCCATTTATTAGATAACGGCTTTGAATACGAGAGGACTGATGGTATTTCAGATCACACTGCCGTTCTTGTTTCCATACCCATTCCTGTTACCAATTATTGTTTCGTTTACTCTTCATTTCCTGATTTTTCAGGCTCCGACGACTCCTAAATTATGGAATATTTATGCGAGTTTTTTGATGATTTCGAACAGCTGATTTTCTCTAACGATGTGAATACCTTGGTGGCTTCTTTCGAAAGTATTGTTGCAACCTATGTCCAGCGCTTCGTCCCGTTGAAAACTAAAAAAAGAATCCCCGCCACCCTTGGATCTCGCGTGACACACTTCACCTGTCGCGCCGTGTCGCTAGAATAGGGCGATTAAAAAGAAACGGTGATCCAAATAAAATTGCCGAATTTAACGATGCCAAGGAACAGCTAATCTTACAATGAACTCATCAAAGGACTTCCACTTTAGGGTAACGTTAGAAGGGTTACTGAGAAGTAACCCTAGAAAATTTTGAGTTCACTTTTGCCCTCTTCGGCCTCTACTAACACCATTCTAATAAACAATGTTCCTTCAAGCGACTCATTAGCTACCGCCACTGCCTTCAATGAGTACTTTCACTCAGTATTTATAACGAACAACTTCAGCATACAGATTTTCCACACGAGTCACGTTACTCATTTGGCGATATTACCGTATCTCGAGTGGGGGTGTTGAATCTACTTTTGCACTTGGACAATAAGAAATCCTGTGGTCCTGATGGATTTAGCAATGCTTTTCTGTATAGATTTTGTGTTTTGAACAGCCGGTACTTGAGCGTCATTTTTGAAAAGTTCGTATCTCCCTCGAAGGTTCCGTTATTCCGGAAATTCGCAAAACTTATTCCCATGTTTAAATCCAGCAACAAGCAGTGACCATTGAATTATCGTCCGATTTTTTTACATCTCCATCATGTAAACTTCTTGAGCACATAATCTTTAGTCATATTATGGAGTTTCGTAAAAGTAATAACATTTTGTGTGATGTACAGCATTGTTTCCGTCGCGCATTTAGAACAATCACTCAGCTTGTGGAATTTTCTCAGACATTGCCTAGGCTCTTAATGAAGGAAACTACGCAGATGCAGTTATAGACTTATCCAAAGCGTTCGACACCGTTACCCACACAAAGCTTCTTTATAGACTCCGTGTCATTTTTAATAACTCTACCTTAGTTGATTGGATTGCAGCTTTTTATGTGACCACTCCCAGTATGTTTCATTTAATTCCTATAACTCCTCTGTAGTGAATGTGCGTCTGGTGTTCCCCAGGGTACGGTCCTAGGGCCACCTATGTTTTTATTACACATAAATAATCTGCTAAGTGATGTATCTGCAAAAATCCGTCTCTATGCAGACGACTGTGTTATACATAACGTAATTGACACCAATAATGACCATACTTCCCTTAACGATTCTTCTACACTGATTTGTAAGTGGTGCGATAAATGGCGAATGAATATAAAGTTTCCAAAAACAGTAACCTTGTCCTTCAGTACGCGCAGTTCTGTCTTTTCGTTTAATTATTCGTTGAACGGTTCTTCCCTACAGCGGGTGTCGGAATTCAAATACCTAGGTGTTGTCTTCACACCCACCTTGTCGTGGTCTAAACACATTCAATGCACATACAGAAAGGCACTAAAAAAATTGGGCTACCTAAATCGCGCATTGCTTGAAGCTCAACTGGCAATAAATTGCTAACACATAAAACGCACATCCGACACGTCCTAGAATACACCTGTACAATCTGGAAACATAAAATATCTGAAATTAACATGCTTGAATCAGTTCTAAAGAAATCAATTTGCTTCATTTGCTGCCGTTTCGATAGAAACTTTTCCCCGTCATCCAACCTTACCACATGCGAATTACAACCTCTGTCTGTACACCGGGATTGCTAATATATTAAACTTTTGATATTCTCACAAACACTCCACGCAATTTTTTGGAAAACAACTATTGGTCTCCTAATAGACTGAAATGTAGTAGATATAGCCACAAGCTTAACATTGTACTTTTCGACCGAACACTAATATATTATGTACAGCTTCTCCCACTTAACAACTGAAAAATTGAATTTACTACCAAGTGAAATTAGGGCAATCACTCGCATTGATTGTGTTCCCTGAAGATTTGTATAATGGAATCCCTCCTGCACTTGTTGTTACTTGCTCGGTCTCAACTTGGGGAAACATGCGCGAGTACTATTGCGTTGCCAATTTTGTCTGAATTTTTGTGTGCAGAATAGTGTTATTTGGGCTGCAGTATGTAAAAATAAATAAATAAATAAAACGAGAATCATTTGAGCAGTATGTTCAGCTTCTTGACCGAACAGTGACTGACAATGCCTATCCCAATGGACGTGGAGCCATTTAAAAAATAAGAAAGAAAAACCCATGACGGCTGTAGTACTGGCTTCGTTTTCCACCATACAAACAGAAAAATGTTGACTTAGCCAGATAACTGTGCTACAGAAAAGAGCTTCCAGATAAAGTTAAATCCCATGGGATACACGAGTATTCCTTTAAGGATGCCAAAAGCGCGGTAGGTGTTCCAGAAAAACCTGGGATAGTTAATTTTTGTATCCAATTATTACTGTGTACAAGCCGTGTGACTAAAAAAAGAGTAACACAACACAGTTTAAGAACAAAGTGTTGTCATCACTGTAAATCATGCATTCAAAATTTGTGGCATGACCCACTGAAACACGGATGCCGGTAATGAAGGGAAGGACCGCACACCTAAGGACCTTCACCAGGATGGGCTCACAGCAACATTAGAAGGTGTGCGGCTTCATGCGACAATTCTGTATCAAGTTCCCCGTAATAGAGAGATACACAGGTACTTCTATAAACGTGGTAACACAGGCTGAAGATGTCGAATGCAAATTTAGGCATACAGGTGTCGTTTCAGAGGCATTGCGACACAGAGTTGTACCTTTGGTGTTTTGGTAAATTCGCGATAATCTTGTTTGCATGTGACACAAAAAAGTGCTTTTCGCTGAGAGAAACCCGCCGCGGTAGCTCATTGGCTAAGGCGTTCTGCTGCTGAGCACGACTACGCGGGTTCGATTCCAGGCTGCAGCGGCCGCTTTTCAAATAAAGGCGAAAAGCAAAAACGCCCGTGTGCACGAGGTTTCGGGACACGTTAAAGGTCCTCAGATGTCAAAATTGATCCTGAGCCCTCCACCATTTCGCTCCCCATCGCCTGTGTTGCGTCGGCGCATTAAACCCAACAATCAATGAATGAATCAATATAGCTGATGCAAGTATTCTTACAAATCTCCGAAAATAAATTATGCAGTTTCCCCGAAGCTCTTTTGATGATGCAATTCTGATATTCCACATAAATTGGTTTTTCTACAAACTCCCCTTGAGATCGACTGATTTAGATATGGAATTGGCATTTCTGATAAATGTTTGTCACACAGACGCCAAAATCTATTTTAACGATATAGCACTCGCACGTCATTGAATGGTGCAAAGTACACTTTTTATTTACTCCTTATAGGCAGACTATGTTTACCAGTGGAATGAACCTTCAGACAAAGCGTTTGGCTTAACGCTTTCAATTTTCCTTAAAATATTTGTATTAGCGTGTAGAAGCTAAGTATGGGTAAATTTTAAAAAATTACCCACAAAGGGAGTGAAAAGTGAGAAAATTGTAAAAACGAACCTGTAGAGGGCTCGGCGAAAGAAAACACCGGCGGTCCTGTGTACGCTGAAAGCTCCTCCCCAAGAATCCAGGGTCCATCACGGGAAAAAGAAATGCTGTAGAAATTAGGGCGCGCCAAGCGAGCAGCTGGGAAGCCGAGGTGATATTCAGGGAAGAGGAGTGGGAGCGAGGGATTGGCGCTGTATGAGCAGCGCCAACGCAATTAATGTGGCAACGGCCGACACCGTATGGCCGTACACTATTTAGAGATGCGTAGGCCACGAGTTCTTCCACGCCGAGATCTTCCACGCCGTGCCGATGCTGAAGCTCATTCGCAAAAATGATATTATTGATCTTTATTTATACTAATCTCGTGTAAACAACGGCCGCAAGTTATACCTTGGCTAGTTAACCACCTGTACGGAGTGCTTTGGCTCATAATTATTATTATACGCAACCTCGCTAATATGTCGCGCTGGTTTTTTTGGGATAGAAGAAGCACATCGAATGTACAATCCCACCTTCACGGGGCTCCTATAGAAACCATATTTCTACTTATTAGTATTAAGTGCAAAGCACGTCTTCTTCGGAATTTTCAATAGTTCTTCAGAATTTTGATACACACATTTGTAACAGCAGAGGTGTCTAAGCGGGGAAGAATTGGTAGGGGGTAGAAAAACAGCGATCGGTCGTCAACGTGTGCCTCGCGGCTACCGCCTGTCGTCTCCGGCGCGAGGCATGGCGCACGATATAACTCGTCAGAGTTGAAGGAAGCAAAGCTGTACGCAACCTGCCCTACCTTTATGACAAATAAAGTCCACGATTGCAGCCGATTTGCTTCTTCCTCACTGCCGCAACGACCTTTACTACATATGTTTTTGTATAATGGCAAAGAACGAATTAGAAAAATCTGTACGAACGAATGGAACGCACACAGGTAAACTAGGCGCCCGCCAGTGCAAAGTGTATCCTATCAGGTGTACTGGGTCGAACAAGTGGCATGATTTCTCTCCCTGCAGTCACAGCCGAGTAAATAAGTAGTTTGCCTCTCGGGTGCTAACTCACAGTCCTAGGATAGTGGGTAAGACGACTGAGTCTAGCTGCGTTGGTTTACCATACAGAGGTTCGGTTCCTGCGGGTGCCGATGATATCTTTTCTTCATACGGTTCCCCTGAATTTCGTGGAACGCCGGAATCAACGAATTGCCAAACAGCTTCGCTATTAAAAATACCGAGCGGGTGCGAGCACGCGCCTCGCAGAGGCCGCAGTGCTTTACCCAGGCATGCACGTGTGCTTACGCCATAGGGGGAGAGCATGCGCCTTCGTCGTTGTCGTCGTGTAGAGACGGGTGCGCCGCGGGTCTGTTACGGTGAAGATGATGTGGACGAATCTGTCAACCTATCCCTGGCAAACCAACACGTTGTGGCGTCCACTGAACCAGCTCAGGAAGAACCGGAGGGACAGCGTGGCAACGACGCGCAACAAGATGATTTTCCCTATGCGGCTATGCCGTCGGAAGACGACCACGAAAGGAATGACGCCTAATACAACACGGTTGGCACTTTAATCACCTTTGCTCTACAGTGCCGTCCAAAACGGCTGTGAACCCCTGGGTCCGACTGGTTCCTCTCTCCTGTGATCTGCTGTCGATGTGGTGAGAAGCTAGGTCAACCTTTTCGTTTGCTGCTTGTCATGTTTGCACCGCAACTGCAAGCTGAGGCACTTTTCTTTCTTAGAATTTTTAAACGCACGTAAACGCCGAAAATGGCCTTTGGAATTTTGTTCTTAAAACTTGCGGTCTCATGAGCGGGACTTTTATTACTGCACCCCTAATCCACATCCACCCGACATTTTTAAGCAGATCACCTGATTAGAACCTTGGGATCACACCGAACGAATTATACTATTCCAAGAGGACGTTTTGACGACTTTTTCGGAACAAGAAGAGAACGTTGGAATTATCTCTTTGGACTAACGCCGAAGCCGTACGGCTGCCGGCCAGGTATGGAGGCTCCACGTGCCGACACCATGACAGCAGCGGTTCTACGATCATGTCGTTTTATAGAGACAAGAACGCCAGGCTGTCTACTTCAGGGACTGAAGAGATGGGGAGAGAATTGTCTGGTGCTACGAACATATATAATAGAACGACGCGACAGAATCCCACGCTGCGCAGATCGGCCCCAACATGTACCCAGCGAGCACAGAGCCTCGCAGAAATGAGGCCAAGGACCGCCCCATGTAGTCAAGCCGTAGGCAGAAGAACAAACAACGCGCTTAAAAAAGACCTCAAGCAGAAACCTATAGATGAAATTGGAGCCACGTGGGCCGCCCCGGCCAACCTGCCCCGGAATTGCCCAAACAAGTCTTCACAATTCAACTAAAAAAGCGGCTACAGCTGACCTTCTTCACCGTGCCGAAATTCACACAAGCCATCGCCAGGGCCTGTCCCAGCGGAATAAAAAACCTCCAAGACGCCGTGTTTCGCCTCAAGTGGACGTCAAACATCATCCTGGTGAACACGCCTACGCAAGACGCTGCTAACGAGCTTAGAAACCTGGACAGCCTATGGTGGCAAGAAGTGTGATGTCGTGTCATACGTTGCTTACTCAAAACACGAAGTCAATGGAGTCACGCATGTTTCGAGCCAGGTACCTCCTCGGCAGAATTTATAGCAGGACTGAGAGTGATAATACTCGATAACAAGAGCGTTTATCGACGCATGCTGGGAAAATGTAAGACCGCTCTCATCACCTTCGAAGCAAATGCGATTGTGATGGTGGTGTATTTCTATGGCGGTGAAATGACGCGCTACTTGTATAGCGCTACCAGATTGGTTTGTCAAAAATGTAGAAAGAGAGGACATGGAGCGGACGTGTGTCCCGAACAAGACATCAAAGTTTGCGTACGTTGTGGAAAGAACGCTTCAAAGAAGGCCCCATCTGGTCGCTACGCTGCGAGTTGTGTAAAAAGGATATCTTACTGGCGCAAAAGAGGCCGAGCTGAAATTCAGAAACCCAAGAATACAACCGGGCTACAGGAGAAAGGCTGCCAATCAACAGAAGCAACCCAGGTGGTTCGACGGCGAATGAACCGAACTCCAAGAACGCCAAGTACAAGAGGAAACACAACCAGCTGACTGCAACCCCAAAGCGAGGACGGATGATGTCCCACCGAAGAAGAGAACAAGCCATCAAACGGAGGAGCTGGACAGGTGTAGCCTCCCAGTAGCTCAGGCAGTCATTTCGAAAATCAATTAAAAAGACGAAATAACCGAACTGACCAAACTCTTCCTAGGCGTCAAGGCAGAAAATGCTTCGCTAAGAAAGAACGTAGAAAAATACTAGCGCGCCCAACATAACACAAACTCTACCACTACAGGCTTTCAGAATACCAGACAACAGCCCAGTGCAGACACGCCAATGTGGCAACACCTCCACGACTTTAGGAAAGAAATGAGGGCAAAATCACAAGGTTGATAGCGGAAGTAGTAATCTCAAAGACAAGCCCCCCAAAAAATCTTGCAAGGGAAAACAATCGAACCCACAAGCTAGTAAGACCGTCAAACACATCATAAGAGATATTCGGAAAGCGACTACGATATATTCGCAGTGTACGGCACAAACCATGACGCCTAAATTCAAAAACAAGCAAGAACTATTTGAGATATGGCAGTTGAACTGTGGTAGCAATAAGAAGAAAACAAATCTCCTGGAAGCCTACATAGTAACTATGGATCTCAAGCTTGACATTATATGTATTCAAGAGGCACGATATCTTACCAACCTAAGATGCTACAATAGAATTATTACATCTCAATACACAGGGGTGTTTATGTACGCTAAATAGATATTCCAGGCAGTAGATGCGATCTTTCAACAAAATTTCTATCTGCCGGGCACGTCGAAGTAATACCTATGCCAAGGAAATGTAAGAGCATCTTTGTTCTGAACGCATACAGTCCACCGTCCAGCAACAAGGAAAACATCGAACCGCTTTCTAGACAAGCAATGCGTATAGTCACAAAAAATACCGTACTCCTTCTCGCGGATATGTATACCCCCCAGAAAGAATAGAATTATATCTTTGACTCTGCCAAAGGCAAAACTCTTGACAATACAATGCAGGAACCTAAACTTCATACGGTAAATGATGCATCATTCTCCATTAAAACAGGTAACAATCGCAGTGTGGATACCTGCCGCGACATAACAATAGTTCCCAAGGTAGATCGCCTCATCACCTGGCTTAGTAGTAAACAAAAATCTCGGAAGTGATCATGACAGTATTGAAGTAAAGACAGGCTCAGACAACTACAGAAGAATGCGCAGAAAACAATAGATGACCGATTTGAACGCTTTTTGCCAAACAATAGGGGCCCTCGCTAACGTATAAAAAATAGGCGACTGGTCCGGCGACATCAAGGATACCTTTATTAAACCAACCAAAGAGTACCGATAGGAGGAAGAATACTTGTGCGTTGACAGCTACCTCATCAGTCTGTCGGAGAACAAACAAAAACTGTTCAAAAGAGGGAAGAAGAAAAGACACAATAAGCAGATCAATCTCCGCATCAGAAACGTAGACAAACTGGCCATAGATCATGCCAGAAAGCTCGCAAACCAAAACTGGAACGATTTTTACTTATCCCAAAGGCACCATGAAGTCCTCCAAAACATGGGCTATTGTCAAGGGCATGTTGAACCTCTGAACCAGAATGGGATAGACGAGTCACCAAATCAGCAGTGGCTCACAATTTCTAAGGTTCTAACGACGAACTGATTTTCGCTAATAAAGAACTACTTTAACTGGACCAAACATCCTACCGGCACGCAGGAACTATCAAGGTAGCCCCAATGACTTACTTGATAGAGAAATCTGTAAGGAAGAGCTACTGCAGGTTGTAATGACCAGCATAAAGGAAATCTTGCCCGGTGCAGGTGCAATAACAAACACTATGCTAAGAAGGAAAAAGGATGCTCAGATGGAGGTTCTTGCCAAATACATAAACGATTTATGGCTCAAAGATCGACTATCCCGTCAGTGGAAACACTCCACGATAACCACTATACTGAAGCCAGGGAAACCCCTTGAAACAAATATCTAAGACCAATCTCTCTCACCTCTTGTGTCGACGAAATCACAGAAAAATAATTACGACAAGACTTCAGAAGTACATAAAAGACCATCAACTTTTTGCGGACTGCCTGGTGTGTTTTAGGCAAGGAGAGTGCACACAGTGTGCCTTTATACACTTAAAAAACGATATCATCGACAACGAATACGACCAAGATGAAACCATCCTCGCACTGGACGTCAAAGGCGCCTTCAACAATGTATTTCACGATTCGCTCCTTAAGGCCACAGAGGAGACACTATGCGGGGAAAGAACATACAAATATATTAAAAAGTTTCTTTTAGAGAGAACAGTTATAATCGGCATAGGCAATACTTGATCCGACAATTTAAGGTAGCAAACAGGGGCACGCTGCAGGGTTCAAATATTTCGTCTCTACTGTTCGACTTTACAATGATCAAAATCGCTAAGAAACTGGAAGAATGTGACGAAACTGGAAAAGTCATATATGCCGACGACATTACCACTTGACGAAAAGCGGAACTTTACAATATAAATAAATCTGCTACAGTTTGTTATAAACGACCTCCAAAATTGGATCATAAAAATGGCTTGAAATGCGCGCCATGAAAAGGCGCCCCCGCAAATGCGTCGCTGAAAAGCGCCAATTCAAACAACAACACTCCAGCCAGCATTATACTGGATTGACATCTTTACGCCCCGCAATAAGAATACTATACTCCGGGAAAACTTTCTGTGGCAATGGAGCGAAAGCTACGTAGGGAGGGGGAAGCTAACTGCTCTGCGTTACTGCGCGAAGTAGTTCCCAATAAACTGGTTTCGGTTTCAGTTTCGGCGTGACCGATACGCATTTGATACAGCTCGTTTATTCGCATAAGTTCCGTAGTTGAGTGCGCTGAACAACGATCAGCGAGCATGCAGGCATATTGGCGTCTCCTTCCACACGCTTCATTTGTTTGTAAACACAGGCCAACGCTTTGACTGGACACGGCCCGCGCGGCCGTGAACTGAAGAACTCAGACTGACTGCGGACTCTGTATCGTTCACAAAAGAAGTGAAGTTTGTAAGCGCTGCAGTTTTGACGGAATGCACCGATCTGTAAACTGTTCTACTGGACAGCACCATCGGTATGTGCGGCCTACTTACCTAGCGCGGTCGCGGTATACCAAATGAGCAGCATGCACACATGCTTACGCACACGCTCGCTTACGTCGAGAAACGGGTTAACCGAACGGATTGCGAAAACAGCGGTGAATCCCGGTTGCATCAGTCTCACTTGGGCGTGCACTTTGCAAACCGCTCGCTTCCATTGTTTAAACAGCGAAGCTTCTTACAAATCCTACGCAGAGAATGAAGTGGCGACCTGCCGAAAGCCGTCGACAAGAACGCCATGTTTTTGTTTTTTTTTTTTTTGGGGGGGGGGAGGGAACCATTGCGACGCCAGCGGCGACCGCCGCAAACAAAAATATCCGAAAATGTAAAAAAAATGCTCTCTGTTCTGTATATTCTGGCTAGCAACATAGTAGCATTGCCATTGCGAGTCTAAAACATAAGAAATAAACATTCTTGAATTGCTGAGGTTACCGCCAGCCAATTATTTTTGTTGAACTACTTCCAGGTGCGCAGTGAAAAGGCGTGGTCCGGCTCCGTAGCCTTGATTGCATTGCCGCAGAAAGGCGTCCCCGAGTATAGACATGGTCATTCCGAAAGTACTCTCAGCAAGCTTGGCAAGACGGCTCAACATATAGCCAGAGTAGTAACACGAATTACAAGTGCTAGGAAGGTCATAAGAGATCAGGACACCCTGCGCCTTGTTCAAGCCCTCATAATGAGCCGCACTGCATATAGCCTCCCCTTCTACCGGATGTATCACAAACAAGAAGAAAGGGGCGATGCAATATTAACAACAGCTCACAAGACTGCGCTAGGCCTACCAATTTACACATCCAAAGAAAAATTCCTGAAACTAGGCGTAGACAGTACCTTCAGCGAAATCAAGGACATGATATAAGATGCCCAAAAAGAACGCCTCCTCACAATCAGAACTGGCAGAGAAATTTTCATAAGATCTGGACAGGACGTTCATGCAGCATTCATATATAGGATGGTCGATGTAACACCCGCTCAAAGACGCTGTATCCAGACCTCTCTCGTTCCCAAGAAAATGTACTCCACTCGCTATAAGGGCAGAGGATTGCAAGAAGTCGATACATTTGAAAAACATACCAGGACAACGCAAAAGCAATCTACACCGATGCGGCCACAAACAAGCAAGGCAATGCATCAGCCGTGGCTACCAGCCAACATGGGAAGACGCTGGATTTTCATTTCATTTCATTTATTTCCACCTTAAAGGCCCGAAGGCATTACATAAGGGGGGGCGTACAAGGTATGAATTTCTGCTCAACCAGGAACACAAACAGCAGGAAGAAAAAAGAAAAAAAGGAAAAACAAAGTGGCACAAAAAGTGTTGCAATAGACATAAACGCAAAATACATGGCTCCAAAAAGTAATCTACAAGGGCATATGTTAGCTCTATTTACTAAGATTGTGATATGTGACTGTTAAGTTTATTTCGGAAGGTTTGGCGGTTGCCGCACGTGACAATGTTATCAGGCAGGTTGTTCCATAGGGTAATTCCATTGGGGAAAAAGGAGTTGTTCATGGCTGAGGTGCGGCCGCTGATTGGTGCTATAGGGTGGCTGTGGTTAATGCGGTATGAAGTTCTGTGTGATGGTTGTAAGAGGGCGTGCCGTGATTGTGGGCGATAGAAGAAAGCGTGGATCAGGCTGAGCCGGCAAACAATGCGACGAGATTCAAGAGATGGCAGCTTCAATGATTCTTTTAGTGCGGTCACGCTGATATCGTTAGAATACTGGGAGCAAATGAAACGGGCGGCGCGGTTTTGGATTCTCTCTAGATCGTTAGTAAGATATGATTGCCAGGGGTGCCAAATTGAACAGGCATACTCGAGTTTCGGTCTCACAAAAGTTTGGTAAGCTAACATTTTAATATCTGGTGAGGCTAATTTCAGGTTTCGGCGCAAGTATCCTAGTGTGCGGGAGGCTTCGGAACAGATAGTTTGTATATGAGTTTCCCATGAAAGTGACGATGACATATGCAATCCGAGGTATTTGTATGAAGATGTAGAGCTAATCGGAACTGAATCAATGCAGTAGGCGTAATGAGGTGAGGTGCGTTTGCGGGTGAACGACATTGCTTTACATTTAGTTAGGTTTAACGGCATGAGTGATTTGTTACACCAGGTTGCAATCATTTGTAGATCTTTTTGAAGAGCAGCGCTGTCGTCTGGATTACGGATGGGGGAGTATAGAACGCAGTCATCTGCAAAGAGTCTTAACCTTGATGATATGTTAGTAGGCAAGTCATTAATGTAAATTAGAAACAGCAGAGGGGAGAGACAGGCACCCTGGGGGACGCCCGACGTTACATCAGAGAGAGGAGAGTCGTAGTTATTTGCGCTAGTGTATTGCTTGCGGTTTTTTAAGAAGTTCTTGATCCAAGAAATAGTGTTGAGAGGGATTCCGAGGTTATACAACTTAAGGGTTAATTGGTTATGGGGGACACGGTCGAATGCTTTTGAAAAATCTAAAAATACGGCATCTGTTTGAATGTTATCGTCCATGAAGTTTTGTAAATCGTGCGTGAATTCAGCCAGTTGCGTTTCGCACGACAGAAGTTTCCGGAAGCCGTGTTGGTGATGATAGAAAAAATTGATGGATTCCAGATGGGTCATTAAACTTGACGCAATGATGTGTTCGAGCAGTTTGGATGCGATGCTGGTTAAGGAAATAGGGCGGTAGTTGGCTGGCGAAGCGCGATTGCCTGATTTGAAAATTGGTATTATCTGAGCCTTCTTCCAGTCGTCAGGGACGTCTCCTGTTTGTAGTGATTGGGTAAAGATCAAGTGCAATATTAGGCTTGACACTGATGCGGTGTTCTTTAGCAATTTACTATTTATTTTGTCGCAGCCGGCTGAAGATGAAAGTTTGAGGTCATTGATCAGTTTATATATACCGTCTGGGCTGATATCAATTTCTGGCATTGTTACAGAGGAATGATTGGGCAATGATTCGGTGTCGTTGTTGTTAGCAGCGGAAAATACGGACGAAAAGTGGTTATTTAAAGCAGAAGCACACTGGGAGGGATCGATTGGGTCTCCATGATTGTTAACAAGGTCTATTTGACTAGATCGATGTGTAGGGGAGAGCATGCGCCAGAATTTGTTAGGATTTGTTTGAAGAACTGATAGCAGGTCATTGGAAAAGAATTTGGTTTTAGCTGCTTTAAGTTCGTTTAGATAATGTTTAGCGCATGAGCGGTAGCGTTCCCATGCGGCGGGGCATTGGCTTTCGTGAGCCTTTCTGTAGAGGCGTTTTTTTCGATTACAGAGTAATTTTAGTTGTTTGTTAAACCATTGGCAGTTAGTATCAGATTTGATAAGAATAGTAGGGATGTATCTGTTTTTAAGGTTCAGCATCGTTGTTTTAAAGAGTTCCCAGTTAGCGTTGACACTGCGATGTAGGTACGTGTTCCTAAAGTTATCTAAGAAATTGGTTAGGTCGGCATTAATGGCATCAAAATTTCCTCTCTTGTAGTCCGTGATTATCTTCTGTGTAGGTGATTTCTTTTTCAGTGGAGTGGCTATGCAAATATGGATTAGGTTATGGTCACTAATACCTGGAAGGATATTAACGGTTTTTATGTCCTCTGGGCACGAGGTTAGTAGAAGGTCAAGGGTATTGTTGCCCCTGGTAGGGCACATTATGGTCTGGTGAAGATCAAAGTCGAGTACAGTGTTCAAAAATTTTTGTTCGTTAGACGAGGGCCCATTCGATACGGAAAGCAACGGCCAACTGATTAATGGATAATTGAAGTTTTCGAAGAGGAATATGGGCGCCTTGGGATATTTATTAGTTACTGCAGTGAGGGATAGATGGAGTAGGTCGCAGAAGTCTGGCTGGCTATCGGGCGGTCTATAGCAGACGCCAAAAACGAATGTAAGGGCTCCGGTAGATATGCATGTCCAGATTAATTCTATGTTGTTGTCAATCAGAACGAGTGAGGATGATAAGGTATTTTTAATGGCTATAAGCACACCACCGCCTCTCTTGCTTTGGCGGTCACGGCGGAAAATTGTGAAATTCGAGATATCAGGGAACACCTCCGTATCTCTAATACCTTCATGCAACCATGTTTCGGTTAGTACGACTATGTCAGCACTGACATCAGTTATGAAACTGTGAAGTTCGTCGCGCTTCGGTATTAGGCTTCGTGCGTTAGTAAATGCGATGTTCATATCTACAAATGCTATGGGACGTGGACGCGTGTTACACGAGGTGGAATGCTTGGAAACCTGTCACGTGCTGCCATCTGATGGGATATCTGATGAGTTAGTTTCCAACGTATTGGTGCGCGAGTTACTGAATTCCTTGACGCTGTCAGTTTTCGGGTCGTAGAAATAAGATTTGTTACCGACGATTAGCTTGTCTACCCTCAGCTTGAATGCGCACTTTTGTGGTCGAATGAACTTTAGCAACTTCGCACGCGCAATGCGGGTGGCTGCAGCAAAGTCCTCTCTCACGGCGAAGGTTGTTTCTTTTAGATTAGGTCCACAGCTTAAGATCTTTTCTTTAGTTTTGAAGTGAGCTAATTTTATTACAATTGGGCGTTTTTTGTCAGCTGAAAATTTTCCAATTCGATGAGCGCGCTCAATTGAATTTGTTTCAAGCGTAATTCCGAGATGGTCGGTGCAGAATTTCATGACGTTTTGCTCTGACTCATCCCATGTTTCCTTTGCTGAGTCTTCAATTCCCAGGAATAGAAGATTGTTACGGCGTAGCCGATTATTGGCGTCGGTATTAGCAGCTTTTAAAGTTTCAATTTCATGTTTGATACTAACTGCGTCATGTGGTGCGGTGTTCAGGGATGGTTCGGTTTGGGCTGATTCTAGAAGTGAGATTCGGTTTGTTAGTGTTGAAAGAACTGTTTCATGGTTAGTTTGCACTGCCTTGAGCTGGTTAATGTCTGCACGGATGGCTAGGATGGTTTCATCGAGCTGCTTGATAGCGGCAGACACGGATTCTATCTGAGCTTTGGTTGGGCCGGGGTTGAGCTCCACATCGCCGGACAGCAGTAACATTAACTCTGATAACAATTGCAAGGTGAAAGCATCACAACACAGGCAAAGCAAGTTTCGCAACTTGAAGTCGCAGGGGCACGACACCGCTATAAGAAAGTAGTTGTTGGTACTGTATTGTTTAGAACGGCTAAGGTAACCAACCTGTAATGTCAGGAGTGGCGTGACCATTCTGCGCCAAGCGGTGTCGTGCCCCGGCAGTTCGGTGAAGATTGGGCGGTTAAGTATGATGCGCTCGTCCCACGTGACCGGTGACGTCGATGAAGTGAAGAGTTGCCAGGCTAAGTTCTTGGCGCGGGCTGGTGTCGGCGGGCAGGTGACGGGTAAAGGGTTCGGGCGTTGATCGAGGCTCCAAGTGGTTGCTGTCGGCTCGAGTAGGTCCCCCGGAGGTGACCAAGCGTGGCCGCCAATTCGCCAGGTATCAGCAACCCAGCAAGCCAGGATCTTTAATGTCAGGAGTGGCGTGACCATTCTGTGCCAAGCGGTGTCGTGCCCCGGCAGTTCGGTGAAGATTGGGCGGTTAAGTATGATGCGCTCGTCCCACGTGACCGGTGACGTCGATGAAGTGAAGAGTTGCCAGGCTAAGTTCTTGGCGCGGGCTGGTGTCGGCGGGCAGGTGACGGGTAAAGGGTTCGGGCGTTGATCGAGGCTCCAAGTGGTTGCTGTCGGCTCGAGTAGGTCCCCCGGAGGTGACCAAGCGTGGCCGCCAATTCGCCAGGTATCAGCAACCCAGCAAGCCAGGATCTGTAATGTCAGGAGTGGCGTGACCATTCTGCGCCAAGCGGTGTCGTGCCCCGGCAGTTCGGTGAAGATTGGGAGGTTAAGTATTATGCGCTCGTCCCACGTGACCGGTGACGTCGATGAAGTGAAGAGTTGCCAGGCTAAGTTCTTGGCGCGGGCTGGTGTCGGCGGGCAGGTGACGGGTAAAGTGTTCGGGCGTTGATCGAGGCTCCAAGTGGTTGCTGTCGGCTCGAGTAGGTCCCCCGGAGGTGACCAAGCGTGGCCGCCAATTCGCCAGGTATCAGAAACCCAGCAAGCCAGGATCTGGAATGTCAGGAGTGGCGTGACCATTCTGCGCCAAGCGGTGTCGTGCCAAAAGATCATTACCAAAAAAATATTCAAGAAGCAAAAATGGGGGGCGTCATACTAGCAAGTAGATGGGCTGAATTCAAAAATAATGACTCAATAATGATCACTGACTCGACTAGGGTCATAATGAACTTCATCTGCCGCATCGTCCGAAGGAATGCTGAAAGTCTTCGTCCAAAAATTCTAAAACTGAACCACACGCTTTTCTGGACTCCCACGCATTAGGGGCCAGATGGTAACGATGCGGCCGATTCTCTTGCGAGGACTGCCATACAGTTCTGAGAGCCGGAACATTCGTACGCCCTCACTGCTTGCTGTCCAACCTCCGAAAAATTAACATCCTATAATCTTCATCTAAGAT
The DNA here is from genome assembly GCF_048455015.1 of Haemaphysalis longicornis. Classification (NCBI taxonomy): domain Eukaryota; kingdom Metazoa; phylum Arthropoda; class Arachnida; order Ixodida; family Ixodidae; genus Haemaphysalis; species Haemaphysalis longicornis. The sequence goes on from NW_027526445.1 coordinate 87,532,132, forward strand.
AAATGCCTACGCCACACCCAAGCCTAACTGCTGAAGAAGCGAGAAATCTTAGAAAAATACAGACGAACACCTAATTTATATTAATACGGATTGCAAACATCACCAGAATAAAAATGAGGACTGCAAGCAATGTCACCAGAAGGCCCATTCATTGTATACAGTTTTCGATTTCGCAATTATTTGGGACGAGGATAGCCACCAAACCTCATTAGAGTCCTGGGAGGAATCTGCGTCCAGCGCAGACCCTGCACATCAGCTTGCGCTGCTTAGTAGGGCCACGGATAGCCAAATAGCTGGGGTCCAGGGATTTGGATCCGTCCGTTGATCTCTCCCCTTTTCCTTTACCCTCTTTCACAAAATAGAGCATATAATACTGCTACGGGGACTAAAACTTTTTTCATGGTTGTAAAAATTACGCCAAGCTTGGCTGCGTCAAAGGCATACGCGTGAGGTGAGATTCCTGCATTTAGTTTCTTTCTTCCTCAATCCACGCGCGTTCAGTACCGCTTTCACAGCTGCATACCGGCACTGGGCTTTATTTGTGGCAGTTACTAATACAAGGGTGCAATTGTGCATTTTCAACCTCGGATGCAGCACATAATGCAAAATGTAGAAACAAACCCAAGTAATGCGATGGGGCAGTTTGAACCAAGCTGTTGTAAAGTACACAGAAACATACCGGTGCAGCTAAAGTTATGAAATTTCTATGAATTACCCGAAACTATAAATTATTCGCGTTTTATTACCGCGACTTTATGGTGGGACCATATATAGGCATTTAAGAGCTAACCATCTTCAGCATTCCAAGAAAGGTTAGAGGGAGAGGGTTAGGCGGAAAACATTATAAGCCCGATCAACGAAAATATATTATAGCTATTGTCGTCGGTGACGACCCGAATGGTTAAAAAGAGGCTGGTACCGCAAAGGGGAATTGAGGTACAAAAATATAAAGAAGCAAATTTGGCCGAATGTCGGATTTCAGCAGGGTCATCTAAGTGGACTTACCTTTTAGCAGCTGAAGTTACCTGACATCGCAATAGAATAAAACAATAACCTCGATACTTCAGCAGTGACCGGTCAGCGTACCAGCACGTGCATAGAGGAGGTGCACACAGAGGTGATCTCCTACGTGTGGAACCGGGCTTCATTTTCTGCATGTCCGCCTATTGACGTATTTCATGCAAAAAAACAAGCAATAAAAAGCGAGAGCTGCAACCACTTTACAGCAAGTGAGAGGGATGGTGAAGACTAGCTTTTCGGGAGTTGTGGCAGCCCCTTATCAGTTTGAGCATAGGAGCCCTACAGCCGCCACTCCCGCATTTCTGCGGGAGTTAAGCAGCCAGATAACGAAATTATTCTGGAAAATCGATCTACCGTAACAAATGGGCAAGGTTTAGTGAGTGAGGTATGCCAACACTGCGTTTATTGCTTTCCATCGATCAACAAGATACTGCTATCACGAGGTTCTTTTTTCTGGTGAAGGTGAACGCAAAAATAATCAACCAACTCAGATACACTTGGTGCATTTAGGTACGCACAAATGCACAAACCAACAAATGGTTGGTCTTCAAGACTTCACGAAACCACTGTACACACGAAAAAAAAAAGGCAGCGGGTACAAAATTCAGGTAGAAGCTTGCGAGCCACTTCAAGAAAGCATATTTTTACACTCGAAACTGTGCAACGGTAAATATACCGGTGTCAGTCGTAGAACTCGCTGCTACGATCGCCAGACACCACGCAGGTATAACTGTGTCCTTAGAAACACGCAAAAATTTAGTATTTCCGAAAGAATGTGGCTCCTCATCCTCGAGTGCAGAGAACAGTAAGATACGGAAAGTGCGCCCCTCGCGAAATCGACAGTGGCACCGCAATCGCACAAGACGTCGATCTACAAAATTAGGTCATGGTTTGACTTGGGAAGAATTGCGAATTCCGCTTTGAACGACCGTCGTCAGATAGAAACATTGACTGTACACACACCAAGAGGGTACAGCGGCTCCCCACCGACTCCACGCAACGAAGTTTTCTTGTCCAATTCGAACGTCACTTCACGTCCCAGGCGATATTTAAACGCATTACTCATAACTGAAACCGTTGCGCCCGTGTCAACTAAAGCACTGTAGAAACACCGTCTACGAGCACTTGAACTTTTTCATGATAAAAACTGGCAAAAGTTTTTTATCTATCCAAGGCTGTCCTGCGACCTCACCTCCATCGGTCACTGAGGCTAGTTTGCCGGTTAAGCGGATGCTCTGCGGCGCCCCGCGATGAGGATCGGCGCTGACGTCCAGTGGGTCGTGTTATGCTGCGATCGGAGGTGGCCAGAGAAGCGTTGCGCTGCGAACTGGTCTGAAAATCGTTGGCGGAACGCGGTACCTGAGTCCAGTGACTTACGATAGTGTGGTTAGAAGAACCTCAAGCAGTGTAACAGGAATTCTGCGTTTGCTCTTCGTGGCTAGGACGGCAAAATCTTCCAATGTCTCCCAGGATTCCACACCAGTTTGACGCAAGCTGCGGGCGAATCCTGTAGGATTGCATGAACGTAGTGGGCTGTGTGTGAAATCTGTAGTCCCGTCGACCGTCAGCGTAATATTCGTCATCACCGCGTGAGAACACACCGAGAGGTGAGAATCAGATATTTATTTTAGCTTGTTCAAATGAGTAACGGGGTTGTCGATGTTGCCAGAGTTCCGAAAAGGGTGGAAACGATTATGGTCAAAGCTAGCAGAGTTCACGGACGGATGGAACTCGGTAGGGGCCCATGCACGTCGCGGAGCGCCATCTCGCGCAGCGTAGTAGCCGACAGGTGCACGTCGCATCAGGACATCGTGTGGCGGATGGCCTTTGCAAGTGGTGTCGATGTGATGCACGGATTCGCCATGTCGACGCAATTATCTATGACATGTCCATGACAATTCGATTCAAAGTCCATGACCTGGGTGTCGTCTACTCTGGCTATTATGGATACGTTTGGCAAGCGACCAACCTTTGGTGCTATACGACGGGTCGTCAGGACTGCGAATGTCTGACAATGTCGTAAAGGCGTTTTGAGGGGCACTGGGAGGCCAGGGTAAGTAAACGAGTGAGGCGACGAGCTTCTTCAGGGAGACACAGTGTGCGCGAAATGGATGTGTCGTATTCAAAGAGAAGGGCAATATTTTATCCAGGCTGTTAGGAGGTATACAGGCGTAGAGCAAAAAGAACCGGCGGTAGCCTGTGGTCGTATGTTGGGCCGTGTGACATGCGTATGTGATGAACAGTAAAATCTCATCCCAGTTTTTTGGCGATAGTCAAGATACACCGAAATCATGTGTGTTAGAGTTCTGTTTGTACGCTCGCTAAAGCCGTTTGTCTGGGGATGATACGGTGTTTAGGGAAGAAAGTGAGTCGAACAAAGGCGTAGCAAGTCTTCCACAACGCCAGCGACGAAGTGATGTCCACGGTCGCCGATAATCACACGGGGAGCACCAAGCCTAAGGATGACGAAACGGAGCAGGAAAAGAATGTCAAAACGATGCCTCCCTTTCCAGCTGCAACAGCCGCAGTTTCTGCCTAATGCGTCAGGCGAACAACGCAGACAAAGACAGCACCGACAACAAAAAATCAAAGCCCACTTTTTCACTGTCTGTCAAGTACGTGGGTTATGTTTTAAAAATGAGTAGCCCAAAAAGTGAAATCAGGGTGATATTTAACGCAATGAGACAGAGGTTCGCCTCTAGATCTAAGTTACCTAATTTCATTATTACCCATTTTGTCTTGGCCGGTTCAGAAAAGACATAGTTGGAAGCGAGACGGTGGACTTGTATTTGACGTTCGGTATTTCTTTAAATTTGCGAAGAATACCGCAGTGCGAAAGTTTACTTAAAAATTTATAGAAAATGTAAAGTTCTCTAGCTAATCAACCATATTTATGGAAAATCCCCAAGGGGGAGTAGGTGTCTGCGAAGGAAAGTTTGACATCCATCAAAATGCAGCCATACGGCTACAAAGAAAAACTTTACCAGTTCTTCACGTCGGGTGGTTAATTAATTCGCCCTCGGGCTACCAACGACTAGACTCCTGGTTAGCTCAGTTGGTAGAGCGAGTGCTCCAGTTATGCGGTGATCCCGAGCCTGAATTCTGAACCAGGACAAATTTTCTTGAACTGCAAAGTTTGTAGTCGTATGGCTTCATTTAGGTGGATGTCAAACCTTCCTTCGCATAAATTCTCGTATACCAGGAATCGCTGTGAGAGCAAGATTTGAAAAACACTTCAAAACCGTAAACCCATTCCTAGTTACATCCCTGTCAATCCAAACCTTGAACCCGTGCTAATGGATACCCTTCAGTGAGCCGCTGTTGACGTTTCGCCTGGCTTTACTTTTCCCAAAACAAAAAGTTAGCTTGCTGAGCTTGCGCCCGTTCTCGTGTCCTTTCCTGTTGTCGCTGAAAAGTTGACTGCTTGCTTTAAGTGCCGCGGACAAAGGGCCCCATAGTTATGGAACAGCTGGCCCTAAACCAGTAGGAAAAAGCAGGCGCAGAAAGCGAACCTCATTTTTTGCTATGAAGAAAGTGGTCGCCTGTTGTTAGGTTTGAGTATGGCGTGTCCTGGCGCACCACTTGTGACGACCAGCGAGTGGGGATGGAGAGGCAGTGGGAAAAAAACAAGGAAGGCTTGGAGAAAACCGATGGCCCAAGTCATGCAACTTGAGCTTTGATTGAGTAATATTTGCCCCGTTGGACAAAACGGGGCATTGGAGAGCCTGTCGACTTCGTATAAATGAGCTGATGCCGAAGGCGATGTTGTCTTAGACGTCGTAGACTGATGTGGAGCAAGGGCACCTTGTGGCCACTGCATTGGCAAGCAGCAATCGGCGCGAGCAGACGCTCCCCCGAGCACTGCAAGGGTGTCTCGATAAGAGAGGAACAGGTACTCCGCACAAGAGCACCGTGTATCTCGCAGGAAGAAGAGAATGTTAGGATACCATGCGCCAAGCCCCGTGCCCGGAGAGAGAGCAGGAACGGGTGTTCGGCTCTACAGCCGGGGCCATGCTGTGCAGGCAGCCCTCACACGTGCCGGCACTGTAACACGGTCGCAATGAGCGGGGGAATTTCAAGTCTTTTGGCCGCACCCTGGGCTACAGCATGGGTGTCACGTTAATTCAACAAGTTGGCAGGACACACAGCAAAAAACGTTTAATTGAGGAGGACGATATTTCGGAACACACGTCAAGTACCGGTAAACAGTCAATCCAGTGTTCTCGCGGTTTAGGTTTGCGTAAAAGACTAAGTATTTTGTCGCCTCGCGTTACGGGGGATATCTTCCTATTTGATGTGTGGGCCAAGGCGATCGTCGTGTCTCGTAGTGCTTACACGAAGTGGGCCCAGCCGTCGCCGCCAACAGCCAAGGGAGCGTAGCCCTAGTGGCGATGTGGAACTGGCGTCGCAGCGTAGCCCGAGCGTCTCCGCCTTTAGCCCAGCTGGTGCCCTATCTCGAGTGGCCGACGGTGCGTTGCCGCGGAGTCTACTTCCAGGATCGTAGCCTGGAGCTCCAATCTGGATGTCTGGGGCGTCGTCAGGCCGCGTTAGCGATGGGGTCCGTAACAGGACCATCACCTGGATTTCTCTTCTTCCTTCTCCCAACGCTTGCCTCGATCCTCTTCTTCTTCTGGTCTTGATGTTCATTTCCCGGTTTGCATACCTCTGACCTTCTTGACTGGCACTTACTCCTTGGGAGGCTTCGGCGCATACAATTTCGGGGGTTTCGGCACATACCCCTGGGGAGGGGGGGGGGGGGTTACTCACGAGAATATACGTCCCCATCTCAGCGTTCGTTTCCAAAAAAACGGCTCACTTCCTCAGCAAGTCATGTCCGCTTGGTTGATTTAAAGAGGCTTTTGGTTCGAATGCCGTCTCTTCTTAAATTCCCTGTTACACCACAAAACCCTAATCCAGTATACCCGCAGGGGGCATCTGCTAAAGCAGTTGTTTGCGCGTACTGTGCGACACCACGGACCCCGAGCACCCACGTCTAGCCGTGCGTGGCAGCGACGTGACCGGGGAAAAGATGGTCTTGGTGGTTGAGCCGACGCCGAGTGCTTGGACCTTTAAGGCCCCTTGGCGAAGGCAACACACCAGTTCGGCCTCCGCTTCTCGTAGACGCCACCTCCGGTCTGACCCGCCCGGGGGGAATCGGCAGTCGCCTTTTCCTGTCCTCCCTTTCAACCTTTCACTTTCCTATCTTCTCTCTAACAACTTTCCTGTCGTGTCGTTCTTTCTCAGTTCCCTTTTTTTCTGGCGGCTAGGGTTAACCTTGTGTGGCGGACAACCCTGTGTTCAGCCAAATTTGGTTATAGTCGCGGTGAACAGCTGGGGTGGGCATGACTTGCTCACGAGTTCATGTCCCGTCCCCTTGTTGGGCTCCATGGAGGGCGGCTGGCAACATGGCCGAACAGTTTTTCAATTTATGGCTTCCTTTTTTCGCTCGTCTGATCCCTCTCGTAAAAGAGGGGGCACCGATGCAACCGCCCAGTTTTTCACGAAGAACGTTGCCAACTTTCCACGCTTCCACGTAATACACAGCAATGACGAAGAGAAAACTGCCCGGCTTGTATCGCCATTTCAGTCGCAAAGACCCTAACTGCCACCATTGGGGAAGGCTATAGATCAAGAAGCTTGCAAATGGAGACCTTCTACTCGAAGTACTTTACAAACATCAGCTCGACAAGCTCTCAGTGTTAAATTCTTTCGGAGAAATTCCTGTAACTGTCAGTGAGCACCGATCACTAAATACAGTCCGCGGAGTCATCTCAGATGACGACCTAAAGTATGTGTCTGAGGAAGAGCTTCTAGAAGGTCTGAAGGAACAAAATGTCACAAATGTCTGCCGTATCAAAATCAAAAGAGAAAACAAAAAAATTCAGACAAGGCATATTGTCCTCACCTTTGCCACAAGCATCCTTCCAGAATCTGTGGAGGTGGGCTATACCAAAATGAAACTTCGAGCCTACATCCCCAACCCACGGCGATGCTACAAATGCCAACGCTACGGCCACGGCTTATTGAACAACCGGGACCAACAGACATGCGCGAAATGTGCCTCTCATGAACACCCTCCTGAAAACTGTCAAGCCCAAACATATCTTTGTGTAAACTCTGAGGGCAACCACGCTGCGTACGCACGTGTTTGCCCTACATGGAAAAAAGAAAAAGAGATAATAACACTCAAAGTAACAGAGAACCTGACATTTCGCGAAGCACGAAGGCGACTATCCTCGGCGCATACGCGAGCCTACTCCGTTGTGGTGCAACAGGGCGCAGCATAACAGAGGTCTTTGTCGCTTGCTGAAGCCACACAGAGTGAGGTTCCAGCAAGGCCCCCCGCGCCCCCGGTGGAAGCAGCTAGCGCTGCGCAACCACATCCAAAGCGGGCTGCACGGAGCCCTGGTTCGGTGAGGTCAAACAGTTCGACACACATGCGTTCTGCACGAACCTCCAGCGTCTCCGAAGAGACGATGGACACATCTGAGAAGGTTCTGCGCCCTCTACGTCGGATGGGCGGCGGAACTCCCTAGACAACATAAAGAGAAACAAGCCCCGAATCACAGGACCAAAAACCTAGTTTTCACTCCACAAAAAAATAGCAGCATGGCATTCATTGTCCACTGGAATTGCAGAGGACTTATAAATAATTTAAATGATATCAAAGACATCTTCGCCACCGACTCTCCTGTAGCCGTTTGTGTTCAGGAAACAAACTTAGGTCCTAAACACCATAATATACTCAAAGGTTACCAGGTCTTTCGCTGCGACCGAGAGCAGGCGAGTAGGCTGTCGGGCGGAGTGGCAATAATTGTCGAAAATGGCATAGCAACTCGAGAAGAAAAACTTAAAACTAGGCTAGAAGCAGTGGCGGTCACCCTGCTTGCATTTAAAACAATAAAAGTGCGCTGTCTGTACATTGAACCACACCGCAAGATTTTGGAGACTTGGTAAACCAACTACCGGAGCTTTTTTTATAGTTGGCGATTTTAATTCCCACTCTTCTTTTTGGGGGAGCGAAAGAACTGACGGAAGGGGGCAGATTTTAGAGGATTTTATTCTATCTAATAATGTTTGTCTTTTAAACACTGGCAAACCTATATACTGCTCTCCAAGCTCAGGGAAAATGAGCTGCATAGATTTATCCTTTAGTTCACCGAGTGTTTTTAGCGATATTAAGTGGGATGTCATTGAAACCCATACGGGAGCGATCGTCTACCTGTAATCATTAGCGTAACATTATCATCACCAACCATTATCCCGACGAAACCACGCAGGTGGAAACTTCAGTTTGCCGACTGGGGTCTTTTTACTTCCGAAGCTACTTTAGACCAAGTTTTTTCGGACACACTGAGCATCGACGAATTGAATGAAAGGTTTACATCTTGCATTCTTAAGGCTGCACTCTTAGCTATTCCACAGTCCTCGGGAATAGTGAGACAAAACAACAAAGTATGGTAGACACAAGAGTGTAAGGAAGCCAAAAAGCAGCAAAACAAAGCATGGGGAGTCTTGCCAAGATATCCAACGCAAGAAAATTTATTAGAGTTTGAAAAGGAAACGAGCTAAAGCCCAATACATTCGGCGGAATGGCGAGAAAGATTCGTGGAAAAATTACGTCTCGTCTATAAACAGCTAAGTCACATTAAAAAAACATGTGGGAGCAAGTTCGGAAACTCAATGGCACGTATTCCCCTTTCACAGTTCCTCTTCTAACAGCACCTGATGTACAAAGTAGCCTAGAAGAGCAGGCGGATATACTGGGTGAACATTTCTCCAGCGTCTCCAGTTCTGTGCATTGCGCAGAAGCATTTTTAAAATACAAACGCACTGTAGAGCAACAAAAACTTCCAACACACGGTGGTATAAACGAACCTTATAATAGTTTAATAATGCTTCAAGTATTGAAGAGAGCTCTATCGGCCGGTAAGCAGACTGCACCCGGCCCAGATGATATACATTATGAAATGCTCGCACATCTTTCGGGTCCTTCTGTAGAAGAACTTCTGAAGTTTTTTTAATAAAGTTTGGGTATCGGGAAGGATGCTGGTAGCCTGGAAAAAAGCATTCATTGTAGCTTTACTCATACCCGGAAAGCCGCCAACCTCCCCAAGTAGTTATAGACCAATGGCCCTTACGAGCTGTCTAGCCAAAACTTTTGAACTTGTCGTGAATACCAGGCTACGTTTTGTACTAAAATCAAACGAACTTCTTGACATTCACCAGTGCGGGTTCAAAAAGGTGTGCTCAACAACTGATCATCTTGTCCGCCTCGAAAATACCGTACGAGAAGCATTCATACACAAACAACACTGTCTTGCTGTCTTTTTTGATCTGGAGAAGGCTTATGACACTACGTGGAGGTTTGGAATAATGCGGGATTCAGTAGAGTTAGGCATCCGTGGAAGAATGTTGAATTCCCTGAATGAGTTCATGGCAAACCGTTCATTCCAAGTACGCCTGGGCTCAACCCTCTCGAGAACATTTGTACAGGAGAACGGGGTCCCTCAAGGGTGTATTCTAAGCACAACACTGTTCGTTGTAAAAATAAACTCCATATGCAAAATAATTTCAATGTCGATTATGTACTCTGTCTATGTTGATGATCTTCAAATTGCTTGTACATCTTCCAATGTAGCAACATGCGAGAGACAAGTGCAGTTGACCATAAACCAACTGACAACATGGGCAGACAGAAATGGTTTCTAGTTTTCAGCACACAAAGCAGTGGCTATTCTCTTCTCTCTCAAAAGAGGCTTACAGACCAATCCGACCCTACACCTCAAGGAAACCGACTTACCCATACAAAACGGACACAAATTTCTATGCATAATCTTCCACAAAAAACTCACTTTCCTGTCCATTATCAATATGCTTAAAAAGAAAGCTTCGCGAGCTCTAAATATACTTAAGGTTCTGTCACGGAAACGCTGGGGTTCCGACAGATCATGCCTTCTACAAGTTTATCGCTCCGTTGTTCGCTCCTGCTTAGAAAATGGTAGCATTGTTTATGGCTCCGCGAAAAAGTCCTACTTAAAACGATTGGACCCCGTTCGCAATTTAGGTTTATGTCTCTCGTCTGGGGCGTATAGGACATCCCCCATAAACAGCCTCTACGTCGAAACAAATGAACCACCACTCACATATAGAAGAACAATGCTCACATGCTCATACATACTAAGAATCCCTTCACTGCCGAAACATCTGTGTTACCCCATACTTGCAAAATGCCCATCCAGAACACTGTTCAATAATAAACCCCAAGCTATCAGACCATTGGTTCTTCGGTTTGAAGAGATATGCCAATAATTCACTACGCTGCACACATTACCTCAAATTTCCTATAGACAGAACCAACTACCCCCTTGGTATAGTTTTCCTACAACATGTGACTTCACACTAACACGTCTTCAAAAAAAGCAGACACCGCAAGAACATATTTTGCAGGAATTTTTGCCACTAAAGGAAAAATACAAAGACTACACATCATTTTATACCGACGGTTCCAAAACATCATGCTATGTCGGGAGTGCAGTAGTGCGAGGGAAATGGGAAAAGGTGATCAGGCTACCACAGTGCACTTCGGTTTACACAGCTGAATGTTATGCCATTGCTGTGGCAGTAGAAAGGATAATGAGGAATAAAATAAACGCAGTATTATATATACAGACTCTCTCAGCGCAGTCACAGCAGTGCATTACAAAAATGCAGCTCAACCTCCAGTCTAAGTTGTGCTGGGTCCCTAGCCATGTGGGAATCAAAGGAAATGAGAGCCGACGTATGTGCCGCACAGGCGGGTAGCGGAACAATAGAGACAGTACAGATTCCTCACAGCGACTGCATGAAATTTATACAGATCAAACTGAGGGAAACTTGGCAGTCCTCATGGGATAAGGAAATCGCCAACAAACTCCACCTAGTTAAACCCACGATAGAAGAATGGGAATCAAGCAGACATAAAGAACGCCTGAAAGAAGTGATTTTATGCTGTCTCCGCATTGGACACACACATCTTAGACATAACTTTCTTCTTATGAAACAAGACAAACCGAGATGTGAAGATTGTGACCAGGAACTTACAGTAAATCGCATCTTCCTCTCATGTACGAAATTCGAGGCCTTGAGGAAAAAACATTTTAGGCTGTTCTACAGCGAGCAAATTTCATTTCCCCCCAGCCTACTTCTAGGAGAGAATGCTGTTGTCAAACTTCCCTCTCTCTTTAGTTTTTAAAAGAAGCTACAATTCTAAACAAGCTATAACAATATAAAGCAATCGGTTATTATCCACAAAAAAGACGAAACCTTTGTTTGGCGCATGATAGCCTTAGTTGCTTATGCGCCATAAAACACAACACAACACAACACAACCTAATTCAGTATACCTTACATAGTTCACAAACACTGTTCACTGTTCCGTTCAAAGTTTCCGAGTGTCCGCTGTTTTCAGACCCTAAAGTATCCACCTGAACACTGTACTGAACAATTCAGACGATATGCGAAACACCACCATAATCATACTTCTAGATTACCCCAGGAAGTATTAAATTTACGAAGTCAAACTGGTCATAGCATCTGCGCCTGAACCTTCCTTCCCAGTAGTCACATTGTAATAGTAACTACTAAGCAGTGCAAATCTCGCCATAGTTCTTGAATGCTCGACAACATTGTGTACTGTATTGTGCACTTGTATGAGGCTTGCTGTACTCGGACAGCCGCTTGGAGACCACTTTTCCTTTGGAAAAACTTGCCTGCAAACCTTGGAGGACTTGACATATTTCCTTGCGTCACTTTGCTTGCCTGGCCAAAAGAAACCTTCAACGATTCTCCTCATTATTTGGCGCATCCCTCGATGGCCCGTCGAGATGCTTTTGTGCGTTAATGGCATGACTTTCTGCAGTATATCTTGCGGTGCGACCAGCCGCATGACTACTCGTCCTGAGGGGAATAGGGATCTTCGTTAAAGAAGCCAGCCTAGTATTGGAACGCGTACATGGTACGGTTTGGCCTCCATTCCGCTCCTACGTGTCGATAACAAGCTCGTAGTGACTTATCTTGCTCCTGTTGCTTTCGTAACTCACTAGGAGTAACTTTTAACAGACCGATGGCTGTAACTTTAGGATTGGGTTTCGGTTTCTTCTCTTCTGCCCTTGTCGATCGTGTAATGGCGGCTGTTGTTGCTTCGATGTGCTCTTTGTGCTCTGAACTGCCATTGTTCTGTTGCAGAACTTCTATACCGATGTCGGAACCACTTGGTACTAGAACTTTCGTCCTGTCAGATCATTGGGGATCCGGGCTATCAACGCTTCGGACAGCGGAACATTTCCTAACATTAGGTCATATAAGGGCTTGCCCAGGCACTTGGCGCTAATGCTTCCCGAATATTAAGGCGTAGAAATTTCCATAATTGCTTCTGGCAAACACTTCACACTACTGTCAACCAACAATATAAAGGAAAACTCCCCCGTCAGGTTTTCATTGGGCACCAAGCTTCTTCTCACCAATATAGCATTGGGTGCACTGTCCCGAAGCACCGTAACCATTTTACCTCAAAAGTTTGCCTGTACTATGGGCATTTTCTCGAAAAGGTTGCTGGTCAAGGTTGCTATCGCAACAGGTGCTTCCTCTTCTATTTTTTGTCCTCCTGTTGTGACGCTGTTCTTTCCTTAGGACAAACGATGATAGCCGCGCTATATTGTTGCCTGAATCTACAGTCCTCCGTTTTGTGTCCTTTCTTACGACAGACTTGACAAGTTAAGTTAATGTTGCCACCACTGGTGTTACTGTGACAGCCTGCAGCTAGATGTCCCACGCGATTGCATAAGCAATATTTCCTAGGTGCCTGCTGACCGGCTGAAGATTTCTCGGTCCTGACGAGTTAGCACTTGGTTTGGGCTGCGGGTCCATCTCGTCTCTGGTACTACCCAGGTTTTTTATGCCCTGCGCCTAAAGAAACCCGTCGGTCGACTCGTCCAGGTCGTCAAGAGCATGCAGTCGTTTTTCTTTTAGAAACTAGACAAACCTGGGATTACAACAATTTTAAAATTGCTTGGAGACAACACGATTTCTGATCGCTGCATAAGTTTTTTCAGTTCCGGAAAGCTCCCTTCCATCTGTAAAAATATTTGCTGAGTCAGGCAGCAAGCTGTTGACCAGTTTCGCGATCCTCTGGCTTAGAGCGTCTAAATTTTTCCCGGAAACCTTAAGCCGTCAAACGAAATCGTTGTAGTAGTGCTATCTTCCCCTTGTCATGGTAATGAGACTCAGAAGCTGACATTCGACTGTAGACGCCTAATGCTTCCCTTGCCAAGCACAAAATTAGATCGTAGCCCATTCGGACTCTCCCAGCCCTGGCTGGTGGCTTTTATCTCAAACCGCTGCAGGTAGGCATCCAAGTCATCTCGCTTCTCATCGAAAGGTGCCATCAATTTCTGGGGACAGATCTTTGGGGCTCGAGGTGATACGGACCCTGATGATTCTCCAGTCTGGACTACTGCCCACTGCGACGCATATTCAGCGATCTGCAGTTTAAGTTCCCGCATTTTCTGCTCCCTCTCTGCTGTTTCCAGCTCTAGATCGGCTCTCTTCTGCTCCTCCTGGGTTGCTCTATCGTACATTGCCAACGCCTCCTCCTATTTCAACCCGAGTGCCTTGGTAAGGGCTAACCGTTTTTCTGGGTCCATAATCCACCTGGCTGAATTGACAGTGTCAATGTGAAAATGAGGTATACCGGTAGGTTCGCCAAAATTGTCACGTAAATTCACCAATGGGAAGGACCAACAGAAAAAAAAACAGTTTAATCGACGAGGACGATATTTCGGAGCACAAGTCAGGTACCGGTAAGCAGTGAAACAAGTGCTCTCGTGGTTTAGGTTTGCGTAAAAGACTAAGTATTGTGTCAACTCACGTTACGAGTGATATCTTCCTGTTTGATGTGTGGGCTAAGGCGATCGTAGTGTGTCGTAGAGCTTGCACAAAGTGGGCCAGCTGTCTCCGCCAACAGCCAAGGGAGCGTAGCCGTAGTGGCGATGTTGAACTGGCGTCGCAGCGTAGCCCGAGCGTCGCCACCTGTAGCCCAGCTCATCCCCGTTCTTGAGTTGCCGACGGTGCGTTGCCGCGGGGTCTCCTTCCAGGATCGTAGCCTGGAGCTAAAGTCGGTAGTTCTGGGGCGTTTTCAGGCCGCATTAACCCTGAGATCGGTTCCAGGACTTTCGCCTGGTCTTCTCTTCCTTCTCTCAACGCTTGCCTCGTTCCTCTTCTTCGTCTGACCCTGATGTTAATTTCCCGGTTTGCACACTTTTTACCTTCTTCACTGGTAAATGCTCCTTGGGAAGCTTCGGCGACATCTTTGGGGGTTTCGGCACATACCCGTTCTGGGGGTTACTCAGGACAATGGGTTCAACTGCTCCCCGCGTTGTTATTCATATTTCTCTTTTATTGGCGCAATCCCAATCAGGGTATCGGTCAAACATCCCGCACCGTCGTATTTCTCTTCTTTTTTCATAAACTTTTACATTCCGGCTCATATTCCCGTACGTCTGATTAACCTCTTCTTCCTGGTTGCTTTAGCCTTGTACTCCTTGGCCTTTCATCCTTTCCTGGTATTGGAGCAGTCTATCTGCTTCAAACATGGCCAGACACATTCACACTGGTGGCTTCATCTACTGAAGTCTGCTGCGGAAGGCCGCAAAAGAGGTACTCCACGCTCGAAACCTCTAAACAGCTCATAAACGTTCAACCTGGCGAGTTGAGTGTCAATCACATTTGCATAGTCGCTTATCACTCCCTCTCACTCTATACAAGCGCTAAGCTAAGTATGTAAGTGCAGTTTCACAAAATACCCCGAAAGACGATAATACTGCCCGCTGCTCATTTTTTCACTAAATCATCTATTTCCTAAGCCCAATTTCTTCGCATACAATACAGGCATAGCACCGTCCCTTTTCTGCTCCCTCTGTGGTAACACTTTAATTTTGCTTAGCTTTTTCAAACAACTTAAAGCGCCTAATGATTCTTCAAAATCGAGTCTATTTCTTCTAAGTTCTCCTGGCGTTAAATTTGCTTCGCTCTGATTAGAGCGTTTATTGAGCTAAACGGCTCCCCAGGCTCCCCATTATAAAGCGCTACTTCGACCATAAAAACTAAACGTTCGGCATCCTAAAGCAGGGGACTCAAGCACGTGGCCCGCGGGCGGCCAGCGTCCCACGGACCCTTTTATTGAGGGCCTCGGCCCAGAATGAGTACCTTGGTTCATTTATTATTGTTTTTCAAGCGAATGCGTGAGTGCGCGCCCTGCCTGTGTAGCCAAGGACGCAGGTGGACAGAAACTGCTCAAAAACGCGTGGATATCATCTTTAACAGAATCGCGTTACAAGAGTGGACACCCCTATTTTCCTGAGGCCCCCCCAAATTCGGGTATTGTTAAGTCGGGTGCACAATGGTCGCAAGGAACTGCGACTTGTGAATCGCGTACTCTAGAGTGCGCACAGGGCTGGGCGAGCACAGGCCGCGGAGAAACTCCCGGCGACGTTTTATGACCCTGCAAACGGGGCTGCACGTCACTCATGAGAAGACTGCGCATTGAGCGGAGTTTTTCAGGCTTCTGCCGAAGCGCGCAGTTTTCCGGGCGTTTTGTGGTGTTTGTGGATATTCGCTTTCCTGTCCGCCTTTACGTCAAACACTTTTACTGCGCTGCAGCAGTGGGTAAAGGGGCGCAGCCTCACGTCCCACTCTAGGTTCGGGCTCCAAAATGCACCCATGTGCGTTTAGGGGCAAGTCGCAGCGATATTTACTGCTTGGGAGAGCTACATTGCGCTGGTGAGGAAAAGACTGCACATTGCACTTCCAAACGGTGCACTTCCAAACATCAAACACCTCATGTGTGTGCGCGCGCGGTAAATTGAGACGCCCAACTAAGCGCCTATTCTCCGACTCGCAAGCTGTTCACCGCACTGGAAGGTATCGGCGCCGTAAATCAATTATGATAGAGCACTCTATATAATTGTGATCCTACGTTCCTGCCGCCTCCCTAAATGTGACAGGTGTCTTTCAGACCTTTTTTGCACGATCTGCAAACAGCGAAGCTTTTCCTATGGAAGTCTAGCGAGCCACAATGTCGTCGTCCAAGCAGTTCTCAAAACGCTACGTGGAAGACGAGAAGAGGTGCTTTTAGTAGGGATGGGAACTTATTTCTTCACACAATCAAGAGACAAGGCATTGTGCTTAGTCAGCCACAAGATTCTGGTTTCGCCGAAGGAGTACAATGTTCAGCGCCACTTCATGTCTTGACATCACGAGAAGTATGGTGCTCTTACTGGCAACGTTCGCGAGCACAGCGTGACTCAACTGAAGGTGGCGTTGGGAAAGCAGCAAAACCTGCTCAAAAGCGCGGCCAAAGCGAGGATGAAACGATAAGGACAAGCTTCGTAATTTCTGGGCTTATTGCTAAATCTTCCAAGCACTTCACTGAAGCCCTGTTCGTTAAGCAGTGCCTGCTCGGAGTCGCTGATGCCTGCTGTCCCATCATGAAAAAGACATTCGAGAAAATAGGCCTCTCTCCAAACACAGTCGCCCAGACAATAACGAGACCAGTGGACACATTGAAAAAGGATGTTTGAAGCATTCTCTATTGCAGTTGACGAAAGCACTGAGATTACAGACAATGCGAAATGAGCTATTCTTGTAAGGGGTGTAGACAAAAACCTGAACGTCATTGAGGAACTCCTGGACTTAATCCCAATAAAAAGCCCGACCGCAGGGGCGGATATTATTTCTGTTCTCGAAAAAGTGGTCGAACATGCTGGACTACCGTGGGAAAAGTTGGTTTGTTTGGCTACAGACGGTGCGCCAAAAATGGTGGGATGCAAGAGTGGGCTTGTTGGTCTATTGCGGACGAAACTCGCTGCAATCGGAATCACCAATCGATTTGCCGCGGTTCACTGCATTTTTCACCAAGAAGCACTGTGCGGCAAGTCTCTGGAAATGAAGAGCGTCATGGAAATCGTGCTCAGCGCAGTGAACGTCATCAGATCAAATGCTCTTAACCACCGCTAATTTGTATCTTTTTAGAAGCGCTTTGTGCCATACAGGGGTGCGATGGCTGAGTTTTAATAGTGCTGAGACCATTTTTTGATCCCGTAGAGGAAATTGACGCCTTCATGACGAGCAAGAACAGGGTCATTGTTGAGCTGTCAGACGAAAGTGGCTTCAATGCAGGCGTTCCTTAGTGATATCACTTATCATTTGAACTGCCCCAACGTTAAACGCCAGGGAAAAATCAAACTGATCACAAAAATGCATGACGACATTCAGTTCTTTCGATCCATAACGTTCATCTTAAGCGCAGAAAAAAAACAGGGACACGGTGGACGAGGACAAGCGCTTGTCCTCGTCTACTGTGTCCCTGTTTTTTTCTGCGCCTAAGATGAACGTCATGAAATACCAACTAGCCCGAACGCAAGCCCTCCTTTTGATCCAAATTGCAGCTTTGGGAGAGACAGATTAGAATTCAGAAGTTTGAGCATTTTCTAACCCTGACGTCCCTGGAGAACATGGATAAACAATCCTGTGATAACCTCGCTGATTTCCCCATGATCTCCAACTAGAATTCAAAGGTCGCTTCCAAGACATCACCAGCCTCGCCGATGAATTCCGTACTTTTTCGCTGCCGTTTTCGGTGCCGCTGGATGTCGCATGGAACTTCTTGAGCTGCAGGCTAACACTCCGATGAAGCAGACATTTCAAGACAAGGCTATAACAGACTTCTACAAGTTTCTTGACGATGCAAGTTTCCACGTGCTTCGTCCACAGGCTGCAAGGATCAATGCCTTGTTCTGAAGCACCTACGTGTGCGAACACTTGTTTTCCTCGCTGGAGGTGAACAAATACGCTCTCTGGTTGGGGATGACTGATGAGCACCTGCAATGGACCATGAGGATCGTTTCCGCGCAAGAAGTTAAGCAGGGCATTTCTTCTGTAGCCGCAGCCAAGCGTTACCAGGCATCAAGCCAGAATGTTTAGAACAATAGCATCTCTCAAGAAATAAAGTTTCGTGAGTTTCATAAATGATACTGGCAACATTTTCGCGTCACTGATAATCAATAACGCTTATTATAGTAAGATACGCTGACGCAGCTGCCTGAAGCCTTTTGTTTGTGGAGCACCCTGTGCGGACACCATATTTTCAATCATAATCATTGAACAAATATTTGATATTTCAGAATCGGCATCCACATTTTAGTCATTCTGTAGATTGGTATCCATATGTGTCTGAAATCCTGACGCTAACTTCCATTGACGAATGGCAGGGTTATCTGACATTTTGTAAACCATTTACCCTCCCCCCCTTCGTTTCAACCTTCTTCGCTGTCCCGGCACTTGCGGGACTAAAATTCGTGACTGCTGCCCGCTGACTGTTGTGAGTTTGAGATTCCTGTCCTCCAGGATAAAGGAAGATTAGTATTTATTCCAAACCGGCCCTCTGATTTGGACACGGGTTGCACTCTTTGGTCGTTTCTGTGAAACAAGCCAACCCGCCCAAACACCTCCAATGCTTTAGACCGTTCTCTACACCCAAGTGAAAACTCTCGGTGTGTCCCACAATAGAAGTCGGACAAACATAAAATACACATCTACACCAAAACCAAACTAAAATAGCGCATCTCCGAAAGAACAATTATTGCTGCATCGAATGCAGATTCCCAAGTTGTGGACATCAGAACATGTAAATCACCCATGTTGTTCTTTGTGGCTTGTATACCGTCCGTTCTAAATTGTTTACCCTGATTGAGAATCCAAGCTTTGTTTGGGTGCTAGGTAGCTGGTTCGTCGTATTGCGTGAGCGACTGCATCATTGTAAATCGTATAGTAAATATATCCGTACTGTGCAAAGCAAAGTTGTCACCTATTTAGATAGTATTTGCTATTACTGCGCCAACGTTGGTGTCTCGCAGCGTTGTTGTGTCTACTTTGTTGTGACACAAAGCAGCGCGGGCACATTCATCTGACACGTCGTTTGCGGTAACGATGTCTCCATTAGCATAGAAATATAGATAACTAGATTGTGTGGTGTAAAAATGAAGTTAAAAAAGATGAACTTTGATTTTGAAGGATTTAAGAGATAATAATGCTTGCACAACACCAAGTGAATAGGAGTGGAAGATTAAATTACTAACTTGATCTAGAATGACAACAGCGCCGTGCCGCTCTGGCGTCAAGAAGCGTATTTCACGTCCTTATTTTTCAAGGCAAAAGAGTTTGTCCACGTGCCGAACATGGCTTAAAGGTGGCACTTTTCAGCATGTCTTCCGCAGTAACAAACTGCAAGAACATCATCCGCAAACGTCCTCTCGGAGGTAATACACTCTCTAGTAAAGTCCAGATGACCTTGGTGCGGAGCCCAAATTGCGGTTACCAGCTGGCCTAAAGCAGGACTCCGCTCGTAGCCATGCAATAAAGTTTAGCGAGCCGAAAGCAAAAACAAAAGAAAGGAGCGTAGTTGAAGTTGTTTTTTATATAAAGGATTGGCCCCATTGTGTTCGTAATTACGCTGTGAGTAGCATAATGTGATAAAGGACAATCAAAAGTAAAACCAGAGTTCTTTAATGCTTCTCTTACCATGAAGCTCCCGGCCAATTTTCGTACGGGGACAAAAGCTACCGCGAGTGGCGCCACTTCTGACCAAAGGGCATCGGGTGGCCGCCGCTGCTCTGTAGCCAGACCAGCAGGTGGGAATGCCGTAGCAACATGCCCGTTCGCAGCATTTTTTTTCGCCACTCACGAAATGATAAGTCAATTTGAGAGGCCCACGACACGTAAAGCGAAAGCACACTGCTGATAAGGCGGCGAGCGTCTGCTTTATCTTACTCCATAAAAGTGAATTTGAGAGGCCCACGACACGTAAAGCAAAAGCACACTGCTGATAAGGCGGCGAGCGTCTGCTTTATCTTACTCCGTGGTCCGTTCCCTGCCAAACGCGCTCTGACCACGCCCCCGGCTGCCCTCCGATTAACACCAGCACCACGGCACGGCAGCGAACGAAGCTCTCCCATAGCGTAAAGGCGAAGTTTCATGACCAGAAAGCCACTGTGGTAAAATATAACTTAATTTGCCTAGTTTTTTCTCCACTTTTGTACTTGCGTTTAGAGGCGATTTCTAACGCCCATTACACTTGTTTGTTTCAGGCTGAGTTTCGTTACTTGAAAGGTGGGGTAAAGACACAGGTGTTTTCGTTGAGTTGTTGGACCTTCCCGCACTAATTTGCCATGCAATGTATTTTTTGTCCTCACCTGTTTTGCTCCACAGCTGCACTGGTTTTATGAAACAGCTACCTATAAACAAATATAAATAGAATGGCTTAGAAAACTACATGTGGAAAAATATCTAAATCGAGGCAGTCCGTGCGAATGTCCTGCCTAAATGTTTGCATTGTCATGGCATATGTCTTCTTACCAGAGTACCCAATTTCGGTATGACTGAGCAAGGTATCACCTCACTTAAAGCCTGCCGATCGGCTAGCCATTTGTGCATTGGAAAGAAGCCTAGAGAGCACATGTAGAATTCTTGAATACCTGTTGTGTTTGCGCAGCATGAATACAATGTAAGGGTCCCTGAAATTTGTACGAAGGTTGGGGGACCGCTCTGTAGTACGCGTTTATATAAACGTCACTTGTGAACTCGGAGAACAGCTCATCTAAAGAAAGGTAAAAAACCTTTTCAAAGGAAAATATAATGTTCCTTCCCGAACCAAGTTCAAATTCCGCTCGTTTGAGAAAGGTTACCGGATGGCCTGCCGAAAGTGTTGAACATTTTTTGCTCAATTTCTGGAGGCCACAAGAACCAGTTTGGTGCACGATAATAGACCTTAAACGAACATTTATCGCTCACTGTACACGCGCCAACCGTTGCACGTGGCAGAGAGTGACATTTGAATATTGTTTGCGCAGTGACAGTTAAAAAAGTCTATCTAGTTATGAAATGCTGTCCATCCGCGGGGAGCACACCCAAAACCCATTCTTAGTTCATGCCTGTATGGATCCCCCCGAACCAGTCCTCCCAACCACTGAATACCTTTTTGTATATTTTTCGCTTCCTTTTGAAACCGCGATTATCTAGTCTTCCGCAATTGCAGCCCATGCCAGGTACGTTGCCCGTCCTGGAGCAACCTTGACCGAGGCCTTGTAAATACGATTCCTTCCTCTCTCTCTCCCTCTCTCCTTTCTCTCTTTGTTGCTGTTGTTGTTCGTGTTTTACCGCAGGCTTAGCCAGACTGCACGGAACCTCTCTGTTTTCGAAACATCTTTCGATACTTCTCAGAGTTTTCTGCAAATCTATATAAGAAATGTGTTCCAAATGTCTGTGACAGCAAAATCATGTAACTGTGGTCTGATGAAGGCAAGTCCCGTTGTTGCTGCGTAAGTAAACATTCTTTGCTGTGGTTCTTGCTGTGTATCCGACTCTTTACTTGTATATATATATATATATATATATATATATATATATATATTGTAAGAGGCCTTCAAGGAGACGTCGCTCACTGATAGAGCGGAGGAGACAGACGCCGTTTATTTGGCGAACGCGCAGCCAAGCAGCACTAGCCTCAGGGATGATAATGATCATGTACAGGTGACGAAGATGAAGCATTACTGAAAAGGATGACAGGTGATGATGATTACACATAAGATTGAAATCAGCGAAATATTGTGCCGCGGAGAACTACAGTGCTTACACTAATTGCCCCCCCCTCGAGGAAGGCGGCCGCCCGGCCGCTGGCATTTAGGAAGCGCGAGAGTGGAACTTTTTGAGACGGGAGACATGCACAATTTCGGTTCCGCGACAGCGACGGTCCATGCTGGGAGACACAGGGGTGACCCTATAGTTGACTGGCGACGTCTGCTCCAGAACGGTATAAGGGCCGATGAATCGCCGAAGAAACTTTTCGCATAGCCCAGGCACAGGAACGGGAGTCCAGAGTAGAACCTGGTCCCCTGGGCGGAACTGGATACACCGGTGAGAGGCGTCGTACTGGAGCTTGCGGTCCTGCTGGCAGGCTTGCGTGTTTTCACGGGCAATACGGCGGCAGTGGTGAAGGCGAGAGATGAATTCGTCAGACCCGGGAACAGATCCCATCGCAGGGGCCGAGAACAGACACGTGTCTATGACGAAGGAGGGATCACGGCCATAAACAAGGAAAAACGGAGCGTACCCAGTTGTTCGTTGGCGTGCCGTATTATACGCAAACGTTACGAATGGAAGGATGGTGTCCCAGTTAGTATGGCTTGGTCCGATATACATGGAGATCATATCCGAAAGTGTACGATGGAAGCGTTCCGTGAGGCCGTTTGTTTGGGGGTGGTATGAGGACGTCGTTTTGTGGATGGTATTCGATGCACGAAGCAGGTCTGCAATGACGCTTGAAAGAAATGTTTTTCCACGGTCACTTAGTAGAACCCGGGGGGCGCCATGGCGTAAGATCACGTTATGCAAGATGAATTCGGCGACTTCTTGGGAGCAGCCAGAGCGAACAGGGGCCGTCTCTGCATAACGCGTCAAATGGTCAACCGCGGTCACGATCCAACGGTAGCCGGATGAGGTGGATGGTAAAGGGCCGTATAGATCAATACCCACCACGTCAAAAGGTTCCGCCGGACAAGGAATGGGTTGTAGAAGTCCAGCAGACGCAGTTGTAGGGCGTTTGCGATGCGGACACAATGCACAGGAGCTGACATACTTAGCGACGCACCTTGACATGCCAGGCCAGAAGAAGCGAGCTCGGATCCTATCAAACGTTTTTTGAAAGCCGAGGTGGCCAGCAGCTGGGTCATCCTGAAAGGCATCTAAAATCTTTGGCTGCAAAGCCCGAGGAGCTACAGGCACCCATTTTTCTCCAGCAGGGTGATGGTTGACGCGGCAGAGCACACCGTTGCGGAGCGTGTACTTTGCAAGCTGGCGTCGTAAACGGCTGTTAGGAGGCTGCGTCACCCCCGACAGTCGGTCAGTTATGGTTCGGCAGTGCGGGTCCGCCTGCTGAAAATACACCAGCTCGGAGCACCCAACGGATGGCGTAGGGTCGATGGGAGCCAAGGATGTAGCTTGTGCCGCGGAGGAAACATCGCCAGCGGTGTTTGATGTCGACCCGAGGGGACATCGTGACAAGGCATCCGCATCAAGGTGTCTCTTGCCTGATTTGTACTGTACAGTGTAGTCGTACTCCTGTAATCGCAAAATCCACCGTCCGAGGCGGCCGGAAAGGTTCTTCAGCGTCGATAACCAGCACAAGGCGTGATGATCGGTCACTACGGTGAAGTGGCGGCCGTATAAGTAGGGACGGAATTTTTGTACCGACCAGACGACAGCCAGGCATTCTTGTTCAGTAATGGTGTAGTTCTTCTCTGCGGAACTGAGAGTGCGACTGGCATAGGCCACAACACGCTCTCTAGATTGGTTATCGCGCTGGAGAATAACAGCACCAATTCCGTACCCGCTTGCATCCGTATGTAATAAGGTTGGTTTGGTGTCGTCGAAATCGGTCAAGACGGGGTCCGAGGTAAGCGCGTCTTTTAAGGCTTGAAATGATTTTTCGCAGTCCTCAGACCATACGAAAGGCGTGCCAGAACGAAGAAGCTGGTTTAGCGGAGACGCGAGGGTGGCGAAGTTGCGCACGAATCGTCGAAAGTAGGAAGCCAGGCCAAGAAAGCTGCGGAGCGTCTTCTGTTGCTGCGGGCGTGGAAAGCTCATGACTGCGCTAATCTTCTCAGGGTCGGGCCGGACACCTTCTTTGCTCACGACATGGCCAAGGACCTTGATGGCCTTGCTGGCAAAATGACATTTTTTTGTGTTGAGCTGTAGGCCGGCGCTAGCGAGACAGGTCAGCACTTCATCTAGCCGGTGCAGGTGCTGAGAGAAGGTGGACGAGAAGACAACGATGTCGTCCAGATAGCACAAGCAGGTCTTCCACTTTAGGCCACGTAGAACAGTGTCCATGAGTCGCTCAAAGGTGGCGGGCGCATTACACAACCCGAACGGCATAACGTTAAACTCGTATAAGCCGTCGGGAGTACAGAACGCTGTTTTCTCCTTATCGGCCTCGTACATTGGTATCTGCCAATACCCTGAACGTAAATCCAGGCTTGAAAAATATTCAGCTCCTTGCAAACAATCCAAAGCATCGTCAATCCTTGGCATCGGGTGGACATCTTTCCTGGTAATTTTGTTGAGGGCTCGATAATCCACGCAAAAGCGAACTGACCCATCCTTCTTTCTAACTAATACAACAGGAGAAGACCAGGCACTCGCGGAGGGACGAATTATGTCTCGCTTAAGCATATCTGAGACATTCTCTTCAATTATTTTTCGTTCTGACGCCGACACGCGATACGGGCGGCGGCCTATGATGTTTGGACTGTCTGTCTGTATGCGGTGTGCTGCGGCAGTGGTCTGGCCTAACGTTTTGGAAAAGGAGTCGAAAGACAAACGGTGCTTGTCCAGTAAGGCCAATAAGGACTGTGCCACTGCTTGCGTGACGTCGGGGCTAATGGTGGCGGTCAGCGCTGAAGTAGAAGTGTCCGAAAAAACGGGACGCGGAAGAGCCGACAACGAGCCGATAGGAACAACATCAATGGTCTCTCCCTGATGAGTCGAGGCCACTGTGGTGCCTTCATGCAGCAGGATCAGTTCGGGGCTAGCGTTGGTCACGGGAAGGGTTGCGAATCCATTGCAGAAGCGTATTAGGCACGTAGCTATCACGACTCCTTTAGAGAGTAGGCTGGCACAAGGGACGACTAAAATGTCCCCATCACTGATGTCGGCCGATCGAACTGTGAGGAGAGTATCCAGTCCTGGAGAAAGAACACAATCTGCAGCCACTATGAGGTTCACTTGAGGCATACTGCAAACACTCGAAACTTGCTCATTGGAGAGTTCAATGGTTGGGCTATCACAAGAGATGACGGCTGAGGCTGAAGAGAGAAAGTCCCACCCCAAAATTAGCGAATGAGCACACGACGCCAGCACCGCACACGGGATATGATGTCGAAGGCCGTCGATAAGTACGCGTACCGTGCACTGTCCAGAGGGCTGAATCAAAGCATTATTTGCGCCACACAAGGCCGGGCCAGAGTAGGGCGTTTGCACTTTACGAAGTCGAGCACACAAGTCTGCATGTATAACTGAAATACTGGCGCCAGTGTCCACAAGAGCATCAACACAAATACCTTCGACGATTACAGATAAAATGTTCGATGGCCGCTGCGGAGGAATTGTACTTTTACCAGGTATAGCAGTTTTCCCTCCAAAAACTGCAGAGGTTAGTTTTCCTGTCGGAGGCCAGCAGCATGAGACGCGGGGCGAAGGGGCGATACCGAGCGGTTCCGAAAGGGTGATGGTGAACGGCGCCGCGATGGTCGGGAACTTCCAGGAACGTCGTGTGTGTCCGGGGTCGACGGAAAAGGCCGCGGCGGGGAATGCTATGCCCGTTGACGAAAGCCATATGGAGGTCGGTAGGTGCTGCGGTCCGGTATAAGGCCTGCACGTTCGTCTTGCTGACGCCGTCGACAAAATCGGGCAATATGACCCCTGATACCACAGTAGAAGCAAGTGGGTCGGGGGGGTCGCCAAGGAGCATAGTACTGGCTGTACGGCTCAGGGAGTCTCGGAGAAAGGGAAGACAAATGACTCTGAGCAGGCGCAGGATGCGGGAAGACTGGCTGTAGCGGGCTCATCTCGGCGTACTGAGCCACGTGCTGTGGAGCGCCGTGTTCGGTAGAGGGCCCGCTTTCCATGAGACGCAGTTCTTCTTTAACCAGGTCACGCAAAGTCGCGCCAGAGGAGAACTGGCGATCACCAGAGAGTCCAGAGGTCTTCTGCGCCTGAAGTTCTTCCCTAATGATACTACGTATCAAAGAGCGCAGCTCCGTGTCGGGTGGAAGGCAGGCTGGTGGGGTATCCTGCTGGATGCGAGCGGACTGCAGCGCATCCAAGCGCTGGCAAATCGTAACTACGTCGCGTACGGTGGTGGGATTCTGAGCGAAGAGAGCATTAAAGGCAAATGTGCTAATGCCTTTCAGAAGGTGCCGGACTTTGTCGTTCTCCGACATGTCCTCGTTCGCCTGGCGACAAAGCGCAAGCACATCCTCAATGTAAGACGTGTAGGTCTCACCTACATGTTGAACGCGCTGGGAGAGTTTCTTCGTGTCGCTCTCCGATCGGCTCGCCGATGTGCCAAAAATCTTGCGAATCTCCTCCGTAAACGCATTCCAATCTCCTAGGCGATGTGCGTTGTTATAAAACCACGTCCTAGCCACTTTGTCAAGGCAGAACGGGACATTATAGAGCTTCATAGAGTCATCCCACCGATTAAACGCACTCACTCTGTTGTAATAGTCGAGCCAATCGTCGACGTCTTCACCGCGAAGGCCAGCGAAGGATCTGGGGTCCCGTTGGCGGCTGGTAACGGTCCACGCAGGAGGCGCAGAAGCCGTTGCAGGGGCGGTGCGAGTCGGGACGTCCTGTTCCATTGGCCCGGTTGGCATTTGAAGGCGTCTTCCTGAACGTAGCTCCAGGGGTGCGCTAGGAGAGCCAGAGGGCGGGATCGAGGTGCACCTCCACCACGTGTAAGAGGCCTTCAAGGAGACGTCGCTCACTGATAGAGCGGAGGAGACAGACGCCGTTTATTTGGCGAACGCGCAGCCAAGCAGCACTAGCCTCAGGGATGATAATGATCATGTACAGGTGAGGAAGATGAAGCATTACTGAAAAGGATGACAGGTGATGATGATTACACATAAGATTGAAATCAGCGAAATATTGTGCCGCGGAGAACTACAGTGCTTACAATATATATATATATATATATATATATATATATATATATATATATATATATATATATAAGAGAAGAAAAACTTCGAACAAGGTAAAAGCACGATTGTGGCCTACGTTTCAGCAAAGAGAACTTGCTTTCCTCAATCGTGCTTTTACCTTGTTCGAAGTTTTTCTTCTCTTGTGTTCTCTACCATCTTCAAAGTTCTACTACTCCCTATATATATATATATATATATATATTTATATAGTCATTATTGCCTTCATGATAAGTCGAAAACATCCCCAAAAAGATTCCCAGGCACGCATATATCGAAAGCTAGCTGCGTGCTTTATTTCCCTTGACATTAGCTCGTCTGCCCTTGAGTCCTAGGCCGACCTGTTTTGTTTGGTTGTCTATCGGCAGCCAATCTGTTAATTTCATAGTTATTTATGGTCAAGCTGTTGTACCTCAGATGCCGAACGTTACCAAACCATGCCCATACCCTTCGCGTAATTTGAGCTGCAATGTCCTCCACCCAAATCAGACCCTATTCTATGTAACTGTTTTCCTATCCGTAAGCGTAACAAATATCATTGTGTGTTCCAGGACCCGTTGCACCCAATTATGTTTCCTTTCAAGTCGTCTGGTGAGAACCCCACTATAATCTCCCTACGTCGTTGCTGGAAGAACGATTTCATATCATACAATTTTTTTGAGTGACAGAGGACGCTTTTTAAGTTCATTTCAATTATTACAAAAAGAAGTCCACTCCATGCTTATTTTGCTGGTAAATTCAATTTCAAGGTTTGGAACAGCTACTGTGGCTTGCCCGAAAATATGTTTTCGGCTGCTGGTTTTACGACTTTATTACCTACCATGAAGTCACGCCTCTTAAAATACAGATTGGATAATACCATGTAATTTTTGTGTTCATTTTTAGGCTTGCAACCATAATTTATGTGCAGGATTGGAAAAGCATTCGCTGCAAATTCTGGCTGCTTTAACTCAACAAGACGATGTCGTCTGCAAACCCGAGGTGGCTGAAAAATTCTCGATTGATGTTAACACCGGTTTTTAGTCACTTACCATGTCTGAATAGGCTACCTGCTGTGAATATTTATGGGATATTGTGTCCCCTTGCCGAACACCCGTTTATACGAAAAATTTACAAGTTCTGTTATATAGCCGAATTGTTCTCGTACATCCCTCGTATAAATTTTTGAAGAGAGCAGTATGTGCCTCGTCGACGCCGTGATCCCGTAACACCTTAATTACTGCTGTTCACAGAGTCAAGTGCCTTTCCAGAACCCATAATTGCCTACGGGAGTGCGTTATACTCTGAACACTTTTGATTACCTGACGAATTGCCTGGATATGGTCTAAATTTGAGAAGCCCTTCCCAAAACCAGCATGTTCTTGCGGCTGTGTAAAATCGAAAGTGGCACTTATGGGACTACCGGGGTAAATAATTTGTAACCAACGGGGTGAGTATGATGGGTCTGTGATATTTAAACTCTTGGGCAACACATTTTTATACAGAAATAAATTTCCATTTTTCACGCCTTTCACGCCATTCAAGAGCTCAAGCAGTGCAAGAATAAGTGTGCAAGCTTTGTAAGCAGAACGCGCCTTTCGAGGCACAATATCGCAGCAGTAATGCCACTGCCCTCCTGCAGTTTTGCCATTCTTAGTGCCATTGCAACTTTATCTGTTGTAACCGGCAGAACCTGACCGACTTGGCTGTGAGGCAGGTATAGAAGAGAACTGTTTTGTGTAGACTTCCTCGGCAATGTTAGTGTTTGTCCTAAATATTGTTCGCTAGGCTACCTTATCAGGCCCGAAGTATATACAATGTATTTTTGCCAATATTGAACTTCCGTCTGGTATCTGTCAATCTCTTTCCGTATTTCAATGTTGCTTTACGTTTTGCAGCAATAAATGAACGGATGACGGCAGTCGCGCCTTTGCTGATCAATCTGAACGTGTCTGCGATTTGGATTTTCTCCATTCCTTTTTTCTAGTGCCTCGCAACTTGCTTTATTTGTTGTTCACGTCTTGCTTTTCTCGGAATACCTTGTTGATTTGTTCTCATGCGGATCGACGTTACTTCATTTGGGTGGTTTCGGGCTTCCCAACCCTTTACGCTCGAAGGGGGTCCTTCAGTGTGGGAAGTAGGTAGTAAGGCGAAACGCCGAAGGTCGAGAGAGGCGAGTCAGCGTGCTATTTCTAAATAGGCTAGGTGAAAGACAGGAGAAAAGAAAAAAACGAAAGGAATTGTATTCAACTAACAGCTTTGGCGATAGGCAGGTAGGGTGGTTGCGAACTGAGATACCCACATTTTGTAAGACCAATATTCTGTTCGGTTAAGATACCGTAAGGTTTCTAAGCTGCCTGTCGAAGCATATATACCAGCCAGCTCAAGGCAGTTGAAATTATGGATTATGTACGAATCTGTATTTTCTGTCCTATAGAGACTTAAAGTTTGATTGCAGAAAATAGAGTTTGGGATCATCGCAATAGGGTTCGGCAGGTTGAAGTGTTGCGGGAATGCTATCTAGGCTCTGTTGTGAGTGTCGGCCTGATGCCCATTTCGGTGTAATTTCATACGTTGAATCGTTTCTCTAATATGCTGTGTCTGGCAGGATAAGCATTGTATTATGGGCAGGATATACACATTATTTGCAGGATATTCACATATACACATTGGCAGGATATACACAATGGCAGGATATACACATTGTTTGAATAATTGCACGTGAAGCTTGATTTCTTCTTGTCAACGCATTGGTTGGCAGTAGTCCGTCTGCAGATGTTCGCAAGTCTTGCATCTAGGACGGCGGCAATGGCTTTAGACTTGTTACTTGGAAGGGCCATTTTCGGAATGCACTTAAATCTCTTTTAGGTTTAGCTACCTCTTGGGGCTTCTGAGAACGCCTTTTGGAGTGGATCATTACTGGCACAAATGGGGTAGTATTTTTGTTGTTTATGCTAGAAAGCGCGTTTGAGAATTCGATTGTTAAGGCTTGGGGCCAGCCGCTTTTGTTTGGACGTTGTTGCTTGAGCGCTTCGTCCTATTCGATCTTGGATGCTCTATCGTAAGGCAATGCGAGCGAGCTGAAGAGGCTATTACTGCTTGCCAGGGTGGACATTACTTCATTACGGCTTTTATACAGTCTTTGCTATCACTGCATACACTTCTTAGTCTGGTAACCTGTCCTAAAAAGATACCTTGTTTGCATTGTTTAAGGAAATGGCTAGTGTAGTTAGGTACTGTTGCCTGTCCGTTGAATTCCTTTAAATTTTTCTATTCAGTTTACCACTGTGAAGAACAGCAGTAGTGTCTAGGAAGTTCACTTGTTTATACCAGTACTAGCATAGCAATTTTGGCGTCGGGTGCAAAGAATTCGCATGCCAAATGAAACTTTCATGGGCTGTGTGGCTGTGCTTTCAAATTATGAAGATGCCATCTATGTATCGACAGTAAACCTGGGGTTTGTGGAGGAAACACTTTAAAATGGAAGCTTCAAGTGGTCCTATAAAATGTTGGCGAAGATGGGCGCAAAAGGAGTCCCCGTGCTGGTTCCAAATACTTCCAAGTAGTGAGATGAGTCAAACTCAAAATAGTTGAGTTATAACAAATTTAATAAGTCTGTAGACTTACAACGCATGTTGGGGCTGGTTTTCAGCTTAGGCCTTTGATGTAGGATCGATTCCTTCGATGATGGCCACGTTCGTATAGAGGGCGGAAACGTCTAGGGTCCCCAGAATGCCGTCATTGGGTATTTGCCTACCATTGTTGCTTCTATAATGCGTAGGAAGTGTGGGGTGACCTTGAAAAGTGAAGGAAAACAATTCGTAATGACAGCCCAATGGTGATGCAGAAACACAGACAGTGCTTGCGTAGGGGTGTTGTTCTTAAAAACTATAGGTCTGCCCAGATTGTCAGCTGAGAACAATGCTTCTGCAGGGAATTTATGAATTTTGGAAGCAGGTAGAGATGTCCTGCTTGCTTGTTTGTCGTTCTTATAAAGTTTAGTTCGGTTGTAGTGATTATTTCTCCGGCCAGCAGATCTGTGAGAGGGCGAAGGATCGTTTGGCTGCATTTGTTGCTGGATAATGATTTAAACGCTGATAGTGGCCAAGGTTGTTAAGCTGCCTGTAGGCCTCACCTTTACATTTTATTAATAACATGACAATGCCACCACCTTGTTTGCCGGTTTATTGAACATGTCCATTCTGGCTACTAGGCAATTTAGAGTGACTTCCTCTGCGTGGGTCAATTTTTGCATTTATTTGATTACTTTATTGTGATTATTATTTCTTTTCCTACGGATTGTATATACTAATCGGGATATGAACATTCCTCAGCTTTTGGCGTCGAAGTGCTTGGTGCATGAGTGCGTGGTTGTTATGTCGGTATTGTGCTGATAATCAGACAAAATTTCCTGTATTCTCATTGTGCGAAAAAATTTGGTGAGATCCTTGTGTTATTCGTAGTCAGTCATGTGGTTGTTGGCAGGGGAGAATGTGAGGCCTCGTTCTAGGATAGTTGTTACGGTTGTCCATAATGTCTCGGAAATATCTATATAAGGTTGCTGTTACGCTCGACGGGGGAGCCGGATACTACCATCTGTTCTTTAATGGCTGTCATGTTGCTGTTACTCGTACGGTGAAACCTAGGTTCTACACTTTGATTATTAGCGGGAGGTAAAAATTTCACCGTAGCAGATTATGATGTGTCTGTAGAGGACGTGCAATGATTAGAGCAGGAGGTTTGATGATGCAATCTGAGTGCGGCCAAACGAGATGGTCACGTTCAAATATACCTGTGTTTCTTGCACAGGTCGTCTTCTATTACAGTTTCTAAAGGCATCAAGATCAATTTTTTCTTGCTCATCAGGTAGAAAGATTTTAATCTGCTTAACTAAAACACTAAGTTGTTTGTCAAAGTGTTCACTAAGAATATAAAGTAGGGAAAGCGATGCACGCCCCACGGTGTCTCTTTCCAATTATCTTCAAGTTTAGGGGGGAGAACTCCAAGGATACAAATAGGTTTAAGGCAGACATTTTTGTCGATTTTCCTTACAAGAAGTTGGCACTTCAACTCGCGACAGCCCTACATGCCCATCCCAAAAGCTGTCACTTGAATACAATTTATTTCGTTTTTTTTTCTCTTTTCTCCTGTCTTGCTCCTAGCCTATTTCGGCATAGCACTCCCACTGGCCTCACTCGACCTTACCCATTTCCTCTTACTATCTACTTTCCACACACACGCAAACAAAACGAAAAAGGTAAACAAAAAAAAGAAAAGAGATCCTTGAATCTACCGTAAAGCTCAACGTAAACCCTGCTGGCGGATACCCCTTCTATTCTTCTACGATAACTAGCCTCCCAACCCGGAATTCTGCCGACTATACCGGCTGTTGTTGTTTACGAGTGTTCTCTCTTGCACCACAGTAACATTGTAATTGCCGCCTCAATGCACCCCCTTTTGTCACAGACTTCCGAGAAACCTCTTTTGAGTCTCCCGGCCCCACCGCAGCCCAGCTTATACCAACCTCTTCTCTTCGCCCCCCCCCCCCGGCCCTCTCGTAGTCTTCCCTCTTTCTCGCTGGCGGGGCCCTGTCGCAATAACTACATCTTCGTTTCTCTCTCACTGTATCCCTCCTTTCAACCTACTATTGACCCGATCTGCTTTCCTTCCGCCACTCTCACTGCAAACAACCTCCCCCCTCTCTCCTCAACTAAATCTCTTTATCTATATACAGTGTGCCAGAGATGAGCTTTGATACCTCAAAAAAGAAGTCTCTTGTCGATATGTTGGCAAAGGTTTGAGGCTGCTGCCTTTTCCAAGGTGTTATTTCTATCTGGTTACCGTCTTAAAAACCTCAGTGTACCCTTGCCTTCGTCAGATGGGACTTGCGTTCATCAGACTACAGTCACATGGATTTGGTGCCACAAACATTTAAAACGAATTTCTTATATAAATCTGCGAAAAACTGTGAGAAGGATAGAAATATGTTTCGGAAGCAGAGAGTGTGCATACACTGGAGCTATGCTTGGATGAAAGAGGCCCTAAGAGCAAGGGAAGTGCGCCTGGAAATTGCTAACACCAGAATAGAAGGTCATTTTTGTGAACTGGTCACCCAGGCTACTGTATCGCTACAACTTCTGCCTGAATACAGATACATATTCTCAAACAGGTCCGATCAGGTGTTGCGCGAGAACGTTTTGATTTTCGAAGCACTGATGTCACATCATAACACTGCGCTTTCTGTGAACCCGAAATGTTTTTATTCCCTTTTGGATGATTATGAGGGGTCGGTACACAATCAGCCCCTGTCAGTCGCTAGCTTAAACGACGTGAATAAAAAAATTGTCATGCGCCTATGGAACAGAACCGAGTGGACCTGAGCACGATGCATGTCGGCCGGGCATAAGAAGAAAAATCATTTTTTTTTAGAAGAGCAATGCACGCACTCTCTTGTTGGTAGTAACTTATGTCATTGTAAGGAGTAAGAACATACACAAAAATTACTAGAATCATCTTACACACGATTTTGACACCGAGCATGCAGCTATAAAAAGATAAGTGCTGTGGTTTTGCCAGAGGGATACTCCTACACTCACTTTAACATCGACTAAGGCAGGTATGTGTAGCCTGCAGATCGTAAGTTTGCAATGATAACGTTTCAATTTTAACTGTTCTTTACGTGCAATCATAAGTAATAAAGTGCCATGAGCGAGGTTTACATTAGCTAACAAGACTGTAGTAGCGGTTGCTGCTACAAATTACCGTATGGAACAATCTTGATTCTCAGCACGGAGACAACGAATATTAAGGTGCGGATTACGGATGTCTGTATCTGAGCCGGCCATTTTATCACTACTGCAATAAAAAGAAAGCATTTTCTGACTCAGTGAAGGACTTTCCTGTATGACAAGCTCTGCTATGACAAACGAACATACTTGATGAAACACCCTGTTACAAATTAGCCTTGTATGTAACACCACAGGGAAATGGGTTGAGGTGTCCGAAAGTACATTTGAAATAGTGCGTGCCCGTGCGGCATGAACTCACTACTTTCTTGCACAATTTTCTTTGCAGGTCCTGATACATGATATAGAGAGGAATGAGTTCATAGATCTTGAGGCAGGGCACGCTGTGCTGTACAAGGTAGAAGTGCAGCTGGCAAGCAAGTTGGCCAATTCAGCAGAAGCGAGCATTGCCACGGTAATTAGCGGCGCTTTTTCAATGAAAGTGAGCCACCATTGTATGCCAGAGGCAGTGTTAGGCTTTGCATCGTTCACTCGGTGCCCACCCACTTGAAAAGGTGCAAGCTTCCACCTTCAAGAAAGAACAGCAGTAAAGAAATCAAGCCATACCAAAGTATTTTTGAGTCAAAAACAGAAACACTTGCACGTGTTCTGAAAGAACCTCATGCAACCTTGAAAAGGGTAACTCATGTTTGTCTCAAACAAGCATCGCAGCACCTGTCAGGCAAAATGAACATGAATTACGGTATACTTTTGGAGCATCCTTGGCATGCTGCACTTTTTTGTGTTCAAACGTGAAACAAAATCCTGGAAGATACTTTCTTGCAGGCACCTCTAGGAGCTGTGCATTTGCCTTACGTCTTATTTTTGGTTTTGCTTAATTGAACATTTTTGTAGGGTGTCTGAGATCTTCGTCACTTTTACCACTACTAGGGTGTCTGGATATCAGCTCGGATAATCACATGGTGCAGTCAAAGGCTCCTTTATGAATTACATAGGGAAATGTAGCTGGTGCTTATTTGTGATGTATAGTGCCCTTGAGAATGTAAGTGTATCGTATTACCACGGCAATGAGTAAATGCCTTATGCTAAAGGGTTGTTAAAATAATGGACGTTTGCGAAATGAGAAATACAAAGGCCGGAATACGGAATGGTACAAGAGTGTTTTATACGTTGTACACAGACATGCATATGCCTCGTGTGAGCGCGTGTACATACACACATGCGTGGTGTGTGCGTGATCGCGTAAATACATACATACATACCTAATTGTTTTACTCCCATCTATTCGTTGTCATGCTCTCATGTTTATAATACGTTTTCTCAGAATAATTGATTGCATATGATGCTCAGTCCATAGAAGCACTTTTGAGGCAGGTTGTGTGATTTTACGCTGCCACCTCGATTACTCCACAGGCGATTCTGTCCACAAGCCCACACCAGTGTCTGTGAGATGGTCAATGGTCAGCGTCCCAATGTGACATGGCGCCAGGTGCTTGCTGACACGGTGCTCAATCGGCCGACTGTTGGCCTGATGTACAGACACCTCTTATGATTAGAAGAGTACAACAGCGATGAGCCAGGAAAGCTCTGATACACGATACAGTTGAGCGCCTCCACTGACACAGAGAGTGTTCAGCCACTGCTTATATCTTGGCTCCTCTTTTGGAACTGAATGCTACAATACTTGCGCGCCCTGAATGAGGTGAGTGGTGCGGGCAGTTTTACCTGGCCCACGTTGTTGCTGACAACTTGTGAGGAGTATTTGAAGCCAATTCTACAAGTAGCGAGTGCGTGAATCTAAGGATAATGGCGCAGGCTGAGGATGTTGTTGCGGAGAACAAAAACCAAAGTTGTGTATTGATATTTGGTTCAAAATGGTAAGATGCAAAAGGGTAGGTATTATGACCCCACCTGTCATGCAAAACAATGATGCAGATTCACAGGAGAGAGGAAGTGTCTGACAAGTATAGACAGAAGGCATTGCAGACATGAAATGCAGTCCGAATGACAACTAAAAAATACTGAAGAACAACACATATGTACAGATAAACATTCAGAAACTTGACCGTTTTTCATTTCTGTACATGGCAGCTGAACGTTTTCCAGTGATCATGACCCAAATCGCCCAATCCCAAGCAATACTACAAAATGCGGAACTGTTAGTCATAGCAACAATGAAAATATTTATTAGAACATTTGGTTGGAGTCCGCGCTGAAAGTACAGTCCCTGCTTGATTCTAATAATGAACAAAATTGGATGATAGCTTGTGTGGAAAGCGATGCCGACAAGGTTGCCTGGTCCGGCGATTTGTCGCCAAACTGTCCCCTTATAGAATTTTACCGGCGGAAATACCCATACCCACTTTCTACAAAATTGGTCTGATGTGACTTTTCACTGCATTTCAGCCATTGCTAGAAACCAAAGAAACAGAACTTTTACGTGGATGACCGTTATATGACAAAGGCTAGTGCTGGTCCCACCATACAGCGCTACTTACTGGCCCAAATCAAAATCTGCATTGCTCTTTTTATTATCCTGCAACTAAAATCGTAGGAATAGTCTATAGGAATAGCCAATCAGTTTAGTAGGCCCTCTGTTTAAATTGATGCTTCAATAACTTATGGGAGCTTGAGATGGGCATAGTCGTTGAAATTATGTATCACGATGTATACTAGGCACAAGAATGTAAGGAGGCTGCGAAACAAGCAACACAATTTGTGCAGAAAACGCCCATTCCAAGTCACGCATATTCTTTGAATGGTGCCCCTAAACCTGCAAGTCTACCAGTGGTTGACTACTGGTAGACTGTAGTCAACCGCTGTCGCTTTCCCGAATCACAGCAAATGAGTATTGATTGGGGTGTTTTCGCTAAAGAAAATGGTAGCTGGCCCAACCTGGTTTATGGCTAAATTCTCAGCTGGGTGCTGCTCGTCCCAGCTGTGTGCTACTGGAACCAGCAGCGCCCAGATTAATATTTCGCCATAAACCAGGGGGGCGCAGCTAGAGTTTTATTCATCCGGAAGCGATGGGAGATTTAAATGCCTGTGATTTCGACGCATTCGACGCATCGCATTCGACACATCGCATGAAATTCGTTCAAGGCCAGGCGTTGCTGGGTCACTAGTTTTGTGGAACGATTCAGGTTTAGCCTCTGGCGATGGACATCTGTGTGCACAAATCAACCCCTTGACATTGAGGAAAAGCTTGTCACACCCCAGCGCTTTGTTATCAAAAAGGAACTCTAAAAGGAGTGCAGACTAGGCCAGATCTGTAACCCCAATCAGACCCCATTGTATGCCTGTGGCCACTCAATGAGAAGGGCACAAATCTAGTGAAAGTGAAAACTGCAGGCAACGAGAAGTAGCGCTGTGTTGCAAGTCCCTGATGTTGTGTTGCATAGCCAATTGGCAAAAGTAGCGGCCCTAAATGATTTTTATGCGGTATTCTCTTTCAGCTGGGAAACCTTTCCCTAAAAAGTCGTACAAGTCCATGAGAATGCATGGATGAGTGGTGCGCTCACAAGAGACTGGGTGAAGACTGTTTAGCAATGCCATGTGCTTAGCAATTTAGACTGTACCTCCTGGTCACTTCTACCGTATTTACTTGACAGCAGCTGTTAAGTTCGTGCTTTCAGAAAGTGGTACAGACATTGCCGTAATACCCGGCAGATTGGTGAGCCAGCTACAACCACTCAACGTGGCCATCAACAAGCCATTTAGGAATATGCCGCGGAAGCGTTACAGTGACTGATTGATGCTGCACGACCAACAACCCACAGCTACCAGGCGCATAAAGCGTGCTTCAATTAACCATGTAGCAACCTAGGATCACCGTCGACTTGGCGAAAATTTGGCTGACCTAATTGTGCTGGTCTTCCGTAACTGCCGCGTCTCGAATACGCTTGGCGGAAGTGAGGACAGCGCTTTTGGAAGAGGACAGCAATATCAATGTAAAAGAGAAGTGAGCATTGAACATGTATTACAAGCACCATAAGCACAATATAGTGCATGTTCTAGTCTCAGTGCGACACCTGTTTTATACTCGCTTACATTCGACGTAAGCTTCTCTCAATTTGTAAACTTCTAAATATCGAAAGTCTACTAGAATTCAGGCTGGCATAGATTCACGTGTATATAGTAACTTTATATTTCGAGCGGTCTTGTGAGGAGTGCATTTTGAATTCTTTCTGCCAACTTTGTCCCATGTCTCGGATGTGAAAGTAGTATTGTAAACCCCAGCTGTGGGTATAAAAAGAAATGTCATAAATTTTCAGCGTGGCTTTGCTGCACTTAAGGCAATATCGCAGAATGGTTTCAGATAAGTTTTTAGGAAATTGGCATTATCAAAGCTCATTTGTTGAAAAGTTGTAGTGTTCGCAGCAATGAGCCTCTTCGCAGTTCCTGTTAAAGTAGCGATTTTATTTTAACTGCTTCCATTAATTTTCCTTGGTGCTTGTGGCGTTTAACTTTTACGAAGACAAGGGGCTACCGTACTTATTTGAATTTAGGCCGGCTTCGATTGTAAACCGACCCATGAAGTTTGAAGGTCATAAAGTAGAGTTATCTTGAATTTAAGCCGAATGAAATTAGTACTGGACTTTGGACCAAATGATTCGCTTTTTTGCGCTTGCGGCACCGTCTTAGCATGTTCGATACTGACACGTCGACATCATCTTTGTGTACACCGCTGTCGTTTTTGTTGCTTAGCTCTTCCCACGGTGCACTGCCCTCACTGCCGTCCAGCACATTTAAGACGCTGCAGTTATGAAAGACACGCGCAATTACCTCGGCTGGAATTTCTCCCCATTCTGCAGTCACCCTACTTTGCTACTTGGCTGAGTGAAGAGCATGTGATGCGCCTGGTAGGTGCCAGTTGGTGGTTTTACCGCGTGAACCGGTCATCGTAACTCTACCGCAGCCAGTCCCTAAATGGCTTCTTCATGGCCTCATTGAGTGGTTGTGGCTGGCTCATCATACTGACCGGTAATCTCGCAATGTCTGTACAGCCTTCTGAGAGCCCGTATTTAAAATCTGTCAAGTCTCCATGGTAGAAGTGACCCCTAGGAGTGACTAGGAGTGACTCACTAAACAGCAGAGCCCTCGGTACTGCCAGTCTTCACCCAATCTTTGATGAGGGCACCCTCATCCACACATTCTCGTGATCTCATTCAACAGTGTTTTTAGAATAAATTTTTTCAGTAGGAAGCCTTCCCCTTAAAAATAATGTGGGCGGCAGCTTTCACCCATCCCCTGTGCAACATGCCGTCATGGTGGTGCGCAGCTTCTCGCCGCCCGAAGTTTTCACTTTTACTTGTTTAGCGCCCTTCTCATTAACTGTGAAGGCCACCACCCTGCCCAAATACACTGGTGTATTATTGGGGTTACTGATCTGTCCCACTCTTTTTCCGGCGGCTTCTTGACAACAAAGGGTTGGAATGCATCTAGCGTCTACTTAATATCAGGGGCTAGGTTTTGTCCCACAGACGTCTGCTAGCACACGCTGATCCCGACCTGCTTCATAAAAAGAGTGACCCAGCCATTTCTGGCCTTGAGCTGAGTACATGGGGCGCCTCGAATGCTTTCAATCTCCCTTCCCTTTACCTGTATTATCTCCATCGTCAGAGGCATTTCACCTTCTACTACTGCCGGATAAAATCAGCGACATCCTTCCCCACCTCGTGGTGTGGACCTTTCTAGGGTCTTGTGAAGGCCATTCGCTTGGCAGCACCGTTTAAAAGTTTGTTTTACTGTTTGCGCCTTCAATACACATTTTTCTCATCCATGCTAAATTCAAGCTGTGGTTGGAGATTTGAGATTCTCTTTACTTCTAAGACTACCTTCTGCTTAAAAACCAGTGTAATGACACCGCTTGGTGGGCACCATTGTGCTGTGAACACAGGTGTTTCCCAGAGTAACTTGGCAATGCTAACAATGAAGCACGGAACATTGACAGCTGTGTCCACGACGTTTGAATAAGTCAAACGAAGCCTGTAAACCTGCAAGCTCTAGGACTGTGGGTGTGAGACGGCGTTCAATATCATGGAAATGCACAAAACTCGCATACTTGAATCTACGACAGCTCCCGACTTTTCTAAAAATCTTTTTAAAAACAGTGCCGCCCAACATACGTGTGATTACGGTTATATTTGTTCACAGTATTACACATGAGTGCAAGAAAATTTGTCTCAGTGGGCCCTTTCAGTCTGCTGGTCTACCATTCATAGGGCTATTTTTTGTGTGCGTTAATTTTTGTGCCTCTACACGTCTTCACCCCTTTGAAGTCTGGTAATGTAACCCACTTTTTAGCCATTCCCATACAAAACTATTTTGACAGTATATGGTACTGTGAAGAAAACTCTCAGGACTATGGCATACCCACCGAGCCACCATGGTGGACGATGTTCTCAGTAGTTTTTTCTATTCCTAGAGGCTGTGTTGGGGCTGTGTACCCATTTATCAGGTTCGGGATAAGACATGCTCAAGAACTCTGCTTATTTACGTTGTATTGAGTGAAAAAGGACTGGTGGACAATGTCGACGATAAAGATTTTTTCGAGAATGGAAGCTTTCTTTCTAATATGGGACATGGAGCTTATATAAAGCAGTGGATCCAGCTTCATTGCTTCATTGGCCTGAGAAAGGTGTATTATTGATGCTGGTAGTTGTTTTCCCCAACTGATTGTTTGTTAACCGGTCTTTGACACACAAGGGTCCTCTCGACGTATTTGCAATGGTATCTCAACCAAGTGAACTGGTGACAGATTTAGCAAAAATTTCACAAGGGTTTCATGAATTCCTACGAAATTGAATTCCCGTCTCAGCTAAGTCACTGCGAAATCGTCAGCAACATTACAGCTGATGATGCTGTATAGATGGGTCATGACAGTGAATGCTTTTAGTTTGCTAGAGAGTTATGCTACCCCTGCTCCGGTTCCTCGAGGCTGTAAATATTACCTTTTCCTGCGACCAACCATCTAATATGCCATTCAATATTTAGTGGACTGATAAGCATCCGTAGCAGCAAAGAAAGCGTAACTCGAAAATTTTGTGCAAGGCAGGTTTGAACGTTTACTTTGCTTGTTTAGAGTCAGTCGTACACCACATTGTGATGAAATTAGAAGCTAACGTAGCTACAGAGACTGATCATGAATGCATTACAATGGCGACCAACAACATGTTATTGTTCTAAGAAAAGGAAATGTGATACACTGAAAGCTTGTCTGTTCCAAATGGATAATTTAAAATTACTGCTAATATAAATTGAAGTCCAGAAACTGGCGAGGGAAAACTCACGATAATTCGAGTGGAACGGTATTCACAACAGCCAGTTCTAACTAGCTGCCCCTGGCTTTCACACTCTTTGGATATATAATCATTGGCCCATAGGGAATACAGTGCATTTGGCTACAAAACAAATAGTTCATTTGACTGGCTCGCCAGCACTCTGGAGCATGCCGTAACATGTTTGGACTTTCACAGTGGGCGCTGCTATTGTTCGGCTGAAGCTGTTGCAGGATTTTGTAGTGCCTGACATGGGGCCTGCGATCAGCTCGAGTTGAAGAATAGGCCCGGAAAAGCTGAACTCATTCCTAGCTCCTTCTTCCTAATTCAAAATACACTTAACTTGAACAAGTTTTTATTCTTTTTAGGGTTCAAATTAACGAGCTTCTACTCTATTTCATCACTCTCATCTACAGCCTGGTTTTGTCCACTGCAGGATAAAGGCCTTTCCCTAGACCTCCAGCTCCTTATTTACACTTGCAGCACTGTTTTATTCTTGATTCAGTTTAAACTTCATAGCAAACTCAATTTAAATACTTTGGCTACGGCATCAAATTGTTGCAGTCATTTTTGGTTGCCTTAACCATGGTGTCAGGCGTTGTGTTTCATTTGTGTGAGTGTTAAAAGTTTGAGCTTCTCTTACGCAAACTGTTTTTGTGTCTTCCTGATTTTCCGGTTTTCGTTGCTTTTTCAGGTGCAAGGTTCCCCTCGCACCCTGCCTGTAGGAGGGGACGCATATGACCAGCTTTGTTTTCTTTCACCCTTACCGTTTACAGGGCTGTTGTGATTTTTTGCGCATTGTTTTGATATATAATGTAAAATTCCCGAGGACGACTTACAGGTTTCACATTTTTTTAGCCTGCTTTACGACTTTCAAGCACCCAGCCAAGTGGGAAGACCGTAGATCTTATCAGTTTTTGTCACATCAGTCGGGCAGTACCTTTTTATGTATATAAAACGATTGTACATAATTGCAAAATCTGAATAATGTCGGTTGCGCTTTGTTCTAATTTATTACGTTATGTGCTTTTGTGTGAAACAACAATTTTTTCCAATTTGTATTTGGTCGTTACCCCAAAATAAATCTGTGTTAAGAATGTCAGAACCATTTTTCATTCTTGCATGATGAGTTCCACCTTGCATAAGGTATGAAATTACAAGGGTACCAATAGAGAATGTATTTATTTTTTCTTTAAACCGCATCTATGCTGTAGGCCAATAAAAAATCAGTAGCCAAGTACTCCAATCCAAGCTGTGGAGAAGCAACCATGGGACTTCTAAATACCACCCGAAATTCCAACATATAAATAAATCTTTTTAATGGAGATTAACATACTGCTCTTTCTTTCATTAAAGGCTCCCAAACGTTTTGTTAATTCAAAAAGAAATTTCTATAGCACTACCTAATACTTCCTGGGCGGACAAAACCTCAATTCTGGGCTTGTAAAAGCTACCCAACAATGCATTAAAAACTACCATAACGTTCCTAAAACTCGGAAGAAACTCCAGTAAAAAGAAATAAATGCCCCTGTAGCCTTCCTGAAAACAACTCTAAAGTTCTATATATGCTCCCCCAAGAGAGGGAGAATATCCTTCTCAAATACCTAAAAATTCAGTAAACATCACTTGAAAACGCCCCTGAGGATGTTATAAATGCTCCATGCCACCCTCCTTAATTTCTCCCAAGGCTCTCTTGAAACTCCCTAAATGCCACATTTCTATCTCCTGAAAACATTCTATTTTGGGGGAGTAAATGAAAGCTCCCAGTCCTACGCCAAACCAAAAACACATAAAAGGAGGATCACTAGAGGACAGGTGATTTAGAACCTCTCTGGGGTATATATTTTTTAGAGTGTGCCGCGGCACAGCTACGGCTGGCTACAAACTACGCGTGAGCAACCCCAACAGCCACACCCGTGTGGAAAGCTCGAGGGGACTGAACGCGCAGCGCGACGGTCACGAACGAAACGCGGAGTGGCCACAGCCGTTTCAAAGAACACCCTATTCAGATCGTGACATCACCAAATAGAGGCGATGTTCCTGGACCAGGTGAAGCGCCTACAAACATACGGATGCCCTGAGGACCACATCCGCTACGTGTCAAACAAGTTGCTGAGTGAAGAGCCTGTAGGAATGCGTCCCAAGGCGCGCAAGTAACGCAGGACCACGACGGTCATCCCATACGTTCATGGTGTCTCACAGAATATAAAAAAGATTGTTAAACGCTCAGGGGTGTGGGATTTGTTTTCTGCGCTGAAGAAGTTGGGCGGCCTTTACAAGGAGGTGAACTCAGAACAACCTAGGCGCTACGTCTGGAACAAGAGACACACTAGGCGTTCTGCCGAGTGTGCGACCAAAGCACTGTACCAGATTCCGGTCTCCTGTGGTCTCTCGTATATTTGACAAACGGGACGATGTGTGAACGTCCGTCTTCGTGAACACGCTAACAGCAGCAAATCCGCTACCGGTAGTAACTTTGCCACACAAGTTGCTTCGTGCGCGAACGTGCCCCTATGTGAGCCGTTGTTTGAGCATTGCCATGTTCCTAGGCGCTACGGTGACCAAAGAACACGCGATATCTTTGTAT
This sequence comes from Haemaphysalis longicornis, assembly GCF_048455015.1. Lineage (NCBI taxonomy): Eukaryota > Metazoa > Arthropoda > Arachnida > Ixodida > Ixodidae > Haemaphysalis > Haemaphysalis longicornis. Next base: position 87,575,597 of record NW_027526445.1, read on the forward strand.
CCTTTTCTATGCACGAGCGTGCTGGCGCATGCGTTAGCAAACCGTCTGTCGACTTGTTGCGAAAGGAGAAGCATATCTACAATCTTAACTTTATCTTGTTTGAGTATGCTTCCTAGTTTTTCGTAAATTGCCTGCGCGCAATATTATTTCATTCCGTTGTCAGTAGCGCCCGTGTTTGTCTTCTCTCGTCTTTTGTGCCGTTTTTTGCGCTGTTTTTGCCTTCAGTATGAACCAACTACCCCGTCTTCACACTTTGGTACCTGCTCGTACATATGAGCAGCGGTGACGTTGCCTAAACTGCGTTCACTCGAATGCCTGTCGGTTGTTCTCGAGATGCAGCTACCTTTGAGAGGTTCATCGATCGTGTTCTCGGGGAGGCAAAGTGGCGGCATGCCATGGCGTGCTTCGACGACATTGTCTTGTATTCTCGCACCTTTGAACAACACATTAAACATCCGGAAGATGCTCTGACTATTTTGCAGGATGCGGGTATTACCCTAAACAAAAAAACTCATATTGCGGAGACACGCGTCTCTTTGCTTGGATTCACCATCGACAGTTGCCGCGTCTTGCCGTGCGAGGAAAGATGCGAACTTTGCTCGACTATCCCTCGCAGACAGACATCAAGGCATTGAGACGCTTTTTGGGAATGGTAAACTACTACAGGCAGTTTATCACCGTTTTCGGGGCTCAGCAGGTGCTATTGACCACACTGTTAAGGAAAATGTTAGCTGGAACTGGAATTAGGAGCTGGGGGAGGCTGATCGCACCCTCATTAAAGCTCTCGTCGACACAGTCGAACTGCGGCTGCCCGACCTGCACAAAGAGTTCATGATTCAGTCTGATGCGAGCGGCCTTTGATTGGGCGCGGCGCTTCTGCGGAGCATGAAGGTTTTCTTCAGTCGGTCGCCTTTGTCAGCCGGTCGTTTACACCCGCAGAGCGAAATATTCCGTGACGGAAGGGGAGTGTCTCGCGATATTTTTCGGTCTGCGCAAGTTGGACTTGTACGTCAACGCCGTTCCATTCGTGGTAGAGACGGACCAGCATCATTATCATCAACAGCCTATCTACGCCCACTCCAGGGAAAGGCCTCTCCCATTATTCTAAAATTATGCAGGTCCTATACTATTTCCGACAAATTTTTTCTCGCGAACTTCCTAATCTCCTCTGCCCATTTAACTTTCTGCTTCCGTCTGCCACGCTTGCCTTCTCTAGGGATCCACTCTGTTACCATTAATAGCAACGGTTATCTTGCCTTCGAGTTACATTCCCTGCCCACATGCATTTGTTCCTAATTTATACTAACGTGCCCTTAACACGCGTTTGTTCCCTGATCCACTCCGCTCTCTTCTTGTCCCTTAATGTTACACCTATCTTCTTCCATTCCATTGCTGGCTGAGTCGTCCTCAATTTAAGTTGAACACCCATAGTGAGGCTCGCAGTTTCTGCCCCATAGTTGAGAACAGGTACGATGCAGCTGTCATACACTTTCTTCTTTAGGGACAATGGACGGCAGCTGTTCATTATCTGAGAATGCCGACCGAATGCCTTCCACCCCATTCTTATCCCTCTAAGTATCTCAGACCCATGGTTGGGATCGGGGGTCAAAACACGGCCTAAGTACATATATTCGCTTACCACTTCTACTGTCTCGACAATTTTCTCAAATCGCTGTGCTTTCCTGAGGTTATTGATCTATATATTAGTTTTCTGCTTATAATGTTCAGGCCCAAGGTTCTACTCGGTTTGTCCAGTGCGGTAAGCATGCTTTGAAATTCACCTTCCGACTTACTTAGCAAGGCAAGGTCATCTGCATAATCTGAGGTTACCGAGGTATTCTCCATTAACCCTTATTCCAACCTGTTCGCTATGTAATGTATGGAATACTTCGTGCAAACATGCTGTGGATAACACTGGATAGGTTCTTTCCTCTTGTCTGACGCCCTTCCTTATAGGTATTTTACTCTTATTGTAGCGCCACCTGTCGAGACACAGCCCGCATGCGCGAAGCGCTGGCGCAAGCCAGAAGGGAATCGTACAGCCGCGCTGAAAGGGGAAACGCGTCCCAAGTGATTGGCCATGCCGAGTAAGCTTCTTACATCGGTGACACTTTTCGGTGCGCTGAGATTCTTGATAGCACTCACTTTAGCTGGATCAGGCTCAATTCCGTTCCCCTTCAAATTATGTCCAAGAAATCGCACTTCATTAACACCAAACACGCATTTTTCTTTGTTCAGGGTCACGTTGGAACTAGCTAAGCGCGACAGAACCTGGGCTAAACGTTCATCATGCTGGGTTTTCGTTTCGCCGACCACTAAGACATCATCCATGACGTTGACAACGACTGGCAGGCCAAATAAAATTTCGGACATTCTTTTCTGAAAATATTCAGGAGCGGACATTATTCCGAATGGAAGTCTGCTAAAACAGTACCTCCCGAAAGGAGTCAAGAACGTAGTTAGCTCTTCGGAGTCCTTACTTAGACGAACTTGGTGAAACCCCGAGAAGGCATCAAGCTTGGAGAACCACTTAGCACCTGCCAGAGATCCTAGAGCTTGGTCTACCGTAGGCAACGTAAAGCGCTCACGAACAACGCACTTATTTAGCTTGGTGAGGTCTACGCACACTCTTAGCTCTCCCGACTGCTTCGTGACCAGCACGATTCCGGCGCCCCACTCAGTGGGGCCGTCTACTTTTCTAATTATCCCCATGCGCACTAGTCTCTTGATCTCTTGCTTTAGCTTGCCCATGAGGGGAATCGGCACTCTCCGCGGGACTGTTGTGGCATGGGGGATAGCCCCAGGTTGTAGCCGGATAGTGTACACTCTTGGAATTGTCCCTAGGCTACAAGCGGCATGCGGAAAAAGTACCTCGTATCGCTCCTGATCTGCTGTCAGTGAGTCGGCGAATTTCACAACGCCTAAGGCCTCCAAGGCTGGCAGCCCCAAAAGAACGTCACGTAGTGGGCTTACAACATAGCAAGTTTGACGGACAGTTTCCGCTTTCTATGAAATTTCAGCCACAAACTTGCCTAGTACATTCAGCTTATGGCCGCCCGCACCCAGCAACACTTTATCCGCCTTATCAAGGTGTGTGGGCAACCCTGGAAAAGTAGACGGTAAAACAGACACTTCTGCACCTGAATCCACCTTAGCAACAATTGGCACTGCATTTATCGTAACTTGCACATAGCGCGCTTTCCCGTCCGCGTCAATTGCCCCAACAAAAGTTTTCCCGGTTTCGGGTTGGACCGCGCAGACGCGTACCTTTCTTTGCGAGGACACCCTTTTCTTGAGGCAGGCCTTGGCAAAATGTCCTTTGTTGCCACAGTTGTGGCACTTGGAAGATTTTGCCGGGCACGCAGATCTCGGGTGGGAGTTGCCGTCGCAGTAGAAGCACCGTCCCTGGTTTTGTTGCGGTCGTTTCTGGTGCATCATGGCGTCCACACTGGTGCCCTGTTCCTGAAGTTCCGGTGGGCTACCGGAGTGAACACCTTCCGGCCGGAGACACTGCTGCTGCTGTCGCACGGTTTCCTTGAGACGAGCCTTGGCCAGCGCCGATGCCAATGTCAGCTGCGGGTCCATCTATAGGGCCTCGGACAGTTGCGCGTCATGAAGACCGGCGACGAACTTGTCTCGGATGAGCCTTTTCTTCATATCTCCGAAATCGCAACGGTCCACAAGAACATGAAGTGCCGTCGCGAACTGGTCCACCGATTCTTGAGGCTGTTGCTGACGTCTGTGAAAACAGGCGCTTTCGTAAACAATGTTGCGCTCTTTGATGAAGTGACTGTCGAATTTCTGCTTTACTACGTCGTAACTTCTTGCTTCTTCTTCAGTCACCCCAAACGTAGAGAAGACTTCGCGTGCTTGGCGCCCCATTGTATAAAGTAGGGTGCGCACCTGGGCTTCTCCGGAGCGTTCGTTGACGGCTGTGGCGAAGCGGTAGTCATCGAAGTGGTCGATCCACGCCGGCCACTCTGACGTTTTGTCAAAGTCCAGTGGTGGCGGCTGCTGAAGGGCCGGGATCACCGTCGCAGGCTTGTTTTCCATTTCTTGGGAACGCTGCTGTACCCGGCCTCAGAGAGATAGTTGACGACCGCCCACTTCTGACACCATGTCGGGACACAGCCCGCATGCGCGAAGCGCCGGCGCAAGCCAGAAGGGAATCGTACAGCCGCGCTGAAGGTTACGAACGAAAGACCACCCGTTTATTCCGATGGCTGATAATATACACTCTCAAACATCACGTGACATACAGCTTGGCGGACGCAACTTGCGCCCGCTATCTGTTGTGGCGGAACACTTCGAACACCGGCGGGTGATAACAGCACACTACCATCATCATCTTCGTCAGCGCCACCATCATCATTGGGAGATGGGCCAACGGGGCCCGAAGGACACGCAGCACTCAGCACCGGGTCTCGGAAGGGACCCCTCGTTCTATGCGCCTCGTTCGGACCATGGCACAGCCAACTCAACCACAATAAACGTGGGCTCGGCCGCACTGCCTCATCGGCCGCCTACACTATCCTTATGGAGGATGATGGTAGCTGTGGATCCATTGTAAATATCCGGTAGTGTTTTTACATAATGCTCGTCTACACCCCGGTTCGTAATGCCGAAATGACGACTGAGGTTTCGACCGAGTCAAATGCTTTCTCACCATCTATGAAGGCTATATTTAGAGGTTCAGTATACTCCGCGCACATTTCTACCACTTGATTGATGGTGTAAATAAGATTAATTGTTCAATAGCCTTTATGAAACCCTGTTTGTTCATTGAGTTGACTGAAATCCAAGGTGGCACAAATTGTGTTAGCAATTACCTTGTATTTACCATGTAAACGACGGAAAGTAACCTGACACCTTTCTTAGGAATTAGGATAATGTTCGCGTTCTTCCAAGATTCGGGTACACTCGCGCTTATTTGGCTTTGCGTGTACAGGTTTGCCAGTTTTACTAGCGCAATTTGCCCGCCATCCTTCAAGAGGTCTGCTGTAATCTGATCTTCACCAGGTGCTTTGCCCCCTTTCGTTTGTTTCAAAGCCTCCCTTACTTCTTCGGTCGTTACAGGTAAGATGTCTATCTCTGCTGAACTACTTTATCATTTTAAATGCAGAGCAGTTCTTTAACTCACGATGTCACCCGGCGTTGTCGGCGTTGGCGTGCCTCGGCGTCCGCAACAGCCGTTCCAGGTGCGCCCTCTCACCCACTCCTCCTCGCCTGCTCTCCGCTGCTCCTCGCGTGTTCTCTTGCGTTCGTCGGCGGTCGCAGTTGATAAGCGCTGGAAGCAAGACCTTCAAATAGTACCTCGACGCAATCCAACATCAGCACCGAAGCACCAGTTCAAGACGTCGTACGATCGCCTTTGTCGACGGCGGCAGAAGACAAGGCGGCGAGGCGGCGGGCTGCCAACGCCGAGCGCAAACGTCGTAAGCACGCTGCCGACGCCGAACTTCGTGCACGCGAAATCGCGGCGAGGCGTCAACGTCGACAAGTGGATGCCGAGCAGCGTGCACGAGAAGCAGCGGCCAGGAGTCAGCGTCGAGATGCGGACCCTTCGAGTCGAGAGCAAGACACAGCTTCAAAACGTCAGCGTTGGGCCGCGGACCCCGCCGTACGGCAACGAGAGGTGGCGGCGAGCAAGCGTCGTCGTCTGGAGGCCGCCGCCGTCCCGGAACCCGCCGTCTCGGAAGCCGTCGGGCAACGTCAACGGGCATTTGGGGGTGCCGAAGCGCCCTTCAACCCCACTATGCTCTGCATTTACAGGTGTCCCTCGCGCGGGGGCATGCGATGGAGGAGTTTTTAATTATCCAAGAGTTCCTGGCTGCTCTACAGATCCTTATAGAAATCCTCGGCTACTATGACTATGTTATCCCTATTTGTGATGGCATTTCCTTTATTGTCTGTAGGTCCATACATCTGGTTTTTCCCCACGCCTAAACACCGCTTCACTGCTTTCGGGCTGCATCCGTTATTTACAGCTGCAGTGGTGGCGTAGAGGTGGAGCATCCGCCTCGCGTGCAGGACAGTGGTTCCAATCTCGTTGCTAGAAAATTCCCGCCGGATAAAAAAGAAAAAAAAATTCGTGTGTTGATGGAATTGCATAATTGGGCTTGGAGTGCGGCCTAACAACGGCGACCATCGCCGCTAATGCGCTCCCTCACTAGAGCACGATGGATTACCCTATTGTAGTTATGGTCCCGACTGCCATGAATACGCCAATTAACCCACAGCCCTGCGTTTCCAGTGGCTGCGACCACGCGGCGGTCAGACGCAGCAGAGGGTGCTAGGAATCCCTGGATCCGGAGAGGCCGCCAATTGAATCTGCACCTGGCAATGTTTAACGCGCGAACTTCATCTAGCGAAGCGAGTCTAGAGGGGTTCTAGCAATTAGAGGTCATTAAATGGGATGTAATAGCGCTCAGCGATGTTAGGAGGACAGGTGAAGCGCTTACGTTGCTGAAAAATGGATACGTCCCATGTTACCGTGCTATAGTGAACTGAAGAAAACTGGGAGTGGGATTACTACAGCACTAAAGAAAAGGTAGCCGGTCTGATAATTAGGCTTAATAAAAGGTACAAACTGAAGGTAGTACAGGGCTGCGCGCCTACATCCAACAAGGGCGACTACCTAGTTGTACGCTTTTATGGAGACGTTGAAGCGGCAATGGTTAAAGTAAAAACACAGTATACTATAGTTATGGGAGACTACAATGCTAAAGTAGGTAAGAATCAGGCTTGAGACAAGGCAGTTGGGAACTACTATCTGTGCTGTAGAAATAGCGCGGGGACTTGCTCTTCGAGTTCGCAGAAAAAAGTAATCTTCGCATATTGAACACCTTCTTCTGCAAAGGGGAGAGCCGGAAGTGGACGTGGAGGAGCCCGAATGGAGAGCATAAAAATGAAATATATTTTATAAAATGTGATAACCCTGGCATCGTGCAGGCTGTGGAAGTGCTAGGATGGGTAAGGTGTTGTGACCACTGTGTGGTAAGAGATCGAATTAGGCTAGTATGAGTAGGAACCGTAACAAGCTAGTGCGTAAGGACCCTATCAATGAGATAACAGTAAGGCGCGATGTTAAAGAATTCACGATCGCGCTGCAGAACCGATATTCAGCTTTTACCGAGGAAGCAGAGCTTACGACATATAAAGCCAGTGATACTTTTACACGCATTTTCACGGAGTGTGCAGTAGAACTCGGGGGCATGATGGCAAGACAGGATACTGGGAACATTGCACAGGAGACAAAAGATCTCATTAGGAAACGCTAAAGCATGATAATCACTACCACAGCTGAGAGATTACAACTGGTGAGCATTCGAAGTTAATCAATCAGCGTAAGACAGCTGACATACACAAGTATGATATGCACAGGATGGAATATGCTCTGAGACGGACCATACGGCTGAAGTGCCTGGACCAGCCGTTTGGCCGACTGGCGCGCTGCGCTCTGAGGCTGCAGTGCTGCAACTTTACTGTGCGCTAGCGGATGGGAAGCACGAAAGTGGTGGAGGACGCTTTGTGACAAGCCCCCGTTTCTGCTCCACGTATTTCCGAAGCAACGCAAGCGTGCGAGCACGGTGCTTTTGCCCGCCGACCGTTAACGCGCAAACAGCCCCGAAGGTACGGCTGATGTTTTGCAGCGAAACCCGCGCGATTCCGCACACCTGGTATCCCCTGTATACTCATCCGGTATTGCGTTCAGCAGAGAAGAGCTCCTCTAAGCTCAGCAGAACGAGCCATTTTTTTCGGTCAATCATTGAGTGGCTCAGGGAACAGCCATGTTCTAAGATGGAGCAAGGTAACGCGCCCAGCGTGAATCCGGTAACAGCTGGTATTGCTGTCGGCGCCGTGCACAACGCAGCTGTTACGGCTGCTGGTGCATTGAAAAGGTATCTGCTTGATGCGGAGGGACTCCAGCTGCGATACCATTCATCGAAAGAGGCATGTGACCCTTTCAAGGATGTTGTCCCAAGCAGTGTGCGAAGAGTGACGCTGAGCCATTTTTATAACTCGCGTGTAGCCGGTCACGCGTGTGACCCTAAGACTTATTTGAAGTTGTGCAACTCGGTGACCTGGACAGGAATGAAACGGGACGCTCTCCACTTAGCGTGCTCATGCCGCGTGTGCCAAGGCGTGAAGCCCAGGGTGCCAAAGCTCATGGGCTCATCAGTCAATCAACAGCCAGCAACCCTGGCAGGTCGCGGCCTGTGACGTGATGGGCCCTTTTCCGAGGTACAGCAGAGGTCATATGCAGCAGTGGCGATCATCGCTGGCAGCACAGACCCCGTCCTCAGGCCGCAGCCCCCTGACTCCATTCAGCGGCGATCAATATGCAGCCTCCTTAGCAGGCACTCCTGGGGCCTCTCCGAGGCACCTGGCACGGGCTCTTCACAAACTGCAGCATTCGAGCGCCCCAAATGCTGTTTTTCTGGGCTCGTCACTAGGAAGCCCCGCCTGTACTTTCCATCGGCTCCACGCCCCCTGGCCAACCTGCTTCCCTGCGGCCGTCACCACCATTGCGGCCGATTCAGCAGCCGTCACTGTGGTCCTCGCGGACGAACCATTGGCTCGCGGAGGCCCCTCCAACCTCAGATGGAAAGTTGGTCTGCCTGCTGCTCTCGCTCCTCCTTACGCCTGCTGCCCCAGCATGCTTCTCCTGGGCTGTACTACCTCCGGTGGCTACAAAGACGCGCTGGACCACGGAGCAATGTAAACAGGAGAGCCGACATCGCTCTCTCCGGTGGGCCCTTAATGCCCATCACTCGTGGAGCACAATGTAGATGGCGTGCGGCGGCGGGCGCGTTGGCGGAACATATTCCCTCATCTTTTGTCGTCTGCTTCAACGACGGTAGTTTTGGGCACGGAGTGCTTTGGGCCTCCTTTGTTGCCGCTTCGCGTTCACATCGCTCCTCCTTCGCATGGCTTAATTAACTTATTCGACAGCACCTTCTGGGTAACTCGGACCCGAAGGAGTTGAGTGGTCGTACGGAAATGATACGTTAAGGATTGGTTTGCACGGTGTGAAAACAAAATGTAGAGGCCACATATGGACATATGGCTGCTCTACAAATACTACCTTTTGCGCAGTGCTTGCCAAAATTGCGACTCCGTTTTGTAAATTTGTGAACCCCAATTCGGCTGTGTTTTAACAGGTTTTACAAAAGGCGAAAGGAGCAACTGGTTCTGATCGATAGCGATGATAAAAGTTCTCGCTGCTTTCTCACAGTTCTCCAATTTACGTCCAAAACAGAGTGTGTCTAGAACACGGACCGGCACTCACACGCTAATGAGAAAAGAACAGAAATGCGATAACATCACCCGCGACTGCCCGCGACGTAGCAATCTACTGAAGATCAAGGCCCTCACTGTGCGGTCTTCTCACAAGCCTTCATTTTGCGATATTTGAATTTGTCCAGACCCTATATCTCGCTGGTGATGACTCACCGAAAGAAAACGTTTAACGAGTAGGTTGTTTTGGTTGGCAGCCGCTTAAAGAAAAAAAAAACGCCGGGAAACCTGGTAGGCCCAAAGTTGCAGCCATACAATTCGCAGCATCTTATGTGGAGTCCTCGCCGTTATCGACGAGGTAACACGACCGTAGAGTGACAGTGAACATCGGGCGGTACGTTGCGGCATAAGTTACAATGAAAATTGCATTTGATATTCTTGGGTGCCTTATCAAGCTGAGAGTGTTTTTGTATACTTACTACAACAGGGTAGCCGTCCAATTCAGTCATTGGCACAGAAATGTGTACCACTGCCGTTTGCCGCTGGAAACTCCGGGGGACCCTTGTAAGCGTTGTTCGTGCGCAAAAGCAGCAAAAATAATTAAGCACGCGGCCGGAGAGCAGGACAGCAACAGAGGGTAATTTTTGCGTTGCATGGATTTGTCGTAAGCACAATCACGCTACACTGTATGTTGTGGCGTTCCATATTGCTCTTCCTCATTTTTTGGTGCTTCTGAAGTCTTCGTCGTTCAGTTGCATCTTACATCTGCTGGGTTAGTACAACATGTTTAGCGGGTCTTCGTAATGTCGCAATAAACGCTCATAGATAGCGAATAAGCGATCGCCATGTATGCGGTGGCGTGCGATTATCTGCACCGTCTATTGCGGCTGTGCAAGGGGGTTGAAATTCCGCGCGTGCACGCATGCCTCCTGCATAGTAGGACAGGCAGAATACAGACGTCGCGGCGAAAGAAAAGACGCCTCTGGGGAGAGCAAAGAAAGGAAGAGCCATGTACTGAGGCACAGCGACTAGAGGGAGAATGTTAGAGGAAGAGAGCAAAGGGAAAGCTGGGCGGCCGGCGGAGCGGGGACATTATCGGGCCGAGCAAATTATTTTTTGGGGCCACAGTCGGTGCTCCTCGATATATATTGCTCCGTGCGCTGGACTGAAGGTGCGTCATGGAGTGTGGGTGTGGGGTGGTGCTGCATCGACACCGGAGAAGTCCTGCGGTCTTTCGTTGACCGGGGACGAGTGTTGTGAACTGCATGAGGATGTGTGGTGTTTTTGCTTGGTAGCGGGCGTCCTGGCGGTGTAGGCTTGGTTTTGAGGTGGGGGGGGGGGGGGGGGGGGGCAGGCGGGTTGTGGGGATCCTTGCGGTTCTATGCCTCGTCCGCTAATGTTTTGGCGAGCCGGGAGCTGCCACTTTGGGTAGCCGGCGTCTCCCGTGAGTCATGACCTCTTCGTCATTACACTAAACGCGCCGATCCTGCTCGCCGCGAATGTGTGCGGAGCGCGCGGGGGAAGGAGGAACAGTTTGTCACCTTCTCTCACGCCACCCTCTCCCCGACCGACTGGCAAGAGCTTCTCTCCTGCCGATCTCACATGCGGTTGCGTGCATGTCTGCGGGGACTCCGTCTACTTTGATCGGTTGCACGGGATGCCTACCCTGCTCCGGCGGCCCTGAAGACGGATATTGAGGTATTAGTCTCGCGGCTTGAGCTAGAGCACGAAGCCACTGTCTCCCCGCAAGCGATAGTCGGGTTGTCAGGTATGTGCCTTGTATTTTCGAGGCAATAAATCCTTACTTTGTATTGCCGGAGCCTGTCTACCGCATGTGAGTACTCTAACCCGTGCGTGAGTCTTCGCATTCCGCAGGGGCAAGTGCACGGCGTGTAGCATTCTCTAGCGAAGCTAGCCGGGGTCCTCTGCTATAGGGGCCCGAACGTGGGACAGGTGGCGCTGCTGGCGCCGTTTAACAGCGCCACCAGCGGAAGAAAATCGCAAAACTGAACTGGGTATTTCCTGGCGTGTGAATGTGGAGCACGTGGAGCACCGTGTTTACGTGCAGTTTAAAAGTGCAACCGCTCGTTACCGTGAATGATGTTGGTCACGTGACACGCACATTTTTTGCCAGAAACTGGGTCCGGGCGACGCGCGTTCATTTTATTTACGTAAAATTTGGTTAATTAATTAATTAGTGGTCATTGACTGGGTAAAGTCAAATTGATGTCATTAGGGCATGTGAGGTATCAAATTGAAGGTCTTAATGAGTGGAATCACGTGGGACAAGTTAAAAATTGCTTCCTGGTCATAGTCATGAGATAGTCATGTGAGTCATAGATTGGGTTAAAAGTCAAAGTGGTGCCACTAGGGCTTGTGGGGTATCGAATTAAAGGTCTCGATTAGGGGAATCATGGGGCACAAAGTAAAATTCGCTTCCTGGTCATAGTCATGAGACAGTCATGTGAGTCATGGATTAGGTTAAAAGGCAATGTGAGGTCACTAGGGCTTGTGAGGTATCAAATTAAAGGTCTTAATGAGTGGAATCGCGTGGGACAAGTTAAAAATTGCTTCCTGGTCATAGTCATGAGACAGTCATGTGAGTCATGGATTAGGTTAAAAGTCAATGTGAGGCCACTAGGGGTTGTGAGGTATCAAATTAAAGGTCTTGATGAGTGGAATCGCGTGGGACAAGTTAAAAATTGCTTCCTGGTCATAGTCATGAGACAGTCATGTGAGTCATAGATTGGGTTAAAAGTCAAAATGGTGCCACTAGGGCTTGTGAGGTATCAAATTAAAGGTCTCGATGAGTGTAATCATGGGGCACAAAGTAAAATTCGCTTCGTGGTCATGGTCATGAGACAGTCATGTGAGTCATTGATTGGGTTAACAGTCAATGTGAGGCCACTAGGGCTTGTGAGGTATCAAATTAAAGGTCTTAATGAGTGGAATCACGTGGGACAAGTAGGAAATTGATTCCTGGTCATAGTCATGAGACAGTCATGTGAGTCATAGATTGGGTTAAAAGTCGAAGTGGTGCAACTAGGGCTTGTGGGGTATCAAATTAAAGGTCTCGATGAGTGGAATCGCGTGGGACATGTTAAAAATTGCTTCCTGGTCATAGTCATGAGACAGTCATGTGAGTCATGGATTAGGTTAAAAGTCAATGTGAGGCCACTAGGGGTTGTGAGGTATCAAATTAAAGGTCTTAATGAGTGGAATCACGTGGGACAAGTTAAAAATTGCTTCCTGGTCATAGTCATGAGACAAGTCATATGAGTCATAGATTGGGTTAAAAGTCAAAATGGTGCCACTAGGGCTTGTGAAGTATCAAATTAAAGGTCTTGATGAGTGGAATCATGGGGCACAAACTAAAATTCGCTTCCTGGTCATAGTCATGAGACAGTCATGTGAGTCATGGATTAGGTTAAAAGGCAATGTGACGTCACTAGGGCTTGTGAGGTATCAAATTAAAGGTCTTAGTGAGTGGAATCACGTGGGACAAGTTAAAAATTGCTTCCTGATCATAGTCATGAGATAGTCATGTGAGTCATACATTGGGTTAAAAGTCAAAATGGTGCCACTAGGGCTTGTGAGGTATCAAGTTAAAGGTCTCGCTGAGTAGAATAATGGGGGACAAGTTAAAAATTGCTTCCTGGTCATAGTCATGAGACAGTCATGTGAGTCATGGATTAGGTTAAAAGTCAATGTGAGGCCAATAGGGCTTCTGAGGTATCAAATTAAAGGTCTCGATGAGAGGAATCACGTGGGACAAGTTAAAAATTGCTTCCTGGTCATAGTCATGAGACAGTCATATGAGTCATAGATTGGGTTAAAAGTCAAAGTGGTGCCACTAGGGCTTGGGAGGTATCAAATTAAAGGTCTCGATGAGTGGAGTCGCGTGGGACAAGTTAAAAATTGCTTCCTGGTCATAGTCATGAGACAGTCATGTGAATCATGGATTAGGTTAAAAGTCAATGTGAGGCCACTAGGGGTTGTGAGGTATCAAATTAATGGTCTTAATGAGTGGAATCACGTGGGACAAGTTAAAAATTGCTTCCTGGTCATAGTCATGAGACAGTCATATGAGTCATAGATTAGGTTAAAAGTGGAAATGGTGCCACTAGGGCTTGTGCGGTATCAAATTAAAGGTCTCGATGAGTGGAATCATGGGGCACAAGTTAAATACGCTTCCTGGTCATAGTCATGAGACGGTCGTGTGAGTCAGGAATTAGGTTAAAGGCAATGTTAGGTCACTAGGGCTTGTGAGGTATCAAATTAAAGGTCTTAATAAGTGGAATCACGTGGGACAAGTTAAAAATTGCTTCCTGGTCATAGTCATGAGACAGTCATATGAGTCATAGATTGGGTTAAAAGTCAAAGTGGTGCCACTAGGGCTTGTGAGGTATCAAATTAAAGGTCTCGATGAGGGGAATCACGTGGGACAAATTAAAAATTGCTTTCTTGTTATAGTCATGAGATAGTCACGTGAGTCACAAATTGGGTAAAAGTCAATGTGGTTCCACTAGGGCTCGTGAGGTATCAAAATAAAGGCCTCGATGATGGGAATCATGGACAAATTAAAAGTCGCTTACTGGTTATAGTCATGAGATGGTAACGTGAGTCACAAATTGGTTTAAAATTCAAAGTGGTGCCAGTAGGGCTTGTGAGGTATCAGATTAAAGGTCTCGATGAGGGGAATCACATGTGACAAATTAAAAATTGCTTCCTAGTTATACTCATAAGATAGTCACGTGAGTCATAGGTTGGGTTAAACGTGAGTGTGACGCTACTGGGGCTTGGGGGAGATCAAATGAAAGGTATCCATCTAGAATGTTTTCATACAATCTATTTTTTGAAAAGATAACGAAGGAATATCTTTAAATAAAGTTGGAAAGATCACCAGTTTAGGTGACATGAGTTGATATTACAAGCCGACATAAGTCCGCGAAGAATCCGTATTAGGGTACAGCGCACATTGTGGGCGCGATTTTATCTTTACATAGTACTTGTTTGCCTTTCTTTATTTTAAACACAATATGAAGGGGAAATATGTTTGCTGACACTTTTTAGAAACCGTATTTTTTGGTGTATTAGTGAACTTTCTTCACTGTTGATGCGGCACTGCTGCCGAGGCCACTCTATTCGCCGCTGAATGAGCTTCCGAACCACGGTTCGCCGCTAAATATCATTCATCTCAAACGTCCTTCGGTGTTGTCGTGTAGCGCTGAAATATTGACATAAAGCAAATGTCATTCGCTCGAAAGATAATTTGATCTGCCTTCTGGGAGTTGTATAACATATGCTACACAGTTTCGATCGTAATCCATATTATTGCTCATAAAATAAAATAATATTGATAAGGTGCAGCATTTGTATGGCAGCCGCTTGTGTAACCAAGGTAATGCGGCCTTCGCAGAACACCTCGTGCCAAGACACGGCTTGCACACCGTCCGCGCTGGCCGGTTGCATAATGTAGCTGGCCCAAGCGGGGCGCGAAGGTGAAGTAACACAAGGGTGAGGAGGGAACGCAGTGGGAACTTCACATGTGTTGCTGTCAGCCCACCCCGGAAAATATTTGTACGGGGATCTTTCTAAATGCGGGCTGATTTTTCTGAGCCACTGCAAAAACCGTTACTCGGATTTGGGCATATATACTGTAACAGTCGAATGAAGTGAGCCTCAAAGCTAAGCTATGTGATGAGGTACAAGATGTCTAGCGGAGCTGCAGAAGGACGATCGTTACAATGATAATCATAGCCACTTCTTTGTCTGCGCCTCGAATTGATACGGTATTGGAATGAATGTGGGCGGATGAGTATTCATGTTCTGGAACCACACTTGTGGCAAAAATGGATCTATTGCCCTAAGCGTAAATGCAAGTAGGGTGCCATAAGCCCGCTCTATATGGTGCGAATTGACAAACGAATTCGCAGCTGCGGCGTCGCTAGTGCGGCAATATGTCGTTTTGCGGGACAAGCTGAAACAATCCAAGTGATCAATTTTCGTTGCTGCCGAAGCTACAAAATTGCTTCCACAGGTTCAGAGGCACAGTTGGAGAAGACGAAGCGAGAAGCGACTTAAGGAGAACCAAAGGGAGAATGGGCTCAAAATACAAGAACAAGTGAACACTCCTAAGATGGCGTTACTGGTTGCACGAAAGAGGTGGTCACAGCCTCTCCTAAACTTTCCTTATTTTTATGGTGGAATAGTTTACAAATCGTGGTGCCAGTGTTCAGATAGTTGTGAATAGTTGTACCGAGACGACACAAACAGGTATCTGTATATTGGAATACATGCATGTCGATTTATTCATTACACTTTTAAGGAGCAGAAAAGACAGTATAGTGCTGTCACGTTAAAAGAGTAACCCTTCGAAACGTCTTGCAGGGCGCATCATGGCGCTGTTGTGCCGCGCATTCCCAAAGAAGTGGGTGACGTCGCCACGAGTATTCTTGGGGACAGTCATTCTGGACGGCGCATCACGTGACTGGCGTTACTCGTTCTGTCGGTAGCTTGCAACATACTCTCTAGAGCATGAAGTCGTTTATAACAAATTTCACTACAGGAAAGTCTGGCGCTGCAATCAGGTGCCGTCATGGGACTGCTGGAAAATAATATATTTTTACTTCACCGGCCTTTCAAATTCCTCAGCTTCATGATTGACAACTCTTTTTCCGACGGTGGCTCGAGTTTCTTTTCCCCCTAGCAGCACGACGCTCCCTATCCACTACTTTGGAGCAAGCACTGCTTGCTTTCTTGAGGCGCTGTGTGTTGCTTTTTTGGGGGGGCTGTTAATTCGCGCCAAAGAGCCATAGAAAAAAGAGCTCTGAACAGATGCAGCGAACGCAGGAGAGTAGGATCAAATTGAGCAAACTTCGACTGCATCTATGGTGGTGGAGGGGGAGCGGAAGAGACCAAGGTGGGGGGGGGACACAAGGGGGTTTTACAGGCTCGGATGGCAGACGACTACTGTCTTTCGATGGCATTTGCAGCAAATGACGGCGATATAGGGCCTTTCTAAATTCAAGTTATGAGAGTACGCGCCGCGGCTGTGCACCTGGGCCACGAGGGCTCTGGATTACTTTTGAGCACCTGCGCACCGTTAACGCGCGACGAAATCTCGACATACGATCGCCTTTTTCTCTCCTCCATAAGAAAAGCAGAGATCGCGAACGGGATCATACCCGCGTCCCTGGGCTCAGCAGCATAACTGAGCCACCGCAGCGGGTGCTATTTTCAGTTACTGCTGTAAGACTGCCAGGGGATGTAAAAGGCTTCCGAAGCGCGCTGGTTCATCATGTGTATATTTGTTTGCTACCATAAAAAAGTAAAGCACCATAGATATGTTTACCACCCTGGTACATTATTGTGTTGGTGCTACGTACGTTGCTTCACATGGCATATCAGCCACAACTAACAAAGTAGCAATAAACAAACAAAACAAATGAATATATTTATTTTTTATATATAAGACAAAAGCTTCATTTCGAATTGCAAGGAGATGCCACCACAGTAGAGTTGTAATTTCCACCAAATAGTGAAGGGCGTGAAAAAAATTTTCTTTTCATGTTTTTTTAGAAAAATATCGGAAATAGAAAAAACACAATTCCAAACATATAAAAGCTCGACATGCTTTTAAAGGGCTGCTGAAGAGCTTTTCAAAACATTTGTTGATTTGTTGGTAGCATTCCTTTATAGTTTTCTTGACGCTAAATCAGGAAAAGGTGTTTATTGCTTGTGAAAATACACCCAAACAGCCTTTTTTTTCGCGAAAGCAAACGACCCCTACCCAATGTGCGGTAAGAGATGTGGCTTCCTTTCGCGATCGGGCCCCGGTTAGATAACGTCCTATTCGGAAGCACCGGAGCTGCGTCGACCACTCAGCATGCAGAGCTCATTCTGTTCTCATTCCGAAACGGTTCAGAAAGTCCCCAGTAATATTGAAGACGCACAAAATCTTCCCTTAGAATAGGGGAGCTTGAAGGAAGCACAAACTGAACAAGTCTGCTCGCAGCGAGCTTAAAAAACGAATTTTCCCCGAACAACTCATGGCCGACTTTAGACTTTGGGATGCCGGGATCTTGTGCAGATATGCTATTGTCGCGTTCACTACCAGCGCGAACACACATTCCTAGCACACTTTTCAACACCCCATCAGCCCCCATCTCGAATGTGCAACTTGCTTTTTACATTCGGGAGGGCGATAACAAGCTCTAGGGCATCACTTTGACTTTTACCCCAATCTATGACTCACGTCACTATCCCATGAATATAAGCAGGAAGCAATATTTAATTTGTCCCACGTAATTCTCCTAATCGACACCTTTAATTTGATACCTCAGAAGCCCTAGTGGCACCACTTTCACTTTTAACCCTATCTATAACTCACGTGACTAGCTCGTGACTATAACCAGGATGCAATTTCTAATTTGTCCATGATTCCCCTAATCGAGACCTTTATTTTGATACCTCACGAGCCCTAGTGGCACCACTTTGACTTTTACCCAATTTATGACTCACGTGACTATCTCATGACTATAACAAGAAAGCAATTTTTAATTTCTCCCACGTGATTCCCCTAATCGAGGCCTTTAGTTTGATACCTCACAAGCCCTGGTGGCATCACTTTGACTTTTAACCTAATGCATGACTCACATGACTGTCTCATGACTATGACCAGGAAGAAATTTTTAACTTGTCCCACGCGATTCCTCTCATCGAGACCTTTAATTTGATACCTCAGAAGCCCTATTGGCCTCACATTGACTTTTAACCTAATGCATGACTCACATGACTGTCTCATGACTATGACCAGGAAGCAATTTTTAACTTGTCCCACGTGATTCCTCTCATCGAGACCTTTAATTTGATACCTCAGAAGCCCTATTGGCCTCACATTGACTTTTAACCTAATCCATGACTCACATGACTGTCTCATGACTATGACCAGGAAGCAATTTTTAACTTGTCCCCCATTATTCTACTCAGCGAGACCTTTAACTTGATACCTCACAAGCCCTAGTGGCACCATTTTGACTTTTAACCCAATGTATGACTCACATGACTATCTCATGACTATGATCAGGAAGCAATTTTTAACTTGTCCCACGTGATTCCACTCACTAAGACCTTTAATTTGATACCTCACAAGCCCTAGTGACCTCACATTGCCTTTTAACCTAATCCATGGCTCACATGACTGTCTCATGACGATGACCAGGAAGCGAATTTTACTTTGTGCCCCATGATTCCACTCATCGAGCCCTTTAATTTGATACTTCACAAGCCCTAGTGGCACCATTTTGACTTTTAACCTAATCCATGACTCACATGACTGTCTCATGACTATGACCAGGAAGCAATTTTTAACTTGTCCCCCATTATTCTACTCAGCGAGACCTTTAATATGATACCTCACAAGCCCTAGTGGCACCACTTTGACTTTTAACCTAATGCATGACTCACATGACTGTCTCATGACTATGACCAGGAAGCAATTTTTAACTTGTCCCACGCGATTCCTCTCATCGAGACCTTTAATTTGATACCTCAGAAGCCCTATTGGCCTCACATTGACTTTTAACCTAATCCATGACTCACATGACTGTCTCATGACTATGACCAGGAAGCAATTTTTAACTTGTCCCCCATTATTCCACTCAGCGAGACCTTTAATTTGATACCTCACAAGCCCTAGTGGCACCACTTTGACTTTTAACCCAATGTATGACTCACATGACTATCTCATGACTATGATCAGGAAGCAATTTTTTACTTGTCCCACGTGATTCCACTCATTAAGACCTTTAATTTGATACCTCACAAGCCCTAGTGACCTCACATTGCCTTTTAACCTAATCCATGACTCACATGACTGTCTCATGACGAAGTCCAGGAAGCGAATTTTACTTTGTGCCCTATGATTCCACTCATCGAGACCTTTAATTTGATACCTCACAAGCCCTAGTGGCACCATTTTGACTTTTAACCTAATCCATGACTCACATGACTGTCTCATGACTATGACCAGGAAGCAATTTTTAACTTGTCCCCCATTATTCTACTCAGCGAGACCTTTAATTTGATACCTCACAAGCCCTAGTGGCACCACTTTGACTTTTAACCCAATGTATGACTCACATGACTATCTCATGACTATGACCAGGAAGCAATTTTTAACTTGTCCCACGTGATTCCACTCATTAAGAGCTTTAATTTGATACCTCACAAGCCCTAGTGACCTCATATTGCCTTTTAACCTAATCCATGACTCACATGACTGTCTCATGACGATGACCAGGAAGCGAATTTTACTTTGTGCCCCATGATTCCACTCATCGAGACCTTTAATTTGATACCTCACAAGCCCTAGTGGCACCATTTTGACTTTTAACCTAATCCATGACTCACATGACTGTCTCATGACTATGACCAGGAAGCAATTTTTAACTTGTCCCCCATTATTCTACTCAGCGAGACCTTTAATTTGATACCTCACAAGCCCTAGTGGCACCACTTTGACTTTTAACCCAATGTATGACTCACATGACTATCTCATGACTATGATCAGGAAGCAATTTTTTACTTGTCCCACGTGATTCCACTCATTAAGACCTTTAATTTGATACCTCACAAGCCCTAGTGACCTCACATTGCCTTTTAACCTAATCCATGACTCACATGACTGTCTCATGACGAAGTCCAGGAAGCGAATTTTACTTTGTGCCCTATGATTCCACTCATCGAGACCTTTAATTTGATACCTCACAAGCCCTAGTGGCACCATTTTGACTTTTAACCTAATCCATGACTCACATGACTGTCTCATGACTATGACCAGGAAGCAATTTTTAACTTGTCCCCCATTATTCTACTCAGCGAGACCTTTAATTTGATACCTCACAAGCCCTAGTGGCACCACTTTGACTTTTAACCTAATGCATGACTCACATGACTGTCTCATGACTATGACCAGGAAGCAATTTTTAACTTGTCCCACGCGATTCCTCTCATCGAGACCTTTAATTTGATACCTCAGAAGCCCTATTGGCCTCACATTGACTTTTAACCTAATGCATGACTCACATGACTGTCTCATGACTATGACCAGGAAGCAATTTTTAACTTGTCCCACGTGATTCCTCTCATCGAGACCTTTAATTTGATACCTCAGAAGCCCTATTGGCCTCACATTGACTTTTAACCTAATCCATGACTCACATGACTGTCTCATGACTATGACCAGGAAGCAATTTTTAACTTGTCCCCATTATTCTACTCAGCGAGACCTTTAACTTGATACCTCACAAGCCCTAGTGGCACCATTTTGACTTTTAACCCAATGTATGACTCACATGACTATCTCATGACTATGATCAGGAAGCAATTTTTAACTTGTCCCACGTGATTCCACTCACTAAGACCTTTAATTTGATACCTCACAAGCCCTAGTGACCTCACATTGCCTTTTAACCTAATCCATGACTCACATGACTGTCTCATGACGATGACCAGGAAGCGAATTTTACTTTGTGCCCCATGATTCCACTCATCGAGCCCTTTAATTTGATACTTCACAAGCCCTAGTGGCACCATTTTGACTTTAAACCTAATCCATGACTCACATGACTGTCTCATGACTATGACCAGGAAGCAATTTTTAACTTGTCCCCCATTATTCTACTCAGCGAGACCTTTAATATGATACCTCACAAGCCCTAGTGGCACCACTTTGACTTTTAACCTAATGCATGACTCACATGACTGTCTCATGACTATGACCAGGAAGCAATTTTTAACTTGTCCCACGCGATTCCTCTCATCGAGACCTTTAATTTGATACCTCAGAAGCCCTATTGGCCTCACATTGACTTTTAACCTAATCCATGACTCACATGACTGTCTCATGACTATGACCAGGAAGCAATTTTTAACTTGTCCCCCATTATTCTACTCAGCGAGACCTTTAATTTGATACCTCACAAGCCCTAGTGGCACCACTTTGACTTTTAACCCAATGTATGACTCACATGACTATCTCATGACTATGACCAGGAAGCAATTTTTTACTTGTCCCACGTGATTCCACTCATTAAGACCTTTAATTTGATACCTCACAAGCCCTAGTGACCTCACATTGCCTTTTAACCTAATCCATGACTCACATGACTGTCTCATGACGAAGTCCAGGAAGCGAATTTTACTTTGTGCCCTATGATTCCACTCATCGAGACCTTTAATTTGATACCTCACAAGCCCTAGTGGCACCATTTTGACTTTTAACCTAATCCATGACTCACATGACTGTCTCATGACTATGACCAGGAAGCAATTTTTAACTTGTCCCCCATTATTCTACTCAGCGAGACCTTTAATTTGATACCTCACAAGCCCTAGTGGCACCACTTTGACTTTTAACCTAATGCATGACTCACATGACTGTCTCATGACTATGACCAGGAAGCAATTTTTAACTTGTCCCACGCGATTCCTCTCATCGAGACCTTTAATTTGATACCTCAGAAGCCCTATTGGCCTCACATTGACTTTTAACCTAATGCATGACTCACATGACTGTCTCATGACTATGACCAGGAAGCAATTTTTAACTTGTCCCACGTGATTCCTCTCATCGAGACCTTTAATTTGATACCTCAGAAGCCCTATTGGCCTCACATTGACTTTTAACCTAATCCATGACTCACATGACTGTCTCATGACTATGACCAGGAAGCAATTTTTAACTTGTCCCCCATTATTCTACTCAGCGAGACCTTTAACTTGATACCTCACAAGCCCTAGTGGCACCATTTTGACTTTTAACCCAATGTATGACTCACATGACTATCTCATGACTATGATCAGGAAGCAATTTTTAACTTGTCCCACGTGATTCCACTCACTAAGACCTTTAATTTGATACCTCACAAGCCCTAGTGACCTCACATTGCCTTTTAACCTAATCCATGACTCACATGACTGTCTCATGACGATGACCAGGAAGCGAATTTTACTTTGTGCCCCATGATTCCACTCATCGAGCCCTTTAATTTGATACTTCACAAGCCCTAGTGGCACCATTTTGACTTTTAACCTAATCCATGACTCACATGACTGTCTCATGACTATGACCAGGAAGCAATTTTTAACTTGTCCCCCATTATTCTACTCAGCGAGACCTTTAATTTGATACCTCACAAGCCCTAGTGGCACCACTTTGACTTTTAACCCAATGTATGACTCACATGACTATCTCATGACTATGATCAGGAAGCAATTTTTTACTTGTCCCACGTGATTCCACTCATTAAGACCTTTAATTTGATACCTCACAAGCCCTAGTGACCTCACATTGCCTTTTAACCTAATCCATGACTCACATGACTGTCTCATGACGAAGTCCAGGAAGCGAATTTTACTTTGTGCCCTATGATTCCACTCATCGAGACCTTTAATTTGATACCTCACAAGCCCTAGTGGCACCATTTTGACTTTTAACCTAATCCATGACTCACATGACTGTCTCATGACTATGACCAGGAAGCAATTTTTAACTTGTCCCCCATTATTCTACTCAGCGAGACCTTTAATTTGATACCTCACAAGCCCTAGTGGCACCACTTTGACTTTTAACCTAATGCATGACTCACATGACTGTCTCATGACTATGACCAGGAAGCAATTTTTAACTCGTCCCACGCGATTCCTCTCATCGAGACCTTTAATTTGATACCTCAGAAGCCCTATTGGCCTCACATTGACTTTTAACCTAATGCATGACTCACATGACTGTCTCATGACTATGACCAGGAAGCAATTTTTAACTTGTCCCACGTGATTCCTCTCATCGAGACCTTTAATTTGATACCTCAGAAGCCCTATTGGCCTCACATTGACTTTTAACATAATCCATGACTCACATGACTGTCTCATGACTATGACCAGGAAGCAATTTTTAACTTGTCCCCCATTATTCTACTCAGCGAGACCTTTAACTTGATACCTCACAAGCCCTAGTGGCACCATTTTGACTTTTAACCCAATGTATGACTCACATGACTATCTCATGACTATGATCAGGAAGCAATTTTTAACTTGTCCCACGTGATTCCACTCACTAAGACCTTTAATTTGATACCTCACAAGCCCTAGTGACCTCACATTGCCTTTTAACCTAATCCATGACTCACATGACTGTCTCATGACGATGACCAGGAAGCGAATTTTACTTTGTGCCCCATGATTCCACTCATCGAGCCCTTTAATTTGATACTTCACAAGCCCTAGTGGCACCATTTTGACTTTTAACCTAATCCATGACTCACATGACTGTCTCATGACTATGACCAGGAAGCAATTTTTAACTTGTCCCCCATTATTCTACTCAGCGAGACCTTTAATATGATACCTCACAAGCCCTAGTGGCACCACTTTGACTTTTAACCTAATGCATGACTCACATGACTGTCTCATGACTATGACCAGGAAGCAATTTTTAACTTGTCCAACGCGATTCCTCTCATCGAGACCTTTAATTTGATACCTCAGAAGCCCTATTGGCCTCACATTGACTTTTAACCTAATCCATGACTCACATGACTGTCTCATGACTATGACCAGGAAGCAATTTTTAACTTGTCCCCCATTATTCCACTCAGCGAGACCTTTAATTTGATACCTCACAAGCCCTAGTGGCACCACTTTGACTTTTAACCCAATGTATGACTCACATGACTATCTCATGACTATGATCAGGAAGCAATGTTTTACTTGTCCCACGTGATTCCACTCATTAAGACCTTTAATTTGATACCTCACAAGCCCTAGTGACCTCACATTGCCTTTTAACCTAATCCATGACTCACATGACTGTCTCATGACGAAGTCCAGGAAGCGAATTTTACTTTGTGCCCTATGATTCCACTCATCGAGACCTTTAATTTGATACCTCACAAGCCCTAGTGGCACCATTTTGACTTTTAACCTAATCCATGACTCACATGACTGTCTCATGACTATGACCAGGAAGCAATTTTTAACTTGTCCCCCATTATTCTACTCAGCGAGACCTTTAATTTGATACCTCACAAGCCCTAGTGGCACCACTTTGACTTTTAACCCAATGTATGACTCACATGACTATCTCATGACTATGACCAGGAAGCAATTTTTTACTTGTCCCACGTGATTCCACTCATTAAGACCTTTAATTTGATACCTCACAAGCCCTAGTGACCTCACATTGCCTTTTAACCTAATCCATGACTCACATGACTGTCTCATGACGAAGTCCAGGAAGCGAATTTTACTTTGTGCCCTATGATTCCACTCATCGAGACCTTTAATTTGATACCTCACAAGCCCTAGTGGCACCATTTTGACTTTTAACCTAATCCATGACTCACATGACTGTCTCATGACTATGACCAGGAAGCAATTTTTAACTTGTCCCCCATTATTCTACTCAGCGAGACCTTTAATTTGATACCTCACAAGCCCTAGTGGCACCACTTTGACTTTTAAACCAATGTATGACTCACATGACTATCTCATGACTATGACCAGGAAGCAATTTTTAACTTGTCCCACGCGATTCCACTCATCGAGACCTTTAATTTGATACCTCACAAGCCCTAGTCGCACCACTTTGACTTTTAACCCAATCCATGACTCACATGACTGTCTCATGACTATGACCAGGAAGCAATTTTTAACTTGTCCCACGCGATTCCCCTAATCGAGGCCTTTAATTTGATACCTCATAAGCCCTGGTGGCATCACTTTGACTTTTAACCCAATCCATGACTCACATGCCTGTCTCATGACTATGACAAGGAAGCAATTTTTAACTTATCCCACACGATCCCACTCATTAAGACCTTTAATTTGATACCTCAGAAGCCCTAGTGGCCTCACATTGACTTTTAACCTAATCCATGACTCACATGACTGTCTCATGACGAAGTCCAGGAAGCGAATTTTACTTTGTGCCCTATGATTCCACTCATCGAGACCTTTAATTTGATACCTCACAAGCCCTAGTGGCACCATTTTGACTTTTAACCTAATCCATGACTCACATGACTGTCTCATGACTATGACCAGGAAGCAATTTTTAACTTGTCCCCCATTATTCTACTCAGCGAGACCTTTAATTTGATACCTCACAAGCCCTAGTGGCACCACTTTGACTTTTAACCCAATGTATGACTCACATGACTATCTCATGACTATGACCAGGAAGCAATTTTTAACTTGTCCCACGTGATTCCACTCATTAAGAGCTTTAATTTGATACCTCACAAGCCCTAGTGACCTCATATTGCCTTTTAACCTAATCCATGACTCACATGACTGTCTCATGACGATGACCAGGAAGCGAATTTTACTTTGTGCCCCATGATTCCACTCATCGAGACCTTTAATTTGATACCTCACAAGCCCTAGTGGCACCATTTTGACTTTTAACCTAATCCATGACTCACATGACTGTCTCATGACTATGACCAGGAAGCAATTTTTAACTTGTCCCCCATTATTCTACTCAGCGAGACCTTTAATTTGATACCTCACAAGCCCTAGTGGCACCACTTTGACTTTTAAACCAATGTATGACTCACATGACTATCTCATGACTATGACCAGAAAGCAATTTTTAACTTGTCCCACGCGATTTCACTCATCGAGACCTTTAATTTGATACCTCACAAGCCCTAGTCGCACCACTTTGACTTTTAACCCAATCCATGACTCACATGACTGTCTCATGACTATGACCAGGAAGCAATTTTTAACTTGTCCCACGCGATCCCCCTAATCGAGGCCTTTAATTTGATACCTCCCAAGCCCTAGTGGCACCACTTTGACTTTTAACCTAATGCATGACTCACATGACTGTCTCATGACTATGACCAGGAAGCAATTTTTAACTTGTCCCACGCGATTCCTCTCATCGAGACCTTTAATTTGATACCTCAGAAGCCCTATTGGCCTCATATAGACTTTTAACCTAATCCATGACTCACATGACTGTCTCATGACTATGACCAGGAAGCAATTTTTAACTTGTCCCCCATTATTCCACTCAGCGAGACCTTTAATTTGATACCTCACAAGCCCTAGTGGCACCACTTTGACTTTTAACCCAATGTATGACTCACATGACTATCTCATGACTATGATCAGGAAGCAATTTTTTACTTGTCGTACGTGATTCCACTCATTAAGACCTTTAATTTGATACCTCACAAGCCCTAGTGACCTCACATTGCCTTTTAACCTAATCCATGACTCACATGACTGTCTCATGACGAAGTCCAGGAAGCGAATTTTACTTTGTGCCCTATGATTCCACTCATCGAGACCTTTAATTTGATACCTCACAAGCCCTAGTGGCACCATTTTGACTTTTAACCTAATCCATGACTCACATGACTGTCTCATGACTATGACCAGGAAGCAATTTTTAACTTGTCCCTCATTATTCTACTCAGCGAGACCTTTAATTTGATACCTCACAAGCCCTAGTGGCACCACTTTGACTTTTAACCCAATGTATGACTCACATGACTATCTCATGACTATGACCAGCAACCAATTTTTAACTTGTCCCACGTGATTCCACTCATTAAGAGCTTTAATTTGATACCTAACAAGCCCTAGTGACCTCATATTGCCTTTTAACCTAATCCATGACTCACATGACTGTCTCATGATGATGACCAGGAAGCGAATTTTACTTTGTGCCCCATGATTCCACTCATCGAGACCTTTAATTTGATACCTCACAAGCCCTAGTCGCACCACTTTGACTTTTAACCCAATCCATGACTCACATGACTGTCTCATGACTATGACCAGGAAGCAATTTTTAACTTGTCCCACGCGATTCCCCTAATCGAGGCCTTTAATTTGATACCTCATAAGCCCTGGTGGCATCACTTTGACTTTTAACCCAATCCATGACTCACATGCCTGTCTCATGACTATGACAAGGAAGCAATTTTTAACTTATCCCACACGATCCCACTCATTAAGACCTTTAATTTGATACCTCAGAAGCCCTAGTGGCCTCACATTGACAGTTAACCCAATCCATGACTCACATGACTGTCTCATGACTATGACCAGAACGCAATTTGTAATTTGTCCCCCGTGATTCCCCTCCTCGAGGCCTTTAATTTGATACCCCACACGCCCTTGTTACACCACTTTGACTTTTAACCCAATTCGTGACTCACGTGACTATCTCGTGACCATAACCAGTAAGCAGTTTTTAATTTCTCCCTCGTGATTCCCCTAATCGAGACCTTTATTTTGATACCTCACAAGCCCTTATCGCATCACTTTTACTTTTAACCCGATCTATGACTTACGTGATTACCTCATGACTATTACCACATGATTCCACTAATCGAGACCTTTAATTTGATACCTCACAACCCCTATTGACATCACTTTGACTTTTAACCCAATCTGACTAATCAATAATTAACTAATTAACATAAATGAGGTAATTAACGTTCGAGCCCTTCTGCCTCGGGAAACACTCGCGGCAAGCAAAAAAAGCGCTCACGCTTAAACAAAATAAATAACGTGCCGCAGCTGTGGGCATCGCGCTCACAGCAGCGGCACGTTCTTTTTTTTTTTTTAGTCCATAACTTCCGTTTTCCGCCACTACGGGAAAAAAATGGCGCTAGTGTCGCGCGGCAAACTCCAGGTTCCGGTCCCTATACCGAACGTTATCCCATAGTGTAGATTATTGCACAAATGAACAGGAATATAACAGGAGCGCGGAAGCACATTACTCAATGCCGTGGGTAGCCTTCGTAGCGACACGGCTGAAGGCACCGGGTGCAGCCTTCATGGCAGGCCCCGGCCACGTGCGTTGTAAATATCCTGTGTTTGACGTTCAATGAAGCGTATTCTCCGGAATGCCGGCAAATTTTGCAGCCTATAGGAAGAGTAATATATTAGCGGCCTCTGGCTTTTTGTACTGGCTTCATCACGCTGAAGCCTTGTACTCAAACCAGCCAAATCCTAGCGATTCAACGTTTGCAGAAGAGGAAGTCCCCTCACAGTCCCCTCTCTGATTCCTTAGCAAACGTAAGAAGTTACCGTCAGAGCTACATCAGCCGTTAACCGAACGATGGCGTCCATATTCTCCCTCTAAAAGGATCCAGTTCTAGGAACGCCGTTCTTTGGAAGGCTCTTCGGTAAAACAGTGCTTTGTCTTCAAAAGCATGAAAAAAAGTCGTTCAGGTGGCGAACGAGGATTCATACTTATCTGGATCTTCTGGCACTTGTACGATAGAGATTTGACTGCAGTTTACCTGTGCCGTGTAGAAATCAAATGGCCCTTTTTCAGACGTCCTTCTTTGTCGTTTCTTCGAGCGGACAGTAAAGTTCTTCCCAAGGACGATATAAGTCTGCAATGCTTGCTCAGTTGCAACTGGGTCACATTCAATGCGACATACAATAAACATATAGGGACAGGGCCCTTGAAACATGCAACCGAAAATAGAGTTAAGTTCACCATCCCCTTGTTTCTACTGTATAGGTTTCTACTGTATAGGATGCACCTCTCCGGTCATGGCCTTCCTGGGGTAGTCAGCTCCAATCGGCAGGGTAATCCCTGGTGCAGCAGCTATGCCTGTATGAAGAAACTGAAGATCAATACGCAGACCACTGCCTCCTATAGGTAAAATAGTCCGTCTCCGTTGGCTGTTGCGAGATTTTCAAGTTGCAAATTGCAAGTTGGTAGTTAGAAGGCAATTCAGTCACTCCCCAAAAAATCGAATGCTTTGCTGTACTCACTCCGTACAAACAATACGCAAGGCTGCTTTCACTTTTTGAATCATCAACTTCCCCGAACACGCGCAGCTGGAAGCATGTTTCGCAATATCCCACTGCCGAAACAGACCAGAGACATGTTCGCGAATGAAAGGGCATTACCCCTCAACCATGAAGCCACGTATATACGAACACTGATGACTTCTATGAATCCAGTACCCATAAACTTGCAGAAGTATTTGCGTGGTTGTTTAAAATAGGTCGATTTGCTGGAGTCCAGGCAGCTGGTATTCACATTACTTACAAATCATCTCCTCTCAGTTCCCCTGGGCTGACAGGAATGCCCATAAATAGATGCTGCATGTCGGTACTTTCTGTTTCTGCACTTGACATTGCGGAGTAAGTCTTTCCCAAAATTTCCTGTTGTGCTGTCACCAAAGCATCGTCTGTCTGTTGCCACCATATTCAACCTGTTTTTGGGACTTCTGTGGCACGTCACGTCTGTGTCCAATTCTAGCCGTATAAACTCTCTTGAAGCAATAAAATGTTACTCAGATCCACTCTCAGATCCACATACGCATTATCATCAATCGAAGCAAGTGCAGATAACTATCGCCCGCAGTTGTCGTAGTCCACGGACGTCACTAGGTGACACCACTGCAAGTGATCAAACCTTCGCCAGATGTTCTTGCATAATCGGGAGTGCGTCACCGCAGCGTTGTATAAAAACTTTCAGGGCGTCTTGATAGATGTCTTCCATAGGTTGCATCTCTAGAATAGATGCAGCATTTCACCCACCCAGCAGTGACACATGGTAATAGAACTTTCCTCAATTTCTGGAGCTGGGATTTTTGTGAACGCCGACCTTAAACTGTGCCTAAAACCTGAGCCAGTGGGACAACTCCGTGTTGAATTTTCTAGAGGTTCACTAAGTTTTTATGTTTGTCACGCTCATCAATCTGTGGATACACCCCAGAAGGGCTGTAGCTCTCGACCCCAGCAGCCTTTACTACACCATAGCTATATATCCTTGGATACTAACTGGCCAGATATTCTTTGGCCATCATCTCCATACTCCATAATTGCGCTTAACGGCGCCGCAAACCCTTTGTAGAAGGACCAGATTTCAGCTCGTCATTCAGATTGCTGAAATCATCACGGTTCAACTTGATCGGGGGAATAAGTGAGCCAAAACTTTTCAAATCAGCACTATCCAGCACCGTCTTAGCTTCATTTATATCCTTTGTGATTTGTACCCGCTGGCTGGGGTATTGTTTTTTTTAGTATAACGATGCCTTTTTCGCCCTGGGGACACCGACGTAACTCTTACCGGTTGGTCCCTGCTACACCAGCTTGGTGACCCGGGCTGTACTTCCTTTCCCACATTCCCGGCCACATAGGATCTTGATGAAAGTATTGAAAGTCCACCATTGTTAAGAATACCTGTATTTCTATCCGAATGCTATGAATGACCAGGGCATTCCGATGGTACTCGTCTTCCTTCTGTTCTTTCTTGAGACGACCACGGATTCCCAGGGACCTTGGTCCGTCCTCCCCATCATTTGGGGTAATTCTGCATATCCGACGAATTAAGATTCACGTTTCACCTTCATGGAGGCCACCCCTATACGACCTGGTCAAGATGAGGCGAGGCCTTATTGACTACATTACTTTGGAAGTGCACTTTTAAGATGTGCGTGCCCGTCGCACTAGCGAGGACTTCCAGATCAACATATAGGAGAATCTGTACCTGATCGTAGGCTGCAGCAGCATCTAATGTCACCTGTGTTGAGGCAACAGCGACTGCTGGCCCACCTAACGCATTGGGAATGTGCCGCCGAAAGTCGAGGAAGACACCGGCAAGACGTAAGTGATCATCATCCCAATGCATCCTACGCTGCTCATCAAGTCCGTATTCGGCCGATTGTTTTTTTTTTTCACGCCGCCACAGACCTCCATTGTAGGCGAGCCAGTTTCGACTGGAGCAATTTTGAAGAGGTTAGCATCTCCGGAGAGCCTTATAGCAGCGCCGTGAAACCCCATTTGATTAGAATGTCTTTCAAATTTCGCGCAGGCGACCGAGCTGTTTTTCCCAAAGGTACATCCACAACGTCACCAGGCAATCTGTCTGCAGCTCGACCTCATCAACTTGACGATCACTTCTGAAGACTGCTCCGAGGGCTCCCTCTCGGCCATTCCATGTTCTCTGTAAGCAGCGACATTATGTGTCCTGGCTCACGCACAATCATTCCGAGTAAAGGAAAGGATCTCGAAGGATTCCTCCATTTCGTTCTTGTAATGACCCCACAACCTGGAACTGGCGCACCATAATGACTGGAATTGTATTGGAGTACTAAAATCCTGCAAGATGAAGGGGAAGGGTAACGTTTTATACACCGAGCGAGTGACAGGATCTACCCAACGAAGTGTTTTTCGTCCCTGTCAGAATACGATACGGCAATCAACGATTTTAGCCTGAGTAAATCAACCGCTAAAAAATCTGTATTCCCAACAAAACAAGAAACTACAATTACACGCTAGCCCGACCATGCTTAACGCAAAGACACACTGGCCGATGATTGCAAGGGCGTAAAGTGAAGCGCAAAAACGAAGATACAAAGAGTGCACATGTGACCGACAATGTTGTTTCAGTGACTATTGTAAAAGAACCAGCCCAAAAGAAGGCGTAAAATTCAAAACTGCCTGCCATGACTGTATTACCCATCTCTTCCGCGAACAACTTTATCGCTCTGGAAGACCAGAGCGTTTCTTATCAACAAAAGGAAGCTTAGGCTGACACCAAGAAAAAGAACGCAGCCGGGAAACCAAAGGCTTATACAAACAATGTTGGGGTGGGTGCACGCCATGTGGCCAGGTGTGCATGCGTAAAGGTTTGCGAAAAAATATATTCATGCGTGGGCCACTGCCAATCATTCAGTAAACTCAAGAATACTACAGCCGATTGGAAGAAAGCTAGGAAACGTAAAGCTCGTTCGTTAGGAATATAATAATAAGATAAAATAATAATATAGAATAAATACACTAGAATTTTGATAAACCGAAATGGCTTAAACGGTGTTGCCCCTAAACGGCCGATAATGTGAAAAAATTCTCGGTAGTCGTAACTAAAATTTGCGCATCACCGTGCAAACGGAACCAGAAATGGAACTTGTTATGAAATCCATTTGCATGAGAATCTGCTTTTTACGGTTCCGCCTGTTTGGCCTAGTTTTTTTTTCCTCCTTATTTTTTTATTCGCTTTGGCCTCGTGAGCAGCGTCTCGTTCGCCATCAGCCGTGTAAGCGTAACGAATGCAACATCAAAGTTATTTTTCCAGCCATTGGGTCACAATTCAATAAGCCGAGGTTACAGCGCACAGTTCCTGCTGCCTCATTACTGCATTGGCGGCTTCGTTACCGCGTTGCCGTCTTCTAAATTCGGTGGTCCGTAAACACCCGTGCAATTGAGGTCGCTAGCCTCGGTGAAGATGTAGTTGCACGTATTCAAACAAAAATTATTAATGCAGGTTGTAGTAGACAGCGACACATTGTTGCCAAATCAACTTTGTGAATGCCGTGCCTAAACCTCTTGTTGCTTTCTTGCTTCTGCTTTCTGAAGAACTGCCAGCTACATTCACCTTCAAGTGCTTAGAGATCTATGAAATGGTATTTAGAGTGTGTACGCACATATATTTGTACTTTCACACATCTATCTCAGTAAACCGAACTCCTTTTACACGGAACTAATTTTTTTCAGTCCCTTGAAGTTCCGTTTATTGAGAACCTGCTCCATATAGAATAAATGTCATGTATCTAATAAAGGGATAATCTTCGCACATTTCTATGGGATTTGTTCAGCGTTATCGTCCACTGGCAGAAAGAACAGCGGGAAAACGAGTGAGCAGTAGAGTTGATGCCTAATGTAAAAGCCAGACGACCGCGGCAGGTAAAGCGGTGGAGCAAGATGGGGGAGTAAGGGTATTTTACACAATAAAAAAATGACAAAATACAGTAAGAGGTTCGTCGAAGATGAGCGCTGAAGGGCAGCAGGAAATACGCAAAGAAAATATGAAAAGTCGTTGTCCTTGTTGTCATTGCTTTCTTTGTAGCACATGCCTAATTGAAACATTCCGGCGAAATAGGGTGCTGTGCGGGATAATGTGCCATGTTTGAAAAATTCATAAACCTGTGAATTGGAGACAAAAAAGCTGTAGAATACTGGATGCCACTTGACGGCACGTAAATAGGACGGGATAAAACCGGCCGAGCATAATCGCGATTCAACGAAGGCTTTGACATGTGCCAGCCCTTTAAATGACGTAAATCAAGAAGAAACGAAAGAGGACAACATCACGCAAATATGGTATGACAGAAAAAAAGACGGTCGTTGTAATTCTTGCGAAATGACAAAGAAACAAAAGCCAGAAAAAAACATTAAGGTACAATATAACAGTAAAGGAGTATTAAGTACCGCAAATGTTTACGCCTTCAAATAGGGCCAAGTGATTTCAATCCCCCAAAGAAATTGTGTATCGCAAAGCGGACTGAGGGTTCCGTAACATGATACCAAACAGCAAATATTTTAAATGTAACGCGTTTCAAACACCCGTTTTTTGCTAGTAGTCCATTGTAATGGGACTGGACTTAATAGCACGGAATGCAGAAACTGTTTCGGTTGACAAAAACAAATAACAAAAAGCTTAAATGAATGACTGAAAACATAGAACTGAGTCGTGGTTGTAGTGAAATACGGAATAAACAAATATTACCGCAAAACAGCGCAGTACACTAGAAAGCTGGTAATATTTGCCAAGGTTTTCCTACAACATGGGATTTCCGAAATATTAGTGCAGTGGTAGTAGTCACTTCGGAGGAACAATGCATTTTAAACCTATAGTATTGGATGTTATTTGTGCCTCTACCTTGTTATACGATTCCCACGCGAAGTGCCCGCCCAACGAGCGGACGAAAGGAAAGCACGGCGGCCCTTTCTTCAATGAATTCTCTAATTATAGCTCTCTTCTCCGGGTCGTCCTTTGTTTCTCTACCCTAAAGCAGGCGTATGCTCGTCTGCAGAATGGCTTTCCCCCTCTCTCCGCTGGCGCCTCTTGTTGGTGGGGAAGCCGAGGGGGCAGTGTGCAGGTGTTACTTTTTCCCACTGAGCACTGAATTTCTTACGAGATTACGCTGATAAGCTAAGGCTTTCCCATTTGTTGGTCGTGATCGCGTGGGCCGTGAATCCGCCTGTTTCACAACGCTACTGCGCATGCGCATGGCCCTGGTGGAGGAGGCCGGAAACAGTCTGGCAGGGCACGGCCGGACTGAAGGAGCGGCGCGTTCTCGCCGCTCCGCCACTCCGGTCATGGCGGTGTTCGGCTGGTGTGCTGCCTGGTGATTCCACTGCTGTCTGCGGCTGTAACTGAGCACGTGTGGTGAAAGCATGCGGCCGGGTTCGGCCCCCATTCAGAAAGCAAAATGCAGTACGTTTAGCAAATGAAACTGTCACCCAAACCATAACATGAAGGTGGAAATTGTTGTTTCTATCGACACACGCCAACCCCGAAACGAAAGTAGACAAATCCGGACCTTTCCGCCACGACATCGTGCATGAACGCCCCATTCTGCGTCCCGTCGCAGTCACACTAGGCATTCACACCACCAGTGACGATAACCTGCTGGCACGCCAAATCAAGAAATCGCCTTGTCATATTACTCCAACGACGATTCGAACACACTACCAGCCGAGGGAAAGTTGCCGTAGTTCCATGAATCATTTTACTCGCGCGTGATATTGCCGCTGTATAAAAGGAATGAACCAATAAATACTAACTTTTCCAACTGACAGTTCTTCTAAAGGAGAAAATGTAATCGTGCGACTACGATGAACAAATGCGCCTAAGAATGAAAATGCACAAAAAAGCAATTTTCTGAGATACGTCGGACTTCGGTTGATTTGGACTTCGCTTTCTTCGGTCAAAACGCTTGAAAAATTATTCTGAACAGGCATTTATACTCGTTATGATAAGAAACAGAAAAAACAGAATGGCGGAATCGAACAAATCTGCCGCCTCGTATAATAGTTTTCATCACTGATATACCAGTTTCAAGCAATGATTTGTATAAAGGCCACAATAAGGGCTTGCGTTTATGGTGCTGTATTACAGATACCCATGTCTCCCTCGTATCTCTTTTAGACGCTAGAAAACAAATGCCGTGAGAACATCGCTTCCAAAGCCTCAGGTAGACCACCCTCTGGTACTGACCCTTGCGGAACTGCTGCAAAAAGAAAAAAAAAAAAACGAGCGTCGCACGCTTGTTAGGATGTACCACACGTTGAAAACGTATGCATTTCGGCACAGTTATTCGTTTTGCAGCTCCAGGTAGCCAATACAATTCATGTGAAATAAATAAACAGCAGCAACGCAGCCCTGGTTCACCTTCCGCTGCAGTGGCAGCCCACTGGCGCTCTTGCGCCCCTTTCATATCGCTTCTCGGCGACGCCACCAGAGGCCGCCACAGCGCAATGAAAAGGGCGGATTGTACTGGCAGCCGGAAACTGGGGAATGGGGCTGTGGCACAAAGTTTGTTTTAATAGAGCGGGATATGCACCAGAACAGATTATTATTTTTTTGCATTTATAGTTTTTTTGTGATTTTGATTTGTGAACACTGCAAAGCAATTTTGCAGTTTACAACGAATTTTTATGACAACCAGTCATGCCAAACTGTATTTCTAGGAGCACTTTGTTTCGTTCGATTGGTGCGCCGCCACCGTTTTACGACGCTTTACACAGCAAAGTCACATAATTCGGGTTCACATGTGTCGAACCGAAGTCATATGTCCCTAGTAGTAAGAAAACTAGGGTTTTACAACGAAGTAGTCGAGTCGCGGTGATGTCCCCGTAGAAACAATGCATTAAAACCACCTTTACCCGGCAGGTTATATAACCACAGCAATGTTGTACGACGACCCATGGGAAGCGCACGGGCCAACTGCGGACGAATTGACCGTCGAGCCCACTCAGTTGCCTCTCTCAGAATGTTTTCGTCTCGGTCTCACGTCTCGGTTCTATCCCCTCTATCAGCGGCTTGCTACGCTGCTCCCGCTGCTCCCGCTAGTAGCGGTAGCCAGAGCAGTGTGCAGGTGTTCACTTCTCCCACTCCGCAGTGACTTCTCAAGGATTTTACATTGACAGGCTTAGGCTCGCACTCGTGTTCGCCGTGATCGCGTGTACCATGATTTTATCTGGCTCGCCGGAATCAC
This sequence comes from Haemaphysalis longicornis, assembly GCF_048455015.1. Classification (NCBI taxonomy): domain Eukaryota; kingdom Metazoa; phylum Arthropoda; class Arachnida; order Ixodida; family Ixodidae; genus Haemaphysalis; species Haemaphysalis longicornis. Next base: position 87,611,893 of record NW_027526445.1, read on the forward strand.
GGCAGTAGACTGCGGTACTGAGTTTTTTCTAATGCAGCGTGATTGGCACATGCACTCCAATTTTGTTTTTGCAATTACTTTTTTGTTGTTTACTTTCAGAGCCCTTAAAGCATCAGTTTGCAGTTTATAATACAATTTCTTGGAAGAATGTCACTGGTTGCGGTATTTGTATGCGTATGTAAACGTGGTACTTCCAATGTTACGACTACCGCATTCTGCGACATCTCTTCCTGTTCAAGCCAAAATCTTTTATTGGGGGATCTATGGTAGTTGGAATTGCTTGGGCCACTACAATCCGATCGTGCATTGAGGTGAGAGAAAGTACTGAAAAATCTGAACCACCAAACAGCGCCTCTTAGGAGCACGCACACCGATTGGGTACACCACCTCAGTAATTAGAAAAAAAAGCAGCAAGCGCACTTTTAAGGCATCTTAACTGTGCGGCGAAATATTAAATTCATGCTCGTGTGGCGTCGCCCGACCTCGTGCTTCCGTGCTGCTCTACACGGAGGGCCTTTTTAAATAGCACCCCATCTACTGGTTTGTCTATGCTTATGGCAAACATGGGCGACGTTTCTTGTCAATTCGCGTACACACACTGTTTTTCTGTGAACCATGCATTCTTTTGTGTTTGCTTATGGGTTTTGTTTCCAGCGTCTCGCCCGCTGTGCTCCATTACGCAAGTTTAACGTTTAGCAGTCATCTCCGCCTCAATTTTGTGTTCATCGCGGGACTTCATATTTGAAAGGCGTAAAATTACATCCTTTGACGTTCCACTTCCAGATTCGTTTTTTATCAATAGTATTCAGGAAATAATTCAACAGTTCCACGAAGATTTCTGGTTCCACAATGTGGAACCAGAATTGCTGGCAGGCCAGACGCCGGGGCTCCCGTTTTCGGCGATGCTCTCCGTGAACGTCACATGACTCACTCGTTCTTTGACCCTTGCGTTTTCTTTAAGTTCTTTGCAAGTCAACGCGTCGTCTTAATACGACTTGTACGGCAACAACTCTCCATTGTGTTGGGCTTTATGAAAATGTCGCTGGCCAACCGACTGTTTGCTTTTGCTGTCGAGACAAATTTACAAGGAAGCCTTTTCAACCCAAAGCAAAATAGGTCGGAGAAAGGTCGCTGGAAATTTTGTAGCAGAAAATTCTAAGGGTAACGTAAATTCACTGCTTGGATTTGCGGACTAATGTAATCGTAGGATAATCAAACATTACTGCCGCAAACAACAATTTAGTACACTGTGATAAAAAACCCACCAGTGTAATATGTAACAAAGAGATCGAGTTCATTGTAAGCCACAATAACAGCAGTAGCCGTTAAGGTACCAGGGCAAACAGCAGCAGTGATAGTACGGTCAGGTTTGGGAGAAGGAGGAAACTTCATTGTGTAGACAGGCCTTGTCCAGACCCCATTGCCACCGTCTGTTATTAGGACATGGCTTGTTTGTAGCTCTGTGATAGTCCTTCACTAATACGAAGGTGGTGAGCCATCCAGAGAACTTACGATGAGATGGTATCTATGCCATGACCCTAGTTAAGACAGATCGGCAGGATGCGCTGCGGGAGCCTAATTATGGCTATAGGTGTGGTTGATGGCACCCCGAAAAAACTGTTGTACTGATGGGTTGGAAGGGCAGTTGGATGCAGGGCCAGCGGAGCGGGAGAGTATGCCATGTATATGATCGGTAGTAAACGGTGTTGGAAGCAGGAGATTTGCGCTTTCCGAATCTTATTTGACAGTTCACAGGAAAGGGCGGGAGAAGTGACTGGAAACCGCGTACTGCATACTGATGCTCTCGGAATGCGTGATCCCAAACATTTTTATAGCCAAGATGGTGCATTCTTCGCCAGAGAATAGACGTAACAGCGAATATTTCTCCTATAAGTGCATGCCGTCTACAATTGCCGTGAAAGCTAACGTGGCCGGCACCAATACAAGCGACAGCTTGTGGAATGGAAGGACCCGAAGCGCGCTGCTTACATTGTTGGCTGAAACATAGTGCATTTCGTGTTTAGGTATATTGCGTAGTGCTTCTTGGGGATTGGAGTGCACAATGGTTGGGGTTCAAGAATGTTCAACTTTGCAGGGTATTTCGCCGCAACGGCTTTGGTGCAATATTTCATGCTTGCACATTTAACACGATCTACGGTGTCTACTTCCCTGGTTGGCAATTTAGGACCGTTGCACAAATTATAGTTTATGATTTTAATCAGGAATTCGTGATGTGCGAGGCAAAGTTGTTTTGATTGCGGATATTAATGCCTTAAATCAAAGCTTTCTACCTCTACCAGCCAACGGTTCTGTCGACGCTTGCGGGACAACAAACTCCGAAACGCCGGAGGGGGCTACGGCGGGGGAATGGAGGCGGGGTGGAGGATTTCACTCATGGAGAACACTACAGATGGTGTCGCGAATATATGGAGCTTTCTCCGCGAGGACATGCCTGCTTCGCGGCCGCATTGGCCGCAGTATGGCTTTGTTGTCTGCTGTAGCGACGGTTCTGTGATTTGGGGCAGCTTCGAGTCAATTACGCGTTGCCTTTGCACGACATGATTAACGTGTTCGACCGCACATACATATGTGGTGCAGGCTGGGAACCTCTTTCCCTCTCACGGTCCCTCACTCACCCCTTGGGTAACCCACACCCAACGGAATAAGGTGGTTGTAGGGCAAACATGCGTTAAGGATTGGTTTGCGCGGCGGGAAGACAAAATGTACAATTTACATACAGACATCTGGCAGTTAGAGAAGCGCTATCTTTTGCGCATTGCTTGACACTAATACTACTCCGTTTTCTAAACTGGTGATTACCAATTCGGTTGTGTTTTAAGAGGTACACAAATGGCGAAAGCAGCAAGTGCTCCTTATAAATAGCGATTATAAAAGTTACCTATGTTTTCTCGCAAATCTCAAACTTACTAAACTAACTAGTTTAAATCGGTATAAATGGTAATCACTAAGCTCACATGCCGAATAGTTTTTTTGTCTGCCCTTGGTGTCTGCTAGCCCGAAGCTAGCGCACCAGGATGGTTAGGTTCTGCTTCGATTGTGTGCTGCACAATCAGTAAGATGCCTGGGACGCGGGAAGGAAAAAGAGAGCCCCGTGTTTTTTCGGTAGAATAAAGCTCAAATCCATCGGAATTTATTTCAGTGAAATGACAAGGCAGTACGCTGACTTTAAATTACGAACAAACGTCGTAAGTTTGATGCACTCTGTCGACTGCTCCTAGCTTCGCAGGTCATCCATATAGAGCCATTGTGTTTAGTTGATTGAAACGGCACAGGCTCGTTTTCAGTCTTTTTATGTTGTTTGCCATTTCTTGAATAAAATGTATTGTTTTGTTCTATCGAAGCAGATCTCCCTTCTGACACTACCTGCAGATGTAGGGCGCGAGACAGGGTACATGCACCAGCGACACGTGCTGCTGGCAAGATATCTAGCCCGGGAGTGCGCGGATCTGCACCAGTAATGAGGTACCTGCACTTGTTTACCAATTTGGAATGGCGGAGAGAACCGAACAGCAACGCTTACCATGTCTGTTTCTTTCGTTATCTAGGCAATACTGCATGGCAGCGCCTTCTTCACGACCGGAAATCACGTTAGGTGTGTCTTAACTACGCCTGTCCAATCACCACCCCGCTTGCCTGAACCAAGGCACGTGTTGCACAGTTTTCCACCCGTCGACCACTCAATGCCGTTCTCCTCAGTGACATCATCATCGGCGAAGGGCATAAGCACTGGCCTGCAACGGTTCCACTTCAGTGGGCATGGCGAAGGGAACCAAGCAGCAACGCTGACCATGTCTGTTCCTTTCGTTATCCAGGCAATCCTGCTTTGTAGCGCTTTCTCTGAGCCCGGTAATCACCTCAAGCCCGTCTTCTTACCTACACCTGTCCCATCACCAACCCGCGCGCCTGAACCGAGGCACGTATTGCACAGTTTTCCTCCCTTAGACCACGCAATTGCGTTCTCCTCAGTGACGTCATCTTCGGCAAAGAGCATAAACACTGGCCTGTAACGGTTCCACTTCAGTGGGCTTGGTGAAGGGAACCGGACAGCAACGCTGACCATGTCGGTTCCTTTCGTTATCCATACAATCCTGCTTGGTTACTCTTTCTTCAAGCCCGGCAATCACCTCCAGCCCCTCTTCTTGCCTACGCCTGTCCTATTACCACCCCGCGTGCTTCAAGGCACGTGTTGCATTTTCCCCCCCATTCACCACTCAATGGGGTTGTCCACTGTGACGTTACCGTCAGCCAAGAGCATAAACGCTGGCCTGAAACGGTTCCACTTCAGTGGGCACGGTGAAGGGAACCGGAAAGCAACGCTAACCATGTCTGTTCCTTTCGTTATCCAGACAATCCTGCTTGATCGCGCCTTCTTCTAGCACGGAAATCACCTCAGCCCGTCTTCTTACCTGCGCCTGTCCTATCACCACCCCGCGTGCCTGAACCTAGGCACGTGTTGCACAGTTCGCCTGCTGTCGACCAATCATTGGCGTTCTCCTCAGTGACGTCATCGTCGGCGAAGAGGATAAACACTGGCCTGCAACGGTTCCGCTTCAGTGGGCATGGCGAAGGGAACCGTACAGGAATGCTGACCGTGTCTGTTCCTTTCGTTGTCCATGTTAGTTTTGTGATGTCAAGTAACAGGTTTCTTATTGTTCTGCCATGCCCGCACACTTGCGACTGCATTATGTATGACTGTTTCTATGCTTGTAAGCCCATTCTTTATAGCGATATAGAACTGAATTCCGGCCCTAAAGTAGAAGAGACGCTAGCAAAAAGTTTGCAAAACCAGGATATTATTCTGAAAAGTACAATCAATTTGCAAAGGGAGCAGGCTTCCCAAAATAATTTGTTAGCACTTGTATCTGTTAAAATCTGATACCTAGAAAAACGTGAGTCAGAAATAAGCCAATCACAAGGTAAGATAAATCAATTCCATTAAAGTTTAAACCAACTGAAATTATCCGTAGTTGACACGTCAGTAAAGCTTGTTTATATTGAAGACCGCGCACGCCGTTCTAATCTAGTCATATGTGGTCTCGTGGAAAAAGCAAATGAAACGGATGATGACTTAAAAAATGAGGCACTGAACGAACGGTTTGACAAAAAATTAAACGTTAAGAGTAGATCCATCGGCCGTAATAACAGACTCGGGAAACAATCTGCGAATCGTCCTTTAATTCTGTGCCTTCGGGACTACAACGAGGGGCAAGAGATACAAAAGAACGCAAACAAGCTTAAGGGTACAGATGTGTTTATACGAAACGATTACTCCCGATGCACGCTCCGTCGGCGCAAACTGCTTCGGGACAGGGCCAAGATTGATAGAGCAAACGAAAAAAAAAAAACATATCTCTTGCATGACAAACAATAGATCGATAATAACACGTATAATTGGGATGACAGTAGTAACCGGCGTGTAAAGCTTCAAACGATAAATACCCCAAACTTATCAATTACTCTGCAGACCTCTGCACATTCGTGACCGAATCCTTCTCTGCACAATAATACCTTACGCCTTCTTAACATCAATGCACGAAGCATTCTTAACAAAATGGTTTAACTAGAAATCACAGTGTTCAAGTACTGTCCCCACATAACATTGCTGTCGGAAACATGGCTTCACGAAGGAACAAGTGATAGAGAAATCATTCCTCAAAACTTTCAAATGTGAAGAAGAGATTGGCCGACACGTGGTGGAGGCGTCACTGTCATTTTTAGTACCGATGTGACAGTTATACATCTGGAGCAAATTGGACATTACGAAAGCTTGTGTCTGAACTTAAACATTTTGGAAACTTCATTTATCTAAGTGGCCGTGTACCATGCACCGGCTTCTGATGGCGGATTTTTAAGTGTATAATTTTTCTTTTTATATTCTGGAAGCCGCGGTATTTAATTTGGTCATTTTAATCTACCGAACATTAATTGGTGTAAATTAAGCTCTGGATCCTCACACGACCAGGTTGTTTTTGATATGACTATAGCGTGTGACCTGGATCAACCTGTGAGTGTACCAACACCCGTACGGGGCGACACAGAATCAATTCTGGATCTGGTGTTTTGTAGTAAATGTTTGATGCGCATGTATCGGTTGATGTTGGCCTGTCTGACCACAAATTGTTTTTTTACATGTCTTGTGGCGAATAAATCTGATGATATACCCGGTGAACACAAGGTGTTAAAAATTTTTTTTAGAGCAAGTGACAAGTCTAATCTGGATTACCTTGATTTACCTTTAGATTGTTTCACCGGTTTTAATGTAAACTGCCTCTGAAATAACTTTTGAACAATATGTGTTCATTGCCTCGAAACATTCAGCCCGAACAAAATTAAGAAGAAACACTCCACAAACCCTTGAATAAGGAGAGAAATTATTCACCTAGCTCGGAAAGTTAAGCGTATAAGAAAACAGAAGTGAGAGGGTTCCTTGTTTCAACAATTAAAAGGTACTCTGTCAGAAAAAAATACGGCCTGGCAAGCACATTTACTACTCGGAGAAATCACACCAATTGATTAAGAGTGACCCAGCTAAGTTCTGGCGCCACATAAAATCTAATGAACAAAAAACCGCGGTATATAATATAATTGGCAATCAAAATATTCCAGATGAAAAGCAGATAGCCACAGAGTTACCCCATGCTTTCACTCCATTTTCTCAAACCCTTGTGCGTTCGAAAACACCCGTGGAAACTGCGCAAAATGACATCCTGATTTTGTAACACCCGAATGTATCTTTTCTATGCTCCTAAACATTAAAACAATGTCTTGTTGCGGTCCTGACAATATTGCAATTGAATTTGTGTGTCGCTACGGTGAATTGCTCTCCCGCTTCCTTGTTTTAATATTTCGCTTACCTTTATCTCGAGGCGTTGTGCCCGATGGCTGGTGCATCGCTAGAGTAATTCCCGTATTCAAAAAAGAAAAAAAAAACCCCTCATAACCAACTACAGACCGATGTCGCTGCAAAGCACAAGTTGCGAACTGCTTCAACACATCATTTCAAATTACATGATCAATTTTTAGAAGCGCGCAATTGTCAATCTCCATTCCAACACGGCTTTCGTAAAGGGTTTTCTACAACTACTCAACTTATTTCTTGTGTTCATTCCTTCTCCTCCGTTTTAGATAAGTCAGGCTGAACCGATGTTGTATTTCTCGACTTTAGCAAGGCTTTTGACACGATACCCCACTCCAAACAAATTCATTAACATAATCAGATTGGCTTCCCATCTACCAGTGTTAAATGAATTCCATCGTATTTAAATGCTCGCCCACAGCTTGTCGACATAAGTGGTGTTCACTGCCACCCTGTTCCAGTTAACTCCTGCGGTCCCCAGGGAAGCATCCTTGGCCCCTTGCTATTCCTAATTTATATTAATGATATTACGACCTGTGCTTATCAAGGTGTTGAAATGCGTTTGTCTGAAAGTCATACCCCGGTCATTTTTATTTATTTATTTTATTTATTTATTTATACATACTGCAGACCGCAGTTGTGGTCCTGGCAGGACGAGCACTTGAATAGCACAATACAAAAAGAGCAAAAGGGACAAAAAAATGAAACGGCACACATTGCATTGTCAATCCAAGACACAAACAACAACAACAATAACAAAAAACGGGGCTATACAGTATCTAATAAGAATGGCTCAGCAATGGAATTCCATTCAGCCACGGTACGCGGGAAAAAGGAAAATTTGTAAGTATCAGTATGCGCTCGGTATGGTGTTAGCGATCTAGGGTGATGGTGCCGCGTGTGTCTTGTGGTCAGGGCGGATGTATACAGAGAGGGGTCGATAGCCAATTCATGGTTAATAAGTGAGCAGAGGAAATCAAGACGAAGTTTTTGTCTTCTTAACTGAAGCATGGGAATGTTATTGGCAATCATTAATTCAGAGGAAGAATCCATGCGACGAAATTTTGAAACAAAATGAACCTAACAGCTATCCTCTGAATCTTTTCCAATTTATCAATATTATTTTTGGTATACGGGTCCCATACTACAGCAGCATACTCAAGTTTTGGTCTAACGTATGAATGGTAGCAAAGAAGTTTAACACTTGGAGGCGAATTACGAAGTTTGTGTCTCAAGAAACACAGTTTTCGAAAAGCGGAGGAGCAGATGTTGTCTATGTGCAAGTTCCAGGAAAGATTATTAGTGAACGTTACGCCTAAGTATTTGAAGCTGTTGACTTGGTTCACCGCGCGCGATCCCAGTGTGTACTGAAATTCGAATGGAGAATGGAGATACTGGGGTCTCAAAGTCATACCCCGCCTTATATTCGAATCTCAGTATCCCAATATGCGGATTCTGGTGTGAAAGTTTTGGTTTCCACCTTCCAACTATTTCCAAGCATACGAAAGAGCCCGCCGACACTGTTGGAAATGTAACAAAGAGAGTTCAGAATAAAACGCATAAAATTTAACACGAACGCAGGTTGCGGATAGTAATTACCGAGTTTGGGCAACTGCAAGGGCATTGAATAGTTCGCGATACAGCAGATGCCATGGTAGCAGAGGCCTTCGACCATGTCAACGAGCTGAGCCAGCAGCAGCCGTTCCAAGCCAGTAGTAGCCGCAAAGCTTGTAAACAAGTCGGGACGCCATTTTGCATTTTTTTGTTAGAGCTCTTGGACTCCCTGCTGCAAGATTTTCTTTCTCTGTGGTTGTTGCACGTGACCAGCGAAATGGCGAGTCGTCGTTGCCACTACGATATAGCCTTCAAGAGCAAAGTCATAACAGAGACGGAAGCCACTGGAAACTCCGCGGCGGGTCGAAAGTTTGACGTTCCCGAGAACAACGTGCGTCGTTGGCGCCAAAAGAAGACGTCGCTCTTAGCATGATCCGCGACGAGGAAGGCTTTCCGTGGCCCACGAAAGGGAGCGTTTCCCGAAGCGAAAAAGTGCTGACGAACTTCGTCAAAGAGAAAAGAGGCCGCGGTTTGGCAGTTGCGACCGACATCGTGCAGATGAATCCGCGCGAAATTACGAGAGAGCATGGCATTTCCCCTCTCAAGTTCAAAGCCAGACTGGGCTGGGTGCAGAAGCACATGAAGAGGTGCCGGGCTTTCGTTGCGAAGGCGGACCTCCGTGAGGCATAAGTTGCAGGAGACAATGAAGAAAAACTAATATCCTTTCAAATATATGTTATTGGCCTGCTACATGACCACGACTTCCTACTTGAGCAGACTGGCAATGCAGACGAAACTATCATTTTTTATTACATGCCTTCGGCCCAGACCATTCATCAAAAAGGTGACCGCCAAGTGAGCCTGCGGACTACAGGCAATGAGAAGGCTCGGATAATCGTTATGTTAGCCTGCACCACCGATGGTTGGAAGTTGCCCCCCTTCATCATCCTGAACAGAAAGACTATGCTAAAGAACCAGGTGTTCCCGCAGAACGTCCACATTCTTTGCCAGGAGAAAGGGTGGATGGCGGAAGAGCTTTTTCTTGACTGGATAAAGTCAGTGTGGTGCCGGAGATCAGGGGCACTTCTCGCCCGGAGGTCAATGCTGGTGCTCGACGCCTTTCGCAGGCACTTCACGGAAGGTGTGAAGAAGCTTATGGACAACCAGACGGAGCTGGTCGTCATTCCGGGGAGCATGAAGAGTCAACTAGAGCCGCTTGACGTTTGCCTTAACAAGCCCTTTAAGGCACACGTCAGACGGCTGTACAACGAATGGATGGCGTCTGACACTGAGGCCCTGACGCCGTCGGTATGTCTGAAGCGGGCGTCCCCGTATATGCTCGCCCAGTGGGTGGTCGACGCTGGGGCAGCGATCCCTGAAGTGATGGTTGCTGCATCGTTCTGCAAGGGCTGCATTTCAAATGCTCTTGGCGGTGCAGAGGATGATGACCTCTTTGAGTGCGCAACTGACAAGGAAGATTCGGATACCACCACCTTTGATCACAATTTCCAAGTTGCACTTTCGTCTCGCTTCGAATAAACCCCATTGTGTGCAGATAGGTTATGTATACTTGGTGTCTGCTTTGCTGAAAGGTAAGAAATTCAGGTTTCTTTTTTCTTTCGTTGTTTCGCGTTATATTACTGTGAAAACTGTTTTCTCTTTCTTGGGTTCTGCAACTCCCCCCTCGCCTTATAATCGTGACCGCCTTATATTCGATTAAATAGGGTTTATTTTCAAATTATACTGGACCAATATATCAATGCTACTACTACGTGGTGTGATAGCTGAAGCATGAATATAAACCCTGATAAAACTGTCTTTATGGGCATAACTAATAAAAAACCATTTATCTACCTGTACAGTAATAACACATTGAAAAAATTTCTTTATCTGCACGAAGGAAATTGAGCTTGGTCAGGCATACGCCTAAAGCTTCTTCCGCTAGCACAAACCTCCTAACCTATACTACAATAATCCGCTATAGTTTAGAAGTTTTTGATCCACATATTAAAAGGGTATTAAAAATTTTGAAGAAATTCAGAGATTGGCTGTTTGTTTTATTTTCAACCGGTCTCGCCAGTCTGGCCCCCAACTAATCTGATGTTAAAAACAAAATTCTGACTCTAATTCAGAGGAAAAAAAGCAAGACTAAAACTTCTTTCCTACTTATATAGCAACAAAAGCATACTAGTGCTATCACAGGTCCTTGCTGCTCTGTCTTCGCGTCCGACCAGACGATATCATGCACATAACGTCACGCCTATCTTTTCCAGTGCTAACAATTTCAGATACTCTTTTTTATTCGCTCAATATCGAATTGGAATAAACTACCTCAACAAATCCCTCAGTCTGGTAATGTTCTAAAATGGATGGAAAATTATTATGAAGTTTGATTTTGATTTTGTGTCTTACTGTATCGGATATGTCTTATTTTTTCACCACTGTATTGTTACCGACTTGGTCGTGTGTATACTCTTTGTAATACCCCCACTCCTGCTTGGGACTTTTTTGTGGCTTGCACTAATTTCTACCTAAATAAATAAAATATATAAACCTCCAACAAAGTCACGGCGCAGTGGTGAGGCTCGCTGAAATCACGTACCATTCCGTCCAATGCGCTGCGGTATGAACACCTTGCATTGTATTCGTTTATAGAATTCCGCTGCTGCTGTGCGATATTTTCAACTGAGAAGACTTTCGCATTTGGCGGCCTCAGTTGGGGTTTTTCCCATTTGGCGCGATTAAGTATCACAGTTAAGTGTTGAGCACCACGGCTCATAGCGTACGGCTGTCGTCAGTGAGGAAATTGCGACATGAGCCTAATGCCTGTATAGCTTAATAATGTTAGGGTATTAATATAGCACGCGCCGAAGAGGAATATGGCCCGTAATACTGAGAGTTGGCCTGTTTTTCGAATAATTTAAAATAGCCTGGATATTTTTTCCAGCTTTTATTTGACCATGTCGTGTTTCTGGCCTTTAAAATCTTTTTATAACATTTTACTTGCACCGATAAATACTCCCCATGGCTTCAGTTATACACTATTACTTAATCGCAACGGTGAACAACTTCGGGACGACTAGCCATTTTAGGCCATACGAACAGTGCCTTAGTGCTTTCGGGTAGAAATAGAAAATGTGAGGGCTTTAAAGAGCACTTATGGTGAAATGTGAGGAGTGTAAGCGTGATGCGTAGGCACTCAGAACGGCGCCCTGTTATGCTAAAATATTTATTACGAAATATTCGCTAGACATAAGTGGAATGGATACATAAAAATAAAACATTTAAAATGACGAAGAGCACCATAGAGAGGTATTCATCTCAAACTAAACTTTTCTTTCGAAATTATGTAAATAAAATGTGAACACACAATACTTCAAACATTTGTCCTCTTCCCGTGTTTCACGAAATTGACCTCCCTTTTTGTCTCTATTATTACGAAAAGCGAGTTCGGAAATTAATCCACTTTTTACCTGCTTTGTGGCTAAAATGTACTTCCAGAAGTTTTCGCTCTATCTTATTGCTGACCTTGCGTACAAACCTGGTTTTCTTGAAACCAGGAGTGATATTTTTTTGTAAACATCGTACGTGCGTACCCCACTATTGTATATTACTGTTGAATTGGCATGACTAGATTGACTGATCTAAGCAGTTCTGCAGATCAAGGGGCAACGTTTTGCGAACCTTCGGCGCAGACACTGTAGCACACAACATTCTTCTTCGCACACTGGTGGGTCTGTGTCTTAGTCATTATAGGGCAGAACTTACCGAACTACCCGAATGTTTTCAACTACATTGGTGCTATGTACGCGCAAAACCAATTTACCCGCCATGTGGTAACTTTTCCTAGTAAAAATAATGTGAGCCTTCTTCCAGCCGACTTTCCTTGGCTCGACGTTTTAAGCTCGCACTTCGTATCGTGCCTACGTTATTCGTAAAAATAATACAAAATGTTCAAGGTGATCTTTCTTTGTACTGTCGTGCAATTGGACCGAAAAACCATAATTGGCATTCACGGAGATTTGATCTGCTAAACGAGATAATTAAGCAAGTATTTAAGCAAGATAATTAAGCAAGTATATTTCTTATCTTTTAATTGCTGCACTGTCAAAGGAGATGAATAAGTTATTAGCATGTTGCTAGAGTAGCCCGCTTACGTAAGCGTCCTCAAAAAAGAAGTCAGACAACCAGATGTAAGTACGGAAGAAAGAAATGTCTTGGTTTGTGAACACAACATAACCACACTTAGCAAGCTACTTGAAATACGTTATATGAGGCTTTCGGTGAAAATTTCGCACGGCAGAGACCAGCTTAAGCTGCAGCAAAATGATTGCATTAAAGGTGAATCACGTCAAGTTCACTTGACTGCAGAAAAATTTTGATGGGTAGCGTATGTCGTTGGTTCAGTGACATCGCTTGTGCAAATGCTGAAAATAAGTGCTGTGAGCCAAACGTCAGCGCCCTTGGAATTTTTCGAAAGCAGCAATATATTTAAAACAATTCCGTGTCGTCACAGCCCAGAAATATGTACAACAGCAAATCGTTAAAGTGTACTTTCTTTAAAGAGGGCCAACCCAAAAGGCAATAAGCGAATCGTTCATTGCCCTTTCTTAGGAAGAGACTGATGTTCTCGAAACGCGACAAGAAACAAGATCTTGACATCAAGTGTTGCTACAAAAAAATACAGAATTCTTTTAAAAATAAAGTTCGCGTTGATGTTGTGCCTTATATCTTGTGCTTGCTTCCCTTTTTGTATCTTCTTTCGGCTTTTCCTCCTCGACTGCACGCTTTTTGTAGGTTTCTTCATAACGAGAGCGGGCTTTCACTATGTGATCAATATGCAGCGACTTCTAGAGGCATGGTAATGTTTCGATGGCGTTGTAAGAAGGGTTTTCATGGGAATACATGGGTGTTCTTTGCGTTTTCAAACCACCATAAGTTGCTATTTTGAGAACTTCCCTTTTGGGGGACAGTACTAATGCAAACTATTTTCTTTCCCATGGGGTATCGCCGCTACATACTGCAACTGCAAATAACTTGAGAACATTCATTAGGTACCTTTTTGATTTTTAGCTGCTGTTAGTTTGTCAATAACACCTAAGTTGCCCAGATTCGACACCACAGTTTATGCGAAATTCTGTCACATCTAAACATTTCTTTTAAATTTTTTTTTCCGGAGATTCTGCCCTGGGTAACCCATTTGTTCCAATTCGTAGATGCGTCTTTGCAGTACTACGCAACTTGGTATCACGTTTTGAAATACATGAAAACATACTGCTGCCATGAATCGTGGCAGCAAGATTCCGTAAGGGATAGTTGAAAGCGTAATTACTTTTGAATGCGATTCTTTAAACGTAGGCCAATTTAGGTTATTACGAAAAGTGAGTTTTTTTTTTCAATGTGCTTCTTTTTCAATAAATGTTTACATTCAAAGAGCATCAAAATATCAGCATTTGTGGTTTCAGCGACACCAAACAAACGACCATATTGTGCCATATTCACACGAAGGGAAGAAGGTATGTCACTCAATTTAAAGCAACAAAAATTGACCAAATTATGAATAGTCCTGCCGGGGAATTCTAGGCTACGTTATTTCTGTCAATGTAGCCAGAACACAGCCTCAGCAAGCTCTACATAATATTCATATGATTGTAATATTTGTGATGTAATCTGTTGAAACGGCATTGGGCACGTTCTGGAGTGTGCGTGCATTGCGATGAACCTCAGTATAGTTTTTTTAATGTCAGTATTATTTGATATGTTTGGTATGGATTAGGCAGTATGCTGCTATTTATTAGACAAGCACTATTAGAAAGAGGGGAAACGGATGGCTCCGTATGGTCTTGTTACATGAGAGCCATCGGCCCAGAAGAGAGGAGAGAGAATTCCTCTTCTCTGGCGTCCGCGCAGCTCCGGGCGCGGTGCAGGCGCACCGTATTTGGTTACGGCTTACCCCCTCGCCAGTCTGGTTGTCCGAAACGCGGCCATGCGGTCTGGGAGTGACTGTCGATTGAAAGGTGCCTTTTTAATAGGGATGTCCTGCGGAGGCGTGTGAGGTGGCGTCTGCGGTGCAGACGCCACCTCAGCTTTGCTTTTTCCTTCAGGAACTATAGTTGTCGCGCCTGAACGCGTGTACATGACACCGCTACCTGAGCTGGAAACAGTGGTCGGAAACTTCGCTTGTATTGGCGATACTGACAGCGGACGTGCCGGGACCGGCTCGGCGTTATTAGGCTGAAAGCAATAAACTCTCGATTTCAGAGGTCCCGCATTGGACCTATCAGTATGTGTTAAGCCACGCGCTTGCAATATAGGTGGTGAATAACCCAGCCCCGCACGCTATGCAATGATCTTCCATGTGGCGTGATCGCTTATCGAATGCGAACCTAGATGGGCTACGCTACACGCAAGAGCGCTGCCGTAATTGCCTGCCCTCGCTAACACGCGACACTCTGCAATAGAGAACAAGAGGCCCGTCAAACATCGCGTTCCGCAGCAGGGAGCCCAGGTCGGTGAGCCTTTTTTTCTCCCTGCTTGGGTCTAAGACAAAAGGCGCCCCTGCTGCTACTCCATTGCTCATGCGCCTGCGCCTTCCTTCGATCTTGCAGTTTTGTGGCGTGGGTTTAAGGGACCGCTGTGTGCCGGGGAAGAATTAAGCCGATGTTGGCCGAAATCTTTCCTCGCCGAGAGCATAAAGCAGAACGGCTGCGCATAACGAAATTTCCCCTCCAGCTATGCTGTGTTGATCCTATGTGACGCTTTGACGTAGACCTAGCATTCGGAGGAGTTTTGCTCACCTGAGCGGAGACACGGCACCAGTCATTCTGGAGAGACACATCAGAGCAAGGGTGGAATTTTGGCCAACATTCGCAACGGAGGCTATCAAGACAGCTCGTTTACGCCGAATATTACAAATACCTATCTTCTTCAGAGTAAACATCTTTTTTATGTTCCCCTTCTGTATAACTTTGTAACATAGTTTCTCAACGAAAAACGTAAAAAAAAGTGCACTTTTGGTTCAGTGCGCGACGAATCTAATATTTCTTATTATTCTATTTCACTGTAACAGACAGGTGAGGCAGCACACAGGTTAGTATAAAAAGAAGTGTGAGAAAACTCTCAAACACCCTTTTGTTGCGGGTTTTATTGTATATCGTTTCATGCTTCCTGTAGTTGCTTTGAAAATAGTCTCTTCACAGCTACAATCAATTACTTAGGACCTGGCTTTGTTCACCTTTAATTTGCCGTGAGCCAGCATGTTATAAAAACTTCGATTAAAAAAGAGAGTAATGAGGTCTTATTAACGTTTTACGTAAGTGCGCGGTAGGTACTTGGTTTCAGTGTTTTGTCGGTGCCTCTAGTTGTTCCTACAATTTCAGGGATTACTACAATAGATTTTAGTGATTAAACCACCCAAACTTCGTGGTAAGAGAAGAGGTCACACAAAAAAACGCTTACAAAACACGGATTTTTTATTGAAAATCAGAAAACGATATAAAGGTGAGCCTATGCACTAACAACAGCCCTGAAGCTGCCGTCTTTCCCAACACACTCCGAGTCGCTCGAACAGAAAACTGCTGAGAAAGTTGTTTCTAAGTTAACCTCTTCATTTTCCACTAAGCACAGCAGGGAAATCTAACGCAGGTGTCCTAATTTGTTTTATCGACAAGGTTGCTGAAATGTTCCTCGAGCGCGTGTATTGATGTGCAAACAACTCTTGCATAAATAATGTAGGGGTGACAGCTACTCTAAGAGCGGTTTACTGAGAGGTGGGCATGGGCGTGCTTATAACGTTTTGCGATGTTCACGCGGAAACAATGCATCGCCCTGTCTGTTTATTGTAGTGCTTTTCATACCACAAGGAGATGCAATACACAATGTTGGTTTACGAGTCAGCATAAGGTGACCGGTGTTTTAAACGACAGCCCCTATTTTTATTTTGCGAAGCCCATCTTTTTTTGCATAACTTTTGGGTGATCGCAACAAGAACCGTTATAACGATTCTTTGCCGAGAATACAAACAATACATTAGTCCGGTCCCTTACTTTTTTGAACCTATGTGATAGTGTGTGTAGATACTGGATAGCCGTAACACGGTCGAGTTTCTCCTTCGTCCGCCTTGACCTTGCAGAATTTTTTTAGCTGGAAAAACCTTCTCAGATTCAGAAACTAGGCCATGATCTAGAGTACCTGGCTGTTTTATTCTGTTAATTTGTGAAGTGAAACTGGCACCCATACTTTGAACGCAAGACATCTTCAAAGACGAATTGAAGAACTTTCACAGCCATTCCCATGTTTACAACCTTCGAGCAGAAACAAAAAAAAACTTGGCAGAAACATTTTGGACCTTTTCGAGCAAGTCCAACCCTGGTGCTCATTGCGGAATAGGTATGACAGATCCAAAAACTTAATAATACTTTCGTTGCAAAATTTTATATTTACACAAAACCCGCGACCACGCTCCTCTAACGCACGTAGAAAGTTTACCCCCTGTACACGATCTAACTTTCGCTGGGGAATCTGTGATTCCGGGGAGTTCATACACAAACAGAACCGGTTTTGTTCCTGTGAAAAAATTCGAAATGATTGAAGCAGTCTAACACCCCCTGTGAACGCCGTTTGGCAATTGACAATGTGTCACAAAAAAAATTTTTAAAGACATTGGTTTGCCGCACTATCGTCGCCGTAACTTCGAACTCGCAGGCGAATTTCGCACCATGTAGACCAATTTTGTAGATACATTTTTGCTTGATCTTTCTAGCACGAAACACAAAGATGTTACCATCAACATACCTAAAAGATTTCACAGTAAGAGTTTCCAGGTTTTTCTCAAGAACGTTGTTCGTGCACTAAGGAAAATGTTACTCAAGACAGTGGCCGGCGAGGACGAGAAAAAAATCCTTGATTTCTGAATGCAAACAATTTCAGCTCAGGCTACAAATGTTGACTTTAAAAAGAGCTGAAAGGTTCCAAGAAACAAGAAAAGAAAACGCTACACCTCTTAACAAATTGTAGCTCGTCGGTATTTTCTTAATTGATGTACTTCACACTGGGGATAACTTTTTCTTGGCGAGTCGAGTAGAACAGTTCGGTGAGAGTAATACTAAACGCATAATATTGGCGAGCGTTTGATTCAACCATGCGCTCAAAACGTGTAATAGGACACGCTTCTGCCATAGATAAAATGAACGGGTTTTGGACCTAACAAGACAAGTTCCTTTCTGGGATAACAACCCATAACAGGGGATTGGTTTTTGAGTCTTTCTAGAGAGGTGGGGCGCCAGCGTCACTGTTTTTCACTTCCTGACTTAAAGTGTCTTGATGGTACAACATGAGGAACGATTTGGTTGAGTGTCCATTTACGGGTTTTCGGTGTTCTCTAGACAATGCAGCCCCACACTCTTTCAAACAAACTCGGCACTCCTCTTGTGGAACCATTTTTGCGACAGTAAGAGCAGGACTAAGGACCGTATACTACACCTCCTTACTTATGTCCGGTATCTGTTCTCATAATTTGTAAACACACACCCAAAACTTTTTCGCCTTTACCAAATCAAATGCAGTAAGTTGACAGCTAATCGTAGATCGCCCCCATCAAATTTTATTTTTATATTTAGGCTCTCATGGTACTTATGGAGCTCCTTTTTTGGGGCGTTTCCAAAGGAGGTACTTGCATGTGTACTGTGTTACCTAGTAGAAAAATAAAAATCCGCACTGAGGGGTGAAAGGTTAATGTTCCAGCACACATGTTAATTGTTAATTGTTCCTTGAAATTGTGTATTTCGAGTAATCAGAAAAGGCGTATGTAGGGAGAGTGCTGAACGAGGGCTCCAGATGGTGAAGCACGTTTTTGATTGCGGCGTACTATCGCAGTTGCGGCGTAACTCTCACCAATGGACTCCACTAAGTAACACAAGCACAGACGGAACGATTGCGCACTCACTGCGCTAAAAACGTACCCAATAAGAAAGGTGGGGACGATTCTGCTGCGTTTTAATGTAGGTGTAAACGTGCTTTCCCGAAGTAAAACGCATATCTTGCATGCTGTAGACATAATCAGTTGAACAGGCTTGAAATGTTCCTCCACAGCGAAAATGTTTGTGATCGGCAATGATGGGAGACCAGCCGAGTCACGCTCACGAATAACTTAGAAGCAGCATGGGTACACAACTATAGTGAAAATAAATCAGCAGCCTTGGTTATCCACGCTTTCAAGAACAAGTTCTCCGAAAAAAATCAAATTTATATTTAGTCGTAGTTTGTTGCAAAAAACAACTGAATATCAATTCAAAATGTCAATATTAGCAAACACCTTGCTTTAAGGGAATGAAAGACACACACCTCTTGTGAAGGACAAACCAGAAGATTCCAGCACTTGGAGCCGAACACTTAGGGTATCGCTCGTATCACGTATTTGCGGTCGAAGACCAGAACAGCGCACCACAAGCATCAAGCACACACCAGGAATGATTACCGCATAACATATATGGTCTGTATGGAAATACAACAGAGCCCAACCACAACCTCTTGCAAGCATATTTTGAAGTACTCGTGGAGGTGCGAGAGCAGGACTTTGAATAACAATCTTTACAGGGCAATGTCACCAGGAATCACGAGCTGAGAAATAATTGTTTGCTTTCAGTTGGTCCAATCGAACAGAGGCAACTGCTCTTCAATAAGAATAAACGCACAAGTTGGGGTACAACAAAACTAGATAGAGGTATGCGAAATGGGGTGACGTAATGGCGGCCGTGTCTATCTTAAGAAAACTAAGAGACCACATGCTGGTTACACCTTTTTCACTCGTACAATCTACTGCGCCGGCCGATGCGATTCCAGAAAAACTGGCACTGGGGGCGCGGGCCTTTTCCAGACGTGTTTCAAGTACCACCTCGTAGATGGGAAACCCCAATTATTGAGTCACATGAGACACCAAAATTTAATATCAGTAACAACAAAGCTTGTAACCTGGCACTGAGCAGGTTGTAAATGCAAGGTACTGAAATGCAATGTGTGCAAAGCAGTGCGTTGCAATGCAATGCATTCTAGCAGCTCTCCTGTGGTTTTCATTAGGGTGGCGTTAATTTTTTTAGTGGCGTTTTTATCTGGCCCGTGTTGCTGTGACATTGTGGTTGTACCATTGCAATACAGGAAGGGGTGACACTGCATGACGGTTTTGGGCTGCTGAACTCGAAGTTGCATGTTTCACGGTGTTGCCGCGATAATTTCCACCCCTCTTCGAAACGATGCTGGAAAGTCGTCCTAGTGGCGTCGCTTCCTCTTTTTCTCTGTCGAGCACTCTCCAGGGGCCGAATTCTCTAAAACGACCGGGCGTCTCTTTAAAACAACGCGGTAGCGTTATAAAAATGCATGTGTTCTTAGGTTTGCGCTTTCGCTTTGGGGTGTTTTGCGAAGGGAATGAGCAGCAGAAAAGCAGTGTGGCAAGGACGCGAAGCGATACCCACTGCCCCCCATCGTTTTCTTTTTATCTTCGCACCCAAGCCACACTGACTTTCTGCGGCTCATTCCCGTTGCAAAACAACACAAAGCGACGGCCCCAACCTCAGATCACACGAATTTGCATGGCGCTACTCCGTCGTTTCAAATCGATGCCCGTTTTTTAGGGAATTCGGCCCAGCTTTATTGACAGGGGTGCTGGAATGGTGCTAGAAAAGGAGGGGACCACCTACGGGAATCGGCCCCTCTCATCGGTGGTAGGCGTAGGTTAATTTAAGCCAGCAAAACAAGCAGATTTTTCCCGCCTTGTGCGGTTGGTTTCCTTACGCTCCCTTTTGCTTTGCCGCTCGCGCTTACGCCGCCATTGTGGCAGCGACGCGGCGTAGCGAAAAGAAAAAAAGCACCCCTTTGATGCCTCACTCAAGAATTTGTATTATTACTTCTGGATGACGTGTGCTTACCGTAATATCTCGAAGCATGGCCACGTTTTTATCGTTGTACACTCCTCTGCCCATACAAATGCCCATTGTGAGGGTAGCGTCACAACCGCGTAATGCGTCTGTTTCATCACTTCCGTTTCTGCGGATTATGGTGGAATTACACCAGCAAGCAGACTGAAACGCGCCAAGGTCCCTCTATAATGATCATTCTGCGCGACTGGTGTGCAGCCTACTCTCGTCCATCACGTTCGGGCGTCACGTAGACGTACAGATAATGGACCCATGAGATGGCACAGCCATACTGTTTCACGACGCCTGCTCCGAGCAGCATGATCCATCGAAGGCGCACATGAAAAGTTCAGCAAAGATTTATAGTTTAGCGACCACTTAGTGAAGTAGTTTTAGCCCACACATTTGCGTAAGTATTGTCACGAAGCCAAAGACGACGCAATTGTCTTGAAAGAAAACAAGTTTATTGGAGCGAACTTGTGCTCCAATAACTCAAAGAATACACAGGCGGCGAAGCAGCAGTCAACAATCTGACGTGCGCATGCGAGCCTCGGCTTTTGGAATGCCGCGGCGTCTGCTCTGCGAATGGTTTATCTTCCGGCGCGGGTGTTTCTCGAACCGTTGATTTACATCGAGAACAGTGAGATAAAGGAAGACTATTCTAGGCCACTGGCGTTGGGGCGAAACATTCTCCATATCAAATAAAATATTCCAAGAAAGATGACAAAAAATAGTGCGAATGTGCGCCTCACTCGGGGCACAGATAATACATCTCGGCCCAGCTGGGCGATAAAACCAAAACATAATAAACAAATCTAGAACATGGTTCGGGGCTTTAACCCCGGTCTAAGATTGCATCGAACCCATGCTAGAATAAAACGACAGTCCGAACAACCAAAAACGATATTTCTCATCTGGCGTAGTAAGGTTTGAGGCGAACCACGTGGATATCTTCAGGCCGCTTGCGTCGTAATGATGTTCCCGAATCACTACCGAGGCTCCCGAATCACTACCGAGACTCCCGAATCACTACCGATCCGGTAGGGCCCGAAATACCGTCTTCTGATGGAGTCTTGGGGTCGGAACTTGTAGCGTCCGGCACTCAATGCTGGTCTGCTGTACCAACGCGACAGAGCCGGCGGGCCTCTTGCGCACGGTGAAGGTATCCTTGGGCGTCCGCGTTGAGGTCGTCGCCTTCTACGTGCGTAAGCATGAAGTAAAGCGTCCTAGTCGGCCGTCTTCTGAGGCAAGCTCGAATGGTGTCATCTGCTTAGTTTTCCTAGTAGTCGTATTTCAGGCAAACGTGACGTATGGAAGGACATCGGCCCAAGTCTTATGATCAATGTAGACGTACCTAGACAGCATATTCGCGATCGTCTTGTTCAGACGTTCTGTAAGACCGTTCGTTTAGGCGTGGTACGCCGTCGTTTTTCGGTGATCTGTGTTACTATGGCATAAGATTCCTTGCACAAGCAAATACCGCAACCTCGTTAATGCATAGGAGGCAGGAGTGCCACTTCAGGCCAGTTAGCACAGTGTCCGTGACTCTTTGAACTGTTGCTGACGCCGTGCACAGCCCAAAGGGCATCCCCTTGAACGAGTATAGGCCGTCCGGGGTTATAATTGCAGTCTTCTCTCGGTCTCTCCCGTTCAATTTATTTTGCCAGCTGCCGGTATTCAAACCCATCGATGAGAAGTACTTCGCGGGGCAGAGATGGTCGAGGGCTTCTTCGCTTGAGGGGAGGGGGTACATGTTCTTTTTGGTGATTTTGTTCAGTCGCCCATAATCAACGCGAAACCTTAATGAGCCGTCTTTTTTCTTCACGAGAACGACTGGCGCAGCCCAGGGGCTTTTCGATGGCTGTATAATGTAGTGGCTGAGCAGGTAGGTCATCGAGTTGAGTTCAGATGGTTTTCTGCTCCTGTAAAGAGGCACTGTACGGTGACAGTCAGGTAAGTAGGGCTCAGTCTTCCGTTATTATTATATGATTTGGTGGAGGAGTCTGACGTAGTTTTGAGTTCGATGGAATACACTCTCTGCAGCGACGCAGGAAATCAAATAATGGGTAAGTTATTCTTGCTATAACGCTGAATTGATGTCGAAGGGATTCGGAAGCTTGAAAGTATCTTCGTATGCGTGTTCAAAGTCGGCAACCACGATCACGTCACATGATTCTTGGGGATTTTTTCAGGAACGCAATTGCAACACCTTTGTTTAAATGCTAGTACACCTCGCTGAAATTAGCGAACAAAACGTAATAATGGCGTTGCCTAAAGCACACAATGCCTTTTGCGACAGAGACACCGCCGTCGAGAAGCAACTTTTGGTAACTCTCTCTAATAGCGTCGGCGTCAGGAACAGAACCTTCACAGTAGACAGTGATAATCAAGCTTTTGAGGGTGGCAGGGTGACATGGTCATCGGCGATCCTTACAGGATCACGCTGTTCGGGGTTCTGTTAAGGCGTCATGGAGTGACGGAAGGTAGAAGTTGTAGGCTTGGTCGGTCGATCAGTTATTGCACCGTTGTCCGTCAAGAAGTCTATTTCAAGAATTACGTCGCAGGAGCAGTTAGGCATAATGACGAACGCCGCAGGGTAGGCTGTGCCGTCTGTAGTTACGAGCGATGTGGACGTTCTACATGGCGTCACGAGGTGGCCTCCTGCTGTGCGAATGTGCGAACCGTCCCATCTGGTCATCACTTTCTCCAGTTTAGACACGAATAGTACGCTCATTGCTGAGTAGTCGGCTGCCGTGTCTATGAGGACGCATAAATCAAAGCCGTCGATGGACAGCTGGACGAAGGACGGCGCTTTTTTTTAGTTGTAGTTGCGTCGTGGTGTCGTATCTCTGTTTTTCGGTGTTGACAGTAGTGCGCCATGCGTCGCTGTGTTCATCGTATTCTGAGCGGCAAGTTCGGTCACGTCGGGTGGGCGTCGGGGCGTGGTGGTGTCGTCTTGTTCGGGAGTCATGTCAGGCTTAAATCCGGTCGTCGGGCTGAGGGCAAGTTGGGAATCATGTTGTTCAGCGAGTCGCTGTGTCGTTAGAGAGTTTGCATTTTTCCGCCGTTGTACAAATTTACCTCTCAAAGTTGCGGCTTTTAGTTTCCCCTGCGTTGGCTGAGGGACCTCCCACGTGCAAAGTAAGCATCCCTACGTGTCGGTTCGGCGACTGGTGAGGGTAGGGCTATGGCGAACGGTTGAAACGGGCTGGCCCATGGCTGACTTGAGATAGATACTCGTCGATACTCCCATGGTCGTGGACGAAGGAGAGGGCGAGCTGTACTTTGTGTACTCAATGACAAAGTTCGCAAACGTCTTTCCGGAGGTGTGGCAGCTTTCACAGACGTCAATGTAGTTGTCATGTTACTGCGTTAGTTGCGAACTGGAAATATTCAGCTCTTACCTCGAGCAGCGCTTAGGAAGCTGAGAACGCATGGTGGACAAATGCTGCTGTGTCGGTTGTGCCAGCAGCAACTTTTACCAGACATTCCAAGGCACGCGCTTAAGAGAAAAACCCGGCGTCTCGCGTTGTCATTCATCATATAAAAAAAGACCCAACTCGAGGCCTTACACACAGTTCAAGCTTGCACTCGGCAGCAATGGCTAGCGAGGGGTGGTCGCATGGCCGCTCTACAGCAGATGACGGCAGTAGCAGAACTTCCAGCTAAATACACCACCGTCCTTAGCTTCCTGATTGCACGGTGGCATCAACGGGCGGCGCCGCATCGTGCACGAGACAAATCAAAACCATTCTAAAGCAAGACGCTCTTGCAAAGGCAAGATTTCAGAGCTCTTCGACAATGCGAAGCGCAAGAAGGAGTCGCACGTGTTCAGCGGGCATTATGTTCTCCGATTTAAAACTCGCATGCATGCTTAGGTGTACTCGGATGTTTTATTTTCAGTAAACCGGAAAATTGCACCCCCGTGCCTACATAATGTTGGTATACGTTCTCTTGTAAATGATCGTTCTTGACATCATAGTCCCAGGAATCTGGGGAGAATATTTAAAACGCGAGATAAATCTAGAAGGACGCACATCAGCAAAATTATCGCTCGAATGTGGACACCGGAATGTGGCTGATAATTTCGGTGGCACAAACCCTGCAGGCAATTTGACACGAATAACGTATATAAATTACGACAGTTTCAAACAGGGGTTCACTCACAAAATTACTATACAGAGCGACGCGCGTGTACAGAAACTGGAGCCACCAGCGCCTCTCCGCTACAACAATTTCAACGGCTTAAGCACAATGAGGCACCGACCTTTACAGGCCGCGTGCTTTTAAAAACAAAGCAAAGGTGGAACTGAACACGTGCCGTAGAAGAAGTGCACCTGAGGCCGCGTTACATTGCCACCCCGTCTCACCCCGTCGATATTGCCTTCTAGTTACGAAGTCCTCAGCGAGCGACCGCCGAGAAACGTAAGCTGTACCAAACAGGCACTGGGAAAGGAGAAAGGCGCAGGATTCGTTGTATGATTTCCCCATCCTTGATAGTTATGTTGCACAGTGGCGCCACAAAATAAAGCGACCCGTATACGGACGTCCGGAATAGAGTTCGTGAACAAAACATGTTTGCACTACGGTTCTCATGAGGTCATGTACTCAAGGGTGCAAGCTCTTGCAAGTAGAGTACTCATGAGTATTTTTCAGATGTGAACTGTGTACCCATGAGTACTGTGTATTTATAATCAGTGCGTAGTCATGGGTACTGTAATCGTTAGTCATTATACGCCTGAGCACTGTAATCATGAGTACTGGGATCGTGAGTATTCATGCTCATGGGTGATGATGAGTACTGTGTGTACTTATGAGTAGTAGTGCGTACTAATGAGTAATGTTCTCACGAGTACTATTTTTACGACTGTGATCACTTTTCACCGTACTCACTTTTAAATCTGGGTGTGTATTCACTCATCAACGTTCTCACTCCTGAGTCTAAGTACAAATGATTACAAATGAGTGTACCCAAGAGCTAGAAGTACATCGAAATATGCAAGTGAGTCAACTATTTTTATAGGAACTTTCAATAAACATCACGACTCAGTGACAAAGATTAACCAAGGGTTTGGAAACATCATGACGAACAGCAACATGAATCAGACAAGACTGATGCGTTGGATTTTGAAGTCGCTGTGATATTCACAGCAGGAAATACGTATGGAAGGTCGCCTACGACAGAACAACTGGGCAGGCTTTATTTACACCTGTTAAAACTTGAAATATTTACATCACAGAGAGCCCCCATACACTGAAGAGAATAATTACTAAACTACGAAAACAACGCAGGCAAACCATAGCTATGCACCTCAGAAATATGATTGACAGTACAGAGTTGAAGTCGATGGTTAACCTATGTCAATAATGGGGAACGGTGCCGCGGTTTTTGCCCCGCAAATAGCCCCGGGCGATTTAACGGACAGTGCGTGCGCAATGTAAACCCCGATAAGCCAGTGCGAACCAAGGCAAGGAGGGTCCCAGAACGATGATGCCGACTCCACCACTGTTGATTTGACATCAACTGTAACAAAAGTAAAAAAAAAGTGTGAAACGAATGCTTAAGATTGCAAAAAACAACGCAAAAACTGAACGGAAGACCAGAAACATACAAACACGGATGCTGTGTAACAACTGAATAAGTTTTATTTCGCGCAGCCAATATAAGAAAATGAGAAACAACACAAAAAAGAAGATACAGTTAAGATTACAGAAATACTACCTACTTTTGCAACAAATCGCCTGGTGGTTTGCTGACGCATAGCCCGCTCGCTGGCGCATCGAAAAACTTTCAAATATTTCACGTGTTCTCTGGTCAATGTAGCGCTTGAGGACATAACATTTCTCAAACAAGGGCTCGAACGAGGGTTGGTTCGCCCTTGAAGCTACATGTCTAACGAGGTTACTACCTCTCCTGGATTTGATGGCATTAGCGTGCTTGCGAAGACGATCATTCACACATCGTCCCGTTTTTCCTATATACTAGCCACCGCAGAACTCACTGAAATGCCTTTAGTGTCCCTTGTTACAAACTTTGCACCTTCGTTCCGTTGAGTTCAGCACTTTGTAAAGCCCGGCCAACGTCTTGGGGCCAGAAAACGCAACGCGTGCCCCTAAACGTTTCACAATCCTTTTTTTGCTTTGTATGAGACGCGGTGAACGTATGTGATGACCGTCGTCGTCTACTATTTTTTGCTCGCTCTGAGACTTGTTCCTACCCGCTCTGCTGTCAGTAACTTCTTTGGCAGGCTGCGGATGAGGTCCTCGGGGTATCTAGGCAATTGTAAGCGCTTCACCTGGTCCCGGAACGTCGCCTTTATTTGGTGATTGGACAGCCTGAGCAAGATCCTCGCGCTGGTTTTGCCACCAGTGTGAACCAACTAGCCCGCCTTTATCCTCTAGTGCTGGATGCCTAAAAGACCGAGCTCGAAATCTCAAATTTAGAAATATCCACCCCTTTGGAGCACAAAATACAACAGCCTAGTTTTTATAACATCAGCGTGCATTGAGGGTCTCTGAAGCACAATAAAACATACAAGCTGCCAAATACCACAAAAAACCCAGCCTATACGAAAGCATAACGAAGAAAGACGCAAACGAGAAATGTCTCCCAGAAATCCTGGCAGGTATAGGTTGCAAGCGATGGGGTTTTAGGCGAACAGGTCCGAAAAATAAGGAAACATTGAGTGGTGCGCTGATTATAAATGACAGAAGGAAACATCGGACAAAGGTAAGAGCAATATACCACTTCATTAGAAGGAAGTCTCCATTACGCAGGAGTAAACAAACAAAGCAAACCTCTGCTGTAAATGTCCGTGTCAGCCAGCGAACCAAGATTTCAAGGTCGCAGTACCTACGTGGAGAACTGTTAAATATCTCACTCAGCAGAATTTCTTCAACGCCAGTTAAAGAAGTCAGCAGATCTCCGCTTCAGCCCATTCAGAGGGTCAAAAGTCTCTGCGAAAGCAGAAGCCGTGAGGTCACCGATAACCAATTCTAAGATGGCCATGCATTACACCTTATCTCGGCTGTTTTTTCAGTGAAACTCCTGACCATTTCTGGGAAGGAAAATTATGTAAAAAAACGCCGTATTATCTTCCTATTGCTTTCAACATAACCATCCACATCATAACCATTATGTGACAAATGTTCCATTGAAACACTTATCGGCGTGGTTTCGGGGCTCGTTATTTCCTTCACGGACTATTGGCGATGCTGAAGGTAAGATAAGTAAAATTTTAGTTGCGAGAAACTGGTTTACGCCGAAGTATTTGAGTTTCAAGAAATACGGTAACGACAGCATGAGAAGGATTATTTCACTGAAATGCGGGAAATAAAACAAAAGCATAGCTTTTCCTAAATGAACTTCAACTCTCACAAATAAGTACAGTGTTACGTATCAAAATATTCTCATAAAAAATAAAAAAAAAATTCAAACTTACTACACAAGCAAAAAACACCACTAGGCAACTTGAAAAATATCTCCACTTACATGCAGACGCCACACAAAATCTCTACAGAATAGTCTCCTGCTGCGCCAGCGTCACAATAGACCCTTTGCAAAAAGGCGGACAACACTGAGAATTCAGCGGTGGTAACACTGGTGGTGAACTCGACGACGCCATTAGAAAGGAAGCAGGTCGTAGCAACGCCGTTGCGGTTGCACGTTTTCGCCCACGGCTTCACGAGTCTGTTGCCCCACGACGCGCATGCAATTACGTGGAAGGTGGACGGTAGCTACTCCATAGAAACTCTGTGCTCGCAGCCTTTTCGCTTCCTTTCTAATGGCGGCGCACCGGGTGCACAGTGTTGCCAGAGTGGCTTGCTGCTTTTCCGCCAACGATTTGGCCATTTTGCAAAGGGTCTATAGCATCTTTCTCATCCTCCGCCCCACCACTCTCAGAATCTTTGCATAATGAACACGGTGTATGTTTGCTCAAATAAGTTCGATTTTCGCGCATTCAACTGCTCGTGGGCTGTGTATTGAATTCCCCGTTACTGTTAGACAAAAGACAATCTCTAGTCGTGGGGGCGAGCATTTTTGTATTTTCAGTAGAAAATATTTTTGTCAACGCGTATTTTTTGCTAATACAACTGTCAAGCCAACATCAATTTGTTATAACAAGAACGCTGCGTTGTCCCTGTAGCCAAGTATAACATTTTGCTGGAGCTATGCCTAATGGTTCCAGTATGCCCAACAATGTTGCAAATGGGACGCCTGCTGCCAGATGCAGTGACTTGGAACAACTTTCTCTTTCCCGAACAAAATTCTCCATCCCGAATATGCTTGAGATTTTGGCCACCGCCAAATTAAGCGAAAGACAAAGCGACATTTTGTGTCTCTATTAGCACTGGAACAAAGCTGATGTCTTTACATTTACTGTGTATTATCCCAGGCTATAAACAAGAAATTACATATCGAGCTGATATGCTGTTGTATTTCATTAAAAATACAAATACTATCACTACTTCTAAAACGCAGTGCAAAATGCTTTTTTGCGTGTTGTCAAATACTTGCGCCGTTTTAAAATTCGCCTCTCACGTTCGAATAATGGCATGTGATACGGCTGATCAAGGGCATAAAGCGTTGCTATTTTTATAGAGAGTGACCTCACTGAACTGTTCGAAAACAACGCGGCAAATGACGGACGGTTATATTGCGTTCTAGTTCACCTGAACAAAGAAAAAACAGTAATAATGAATGTGCCGGTTTCAAAATATTCTTTGAGATGAGGTTGAGGGCAATGGATCAACGAAGGTGGGCAGCTAAGGTTTTTAGGTACCTATACTTGAAAAGCGTGGACACGCAGTGGTTAAGAAAGACTAGAAGGCTAACGATGAAATACGGAAAGAACAGTGAGAATCCAAAACAGCCGAGGTAACCAAAAAAGAGGCAAGGCAGATTGAAACGAATAAATGGAGGGAAAAAATAGAAGCTAAAACGTCGTTAGAGATGTACAGGGCTGAGAAGATGAACATCAGAAAGGAAAATTTCTACGATAATTCCAAAGGCAGTGCTTTGCTTTTTGAGGCTAGAGCAGGTTACCTGCGAACTAAGAGTTTTGTGAGGAAGTATTCACAAAATGATGGGGTATGTGCGGTCTGCGGAAAAGAAACAGAAACTATCCGGCACAAGTGTTAGAATGTGAGGGTAGCCATCCAAATCTACATGAAGGAAATATTGGGCTTTCAGAAGCCCTAGGATTATAGGGTATCAGAGAGGAAGTTAACTTCAAGGCTGTCGATGGGACGAAAAAAAAGGTTAGAATGCTGGTGGACGAAAAGTAGAGAGAAAATATTGCCTAAGACAGTTACCACCTGTAACAGGGAAAAGAAAGTATTTCCGGCCCAATAAGCTTTAGTGCCTACCCTAAGCAGCGCTAGTATTAAACCAAGAGTGTAAAACATGGTTATATTAGTCCTTTTTGGTAAGATGACATGTCGTCACCCCGCTTCAAAGGGGAAACCAATAGGAATCATCATCATCATCATAAAAAAGCTGCTGTAAAATTAAGCACCTGCTACGCGTCTGCCACCCTACAGAATATTTCGAGAAAGTAAAACATAGCTCCGTTCTGCATGATACGCATTCTGCAGCTGCTCAGTTCTGGGCCCTCTGAAATTTGTCAACTATTCTCGTTTCTTCCTCTTTCGTTGCATAGTTTTTGTCAAAGCAATTAGAGATTTCATACCTTGGTTGTCATGATGCTTGTCCTGTCGCGCTTCTCGTCCCGCTGTTTTGCCCTTTTTACTTGCAGTGTTCTAGGTCGAACGGCTGCCTATCGCTATACAGAGTTTGGGCTCGTGCAATAGATTTCCTTGTCCTATTGAACCTATCCTGCATAACAATCCTCTCCTCTCGCTTTCTCTCGTTAGCATGATATCGGCAGAGGGACCTTTTCCTCTAGGGCACCGCATATCAAGGTATTCGTGTCAACTAAACATGTCTGAGTGTTAAAAGCTGCAGGCTCAAAAAGGCACGCTAAAACGTTCGAGAGAAATATTTAATAAAACGGGGAATCTTTCAGTAATCGTCTGAAGATTGTTGTGATTCTATACAGAGTTTGTGAAACGCTGAGGAACGCTTCCAAATTGTCAGATCCAAATTAAAACGTGTTTACATTGTTCAACTGGTAATATCATGCATGCAAGTAGGGCAAAAATCCAGTGATATCAATGCATATGCATTATGTAAACTCAGATAAGCATTGTGTCATTTAAAGCGAGAGGTCTTTACATACGACAAAACGAGCTTCCAATTGCTGTCATAGGAACTGTTTTTATTGAATTTCCTTGTAGCCCACATTGTCTTGAGCCGCCGTAAATGCTTTCCGGAGCGTGTCCAATTCATTTCATTTTGACTATGTTCCCCGTAGATAATACCTCTGTAATGGTTGGGCCACGGATCACGCGACGGAAGCGGAATAAATGCCCGTTGTGCTGACGAGGAGACAGTGTATACATGACGACATCGGAACCCAGCAATATCTAAGGACACAGCAACACGGTATACACTACGCGCATTCACGGTAAGTTACGGGAAAACAAACAGGAAAGTGGTACTCTCCAGTACTACGACTAGCAGGCCCGCGAACGTCTATGCAGATTCGCCGAGAAAGAACGAGCTCACATAAAGTCCGATTTAGACGGGGTTCGCCGCGGGCGCCCTCGTAGCGATGCTCGTGCACCAGGCATTGCCACGTTTCCACAGCTTGCGACGACTTACTTTGGCGTGGGACGTAGACCAGGAGCCTTACGCCGTTGCCCACAGTGCCGTGGCCCGTTCCTTGTGCCTTTTGTATCGTTACCAGCCCGGTTTCAATCTCTCGTCTCCTTCCTTGTGCCAAAGCTCTTCTTCGTCTCCACCAGCCACACCGAATTGGTCTTGAAGGCCTCTTCCCTCAAGCATTGGACACGCGGTTATGCTCCTTCACGCATATATTTGATCACAAGCACTGTTGATATAGATCATAAAGGAGCATCTGCTTCAGCCACGTATCGGTAGGGTGTTCTTGCTGCTGTCTGTAAAAAAAGTGGCATCGGTACTGTGTTGACAGCGAAATCTCGGTTTTTGTTTTGTGTAATTGGTGTTCTTTTGCGGTCAGCTTACCTCTTCGTTTTAGGATCGTAAGGCTAGAACTTTGTCATAATCAATCTCTGCTGTCTTAAACACATTCAGTATCACAAGGTTTTGTTTGTATGATTGCTGCTAATGCGCCATTCCGTGCAGTCTCACTCTCGCTGCACTACACCATTGCACTTTTCACTCGTATTTATTTCTTGTGTACTGTGATAACCAACAACATTTTTCGTCTACTTCAGTTTTTTTATTAAGGTGAAATGCTCGCTATCGCTTTCATTTCTACGTATGTATGTTTCACCATTAGGTAAACGCGATCCCCTCAGCGGAAATGAAAGAATGACAGGCAGTGTGGCTGCCATAGATCTAATTTAATTTCATTTACTTTCACAGCCCGAGGTTATTACAGAAAGGAGTCGGGTTTGAGAAAAAATGTGCATACAATACATTCGAAGCACTTCTTGGAGGGTGATGACCTTGAAGTTATTTACGTGCGTGATGGAGGGGATGGCGGCGGCAGGGTGGTTCCCGTACCTGCTTGTTCGTGGGATAAGAGTCAAGATCAAGAAGAAATTGGATGGCTTGCTCACATACGAAAGAGTGACCCTGCCCCTCTCCACCACGCAATACCCCTAGCTTTGCCAAATTTAGCTACCGAGCCCTAGCTTCAAGGGTCGCGCATCGGCGGCGCTACTTTATCTGAAGAGCAGTGCTGTAAAATTTTTCAAGTAATAGAAAATTTCCTTTATATATGCTCGAAATGTAAATTTCGGATTATAAATTTTACACAAGTTTACTCAAATTTCAAAAATATGTTAATTATTAGGTGTCGCATAGCAGGAATGAAGCAAATATGAATTTCAAAGACCAAACATTTTCATTACGGCAAGCTACAGTAATGCTCATTTAAATATAATTTACGCTATATTAATATTGTGACAGTTTCTGTTTTCTTCACTGGATTACTGCTCTGTACTTAGGCGAGCAGTATTCCGGAATTTATATCATGCATAATGGAATAATGCCAGCTTTTGTATTTTTGTAAAGCAAATAGAAACCATGCGTTCAAAAAGGGTTTGTGGTATCCAAGGGGCGCTTTGAAACCTTTGTTTTACAAATAAAGCTCACAGACCAAATTTTCGTTCTTGTTATAATGCGCATAGTTAAACTTCCTTAGTGCTATTGAATATCTGACTTCACTACTCTTGATGCAAATATACGAACTTCTAAGCACTCGCCGTCAGAAATGATTTTAAACTGATCTCCTAATTTTAACCAACTGAAAAAAAAAATCAAGTGTATCTTTATGCTACCATGTAGCCACGAATGAAAGAAGGTTCTGTCATCATAATTAAAGACCTGCGGTTGGTCTCTATAAAACGTCTACGTTTTAATACGAGTACAGGGCAATATTCGTTCGAATGCTTTCGGGGCGTCGGTTGTTTGTTCTTTTGTAATGGCATTTTGGTATTTTAAACATGGAATCTCTATCTAACTACATATGCAAGTAAAGGTGGGCTTTTTAGGAGTTGCTGAGGAGATTTATTTTGTCGTTTGAGAACTTTCAATGGCAACGTTTTTGCCCTCACTCTCGCCCTCATTGCAGACTTCTTGAAAATTATTGCTAATATTTCTTTGCAGGTGAAAATAAAAATTAAAAGCGACACCAATATGGTGATACATTTTGTATAATTAGACGATGTATTGTAGTGAAAGTGTGCTTCCTGACTTTTTATGTTGTTCCGTGAACCGTTCGCCTATGTCAGGGATGGATTTGACATTTCTCAACAGTTTTTTCTGAATATTTTTCGAGTCGATGTCTCGACGGATGATATCTTGGCAGGAGATGAAAGAACACCTTTTATCAACAGAGTACGAAGTTTTTGTATTTAAGACAGCATGCCGTTCTTTGTTTTCTCAGAGCCAGCAGACATCAGAAAATGAGGCTGCTTCTTTTCTTCGTACTGCAGTGCACCACAGGTGAACCCAGTTTCATTTCCTTTGACTGATCCGGCTTAGAGCTACTTGCGTATCAGTGAGGCACCAATCGTTCAATTTATAGTTGACTGGTTACTGAAAAACCATAGTAAGATAAGATAAGTAGAGTTACTGCAGAATACCAACAGAGGAACAGTAATTTGGTTCGCTTGCGATGAAATATAATTATTTTTAAGTAATATTTTTGAATTTTCTTCATCCCGTTGATCAAAATGTTCTGAAGTTCAAGAGGATGGGTTGGTGGGGTAGTTCGTGATGCATATTTAGTTCAAAGTTTCAAGCATCAAGTTCAAACTTGGGCAAAATGTATGAGTATATTGGCAGACATTACAATGACACGTGGTGTGCTGCTGCTTCAGCTGCAGGCTCTTCCGCTCCCTGTAGATATCCATTGAGATGAATTCCGGTCTAGGTAGCGTTTCACTCATCCTGAGAGGCAAGATGTTTGCTGATCCCTTCCTCAAAATTTGTTTTTCTCTATGTTCACCGTTGCATAATAGTTGTCTAATCTGTGGCCATGTTGCTCGCGTTTCTTCATTCTCTCGTACGACACACCAGACAATCTTGTTTAAATTTGAAATCGTGTATCTTGGTTGTTGCAAGCTTGTCCTGTAAGTACTAACTGTCGATGTTATTGGTGTGTTCAAATGTTTTTTTTTTCAGAGAACAACTTTATATAAAGTAAAGATGCGCAAACCCACGACTTGTAATTCACGGATGCCTGATACGCAAGGGCAATGTGTTGCTTAGTAATATGGCGGTCCTCTTCGTTATTTTATTCGAAACGCCACTTTGCTCTACCCCTTAGTAACATATATGCGACTGTGTCGTTTGTGACTTTGCAAGATGCAATTACAGGAAGGAGAGGGTATCCGCCTGTTTCAACGACCTACGACCCTTGAAATCGTAAAAGCTAGCCCAGTAGGCCAAAGCAGAGGGGAACATGATCTCGACTTTCTGATAAGCGGCCGGTGGCTGGTATAACGGCGCGCCGACTGCAGCTTCTAGCGGATGCTACCGGCAAGCGAAACCACTTCGCTTATAGCCCGGCAATGGGATAATCTTAATCTTGTGAATACTCGGAAGTGGGGCTGTAACGCCCGCAGCGGGAAGGGAGTTTAAACTGGAGCCTTGAGGAAGAAGCGCTTCAGCGTTGCCTAAATAAATAGGATAACAAGGCGAAACATTGTTTATAGGCACAGCAACTTTTAATCGTCGTGTATTCAGTTCCAGATGAAATATCATTGAATCTTACCAAATTTCGTGTTAAAGAATGTTGACAGGTATTACTGCAGAGGCAACTTCCGCATCTTTGCCTGGATGGTGTGTTCTCTAAAGAAATGCGAAGTATCTGCCGATGACCTGCGCTGAAATGACAGACGTCATGGTTCGTAACGCGTGGGATTACCAGCGAACTTTTTCCAACAGCATAGCCTAATGGGGTTAAATAAGTCACCACATTTATCTCGAAGAATATCGCAACAAAGAAGACACTTGAAATATCCTGGGCGACATACAAAGGAGAAGCTAAAGTGTTAACAGTGAACCATGGAGACGTTGTAAGAGTAAGAATACACCCTGCTAAGAACAACCAGCACTGTCTTGCGTAAGGAAATAGGGAACTTTTCTAAGCGACAGATTTATTCAAGTCGCCTCCATTTCCGATGGTAAAGTACTTTTATGGCAAATAACACGTTATTGGACTCCCCATTCATGTTCTTTTTCATCCGCTGTTACGCAGATCGGTTCGTGTGCATGCACTTGCAGTCGCTGGCCACTCCCCGGCACTGTTGAGAAGTATGCCTCATGTACGGTCTGTGCGTCTACAAACGGCGCGGGCTGTGAATCGTTTGCCTCGACGCCCAGTGTCCTTTTTGTGGCCATCACCAGGATCACATCAACCTTTAGACGACTTAGAATATGAATATAAAATCTCCTGTGCGCTTTAAGAGGTGCGCGGAAAACCTATACATGCAAATGGCAAGCGAAAAACAATAACACTAACTTCGTGCTGAGATGTGCCCAGTACACTAATAGATAACTGGTAACTGAAAGGAATAGCTTGTAGAGGTGAACTTCTGAAACGAACTGTTACATGTTAACTTGTTTACATCTGAAAGATGTGGAGGAAATTTCAAACTGTGTAACCCCGGATGGACGTACCCAACACGTGGTCCTTCACTTGCCGACACACTGGTGGCCTTGTATACCCCGCAGGGGACGCCAAAACAAAGCGGTGACGACATAACGCCGTGCATGTATTAGCAAGGTGATCCCCGCAATGAACAATTGTTCATGCGCAATTAGCGAGCGTTAACGTTTGCAACCTTTAAAGAGCTGCGTGGAAAGGGAAACTGCGTCTCAGGTTCTTTTGAGGTATTCTAGCCTAATGGGGTTAAAAGAGTCACCACATTTATCTCGAAGAATATTCCCACCACCTCATCCTCAATTAAGCACAGAAGCCACCACTCTTCGGTGATTGCAGACAAATTCTTATCCCCACAGCACCCTCCTCCATACCATCTACCCGACTCAGTATCCCTCCCTTTGCAATTTCTGTTCAACGCCGGGCACCCTGTACCACCAGGTATGGGAGTGCCAAAAAACTCCAAACCTACCCCCAATCCCCTTCCCAACTTTTGAGCAGTGGATGGCTCGTCTGGTCGATCCGGACCTTGGACACCAGGAAGAACTGGTCAAGAGGGCCTGGGCGGCAAGTCGCAGCCTGGGTATCCCGGAATAAGGATGCCCTCCACCGGGCGAGCGCCGTGCCATCAGCACTTATGCTTAATAAATTTTTATTCTCCTCTCCTCCACCTCCACCTGTGGCGAATAAGACCTGCCATTGTACCAATCTACAGACGAGGGCGCTTGGCAACTGCACAAAAACATGTATATTCCATCCACCACACACACGAGAAGAAGCCACAAGTCAAGGTCCCGCTATATATACATAACACAGAGAACTATTAGCTAGAAAGAAAATACCAAAGAAAAGCTCCATCCAAATGTTCGGGACGATGAGGCGTTGTCCGTTGGGCGTTGTGGGTTATGATGGCGATACCAGGTGAGGCGTCGCGGGGGTGCGATGAAGTCGTTGCTCGTGCCGGAGCGTCGACGAGGAAGACGCACCGTTGTCAGAGCATACAACGGTCTGCTCTGCCCCCACGCACTATCGGGCACGCGGTAGCAGCGGTGCGGCAGGCAACCGTGCACTGCCGGTCGTCGACGGGAAGCAGGCGGCGGGTCGTCCCAGAGCTGGAGCACGCCAGCGTTGCCCGCCTCAAAGATTCAGGAGTCGCGCCTCGGCTTTAGGGTGCCAAGGCGCCCGGTAGACCCCTCTCGAGCTCGGATCCCGAAAAGACGACGAGCGTCGAGTCTTCGTCCTGGACTTCGCGCTCCTCGAACCTTCTCCGTCCACTCCTTCCGGCGTTCTCCCCCCCCCCCCCCCCGTTACAGGCTGGCTTCCCAAGCTCCGGGGTGGTGGCGCCCTCCAGTTGGCCCACGTCAAACCCTCATGTGGCGTGTCACTTCTTCGCGCCACTTCGTTACAGACAACAAACTACACGTAATAAAACCACAACTGGGATGCTACATAACTGACTCACACAACAGATACACTGAAGTCGCCCTGGCTAGGCTGCGGATAGGCCACACACATGCGACGCACTCCCACCTGCTCACTGGAACTTCGGGACCCACGTGTAGCAGGTGTGGAAAGGGCCTATCTGTAGTCCACATACTAATCACATGCAAGGCACTTGACACAACACGACACAAACATTTCCCTGAATTATACAGACGACACATCCCTTTGCACCCATCACATTTTTTTAGCCGACGAACCCATGTTTTCTAGTCAGCGTGTTTTTAAGTTTTTAGCTGAGGTGAACTTTCTGCAGCTCTTGTCATATCACGTATAATCACCCTGGCCCTATACACCAGCCATCTCCATTGTCTTTTGTTAGCATCACTTTTACTTTTAGTCAAATGTTTTAGTATGTACGGTCTCATCACAATTCAGTAACTTCTTCTTTGGCGCTCTTTGCCCGTAGTCGGCCTTGCGCCAATAAAACCCAACCATCATCATCATTCTTCGCGCCACCACACTAAGGGCACTCCCCGCACGAGTCATGCGACGGTATGTTCTCCCGAGGTTGTAATCGTCAACACGAGCGTCACCCCTCACAGCAGCCTACTGAGGCCGCCTTCAACATTTCGCCGTCGCCCAGGATTAGAAATAGTTCAGTCGCAACACCCAGCTGATGTCAACTGAGGAAGGTATTGAATCCTAGGGTTGTATCCTTGCAAAGTTGGGAGAGCGAGGTTTCGCTCTCTAAAAAGATAACAAAAGAAGATTTCACTTGGTAACGACGCCGAGGTCTGCTTCTGCCGATGTAACGCCTTACTCGAAGAATCCAGTAGGTCACGGCGCATACCCCACGTGAGTGAGTCCGACATAAACAAAGCAACGACGACACGTAGCGACTACCCGTTAGCGCGCTACAACAAACATTCTACGTCAGCACACACCCAAAACTCATACGCAAGGTAAAAAACGTTAGACGGGCTTACCGCAGTACACAGCAGAGATCAATTTCACCACCTGACTTGAAAACATCTAGGGCATCAAGTCTCACCTAAAGGGCGCTTACAAACGGTAGTTGTAACGCTGAAATCACGCTTCGTTGTCGACGTCATAAGCTACCTCGCAGTAATTTATGTAGAGGCAAAGTTAATATATTTATTTCCAATGATTGCATGGCATCTTTGAGAAAAAAGTCTTTATCAAATTACTGGGCTAGCGATGGCTTGGCGTTGACGAAGTAATCGTTTATTTACATTGGAGTCTTGATGTTTTTTTACCGTCAAAAGGATGTTCTGATCAAGCTATTATAGAGCAAAATGCGAGAGCCTGAGTACTTAACCTGATGCTTCTTCCAGAAGCGGCTTTGTGCGTGGGCAGCAAAGAAAATGGTAGGATTTATCTGAACACCTCTATGAGGAGTATCACAATATATGCACGAACATTTGGATTTATTACGACGAAGTAAATCAGAAAAGAGGTAACACGACCGCTGTTACCTACTTTGAATGGCGGTCGCAACACTCTGAAGAATCTGGTTATAAAATTCATAATTCAATGACCACTATTGCAAAAAGCACTGCGAAATGTGGCATTTTGTGTGCCAGTATAACCACAAACTGTTTTGCGCTTATAGTTCGTGCTTAACTCTTTTGAAAGTTCTAAAATATACCCAAAATTAGACACAGTGTTAAGAGGCATTACATCAGTGTATTTCCAAGAAAGCAAAGCTATCGAAACCCGCGGAAGACATCCCCGCGACGATATCAATTATCATTCAAACAGCCTATGCAGACGCACGTGTTTGGATACGTATAAGGGACACATATATGTTGGCTGTTGACTACCTCAAGCTTAAATGAATAACCAGAAAGACATCCACTACCACATATGAATCTAGGTGCCCTTGAATACCTCTATCAAAATTAGACGTCTTTGACACCACTGAAAACGTGCTACTGGTGAACTGAACCGGACTAAACACGTGGAGAGCAGACCGTTGCGGCTGCATTCACTGCACAAAAGTAAATGTTGGGCGCTTCACTTGTGCACGGCTTCAAAATCATGTCATAAGCTACGGAGACCACGCAAACTGGCCTTAAACAGCACACTCAAATTTATATATTTACAACGTGTTCGTACTTCCCCACTTACCGATTTGTCTACTAGTGATTTACTATCTTCGTTTGCGTCGTTCAACGCTACAACGTGCTTCCTCAGGCAGTAAAATTTCACTTATAACTTTCTTCCTGAGGCTAGGTGCAGAACAGGTGTGT
The DNA here is from genome assembly GCF_048455015.1 of Haemaphysalis longicornis. Taxonomy (NCBI): domain Eukaryota; kingdom Metazoa; phylum Arthropoda; class Arachnida; order Ixodida; family Ixodidae; genus Haemaphysalis; species Haemaphysalis longicornis. The sequence goes on from NW_027526445.1 coordinate 87,651,170, forward strand.
GGCGATATCTGTGACTGCGCCTCTTCGCAGTCCGAGATTCGCTTCAAATACTGAGGTTTCGTGGCAAATACTAAGGAAGTGGCTATGCAATAACGCCGTTCAAAAGGGTTTGCCTGTCTTTCGTTTTCGAGTCAGGCCGGCGGAAAATAATCGGAAAACTACACCCATACGTAGCATACGGGCTTTTGCGCTCCTATTTAAACATAAATTTGAGCATTACTCATAGAAACAAAAAAACAGGCAGAAATCATTGCTTGAGGCAACCGTGGTCTCACAAAAATTGGAAGCAATTCGGCTTATAGGAAACACATCTTAGCTCTTATTCGGCTAGTTCTGAATATCCCGGGTTGATGTACACCAGACAATTCTACATTGTAAGAGCCCATTTGGGGACCCTCTTGGCCGTCCTTGTGTCTAGAGCCCGAAATGGGAAGACACCGACAACACAATCTCGCAAACAACTCGATGGAGGCGTTTGAATGCTGCTGTTTATTTTACTCTATTTCGCATTAGCCATCGAGCGCTTTTGGGCAACGTCACATAAAACGTCTCTACCGGCCAGCAGCATGCGGACCCCAATTAGCGCGTTATCATTCATTACGACTGCATCCATGATTTCGCCGTGCCAAGTTACTCGACCAATTATGATCTGATGCAACGTTGACACATCAAGCTAAGCAGAAAGTTACGCAAGCTACCTAAATGAAGCTAGTGTTTGCTAATTTTCACACTAATAATCAAAAACGCATTTTCCGTTTCTGAATGACTATCTATAAATTAACATCCGAGGACACCACAACGTTCTACTCGGCCAGGTGGATTTCGTCAGTTGAACAGGCCGGCAACAGGCCGATGTCTGACGTTAACAACTCCGAAGACCACCAACCGAGTGTTACCTGGAGACCATGTTTTTGGTTTTGCAACACAATTTGATGAAGAATAATGACCAATAACGTCAAGCGAAAATATTTCTGTGCCCTAAAAAATGAACGGATTGTTAGAAAAATGCCTACAATGCTTTCCTGTAAGTGAGACCTTGAGACCATGACAAGGCAAGCAGGCAGAGCTATGACAAGTTCTAACATTTAATTATAATTTTCGATCTAGTCGCTCTTACAATGGTGATCACGAAATAGTTGCTTGAAATGGTTTCCTTTCAGTTTCCTAAATCATGCGGCCGGTTGTCTTCGCTATCGTTACAAAACGTTTTGTTTATTCTAGGCGTTGAATCACTTTGACAAGTGATCTCCAAACCACTGCTTGGAAGTTTTCCTTTTGTTCTTTGGTATCATCTGCGTCCGGTTGTGGTTGTCTTAGCTACTGTTACAAATACGTGTCGATTCTATCTGTGGGGGTGATCGGCGACGCACTGCTTCGAATGATTTCCTTTCGACTTTTCTGCCCTCTGCGTGCGGGTGTCTAACGTAGTGTTGAAAGCGAATCGCCGATTCGTCTGTGTCAAAATGTTAGGGAGATTGTCTCACCCGCTGGTAAACACTTGCAAATGCCCTAGTGGATTGTCAATGTTGCCTACTCAAATGGGTGTTTGTGAAACGAAGAGATTTGCATGCACGGAAAGCGCAGCTGTTTTCCATTCACTGGTGCGAGTGGTCACTTCTATGGCGAGAGCGTTTATATTTGTTTATTTGTTATTTTTTCCCGCACTACCACTCCTGCCAATATATGGAAGAAATAGTTCTAGATATATAAGTCACATCTGAGAAAAACAGAAAGATATGTAAGTTAACGCTTTAGCCTGTGTTCTATCAGGCATGTTCACATTTCACAGTGGATTCACAAACACTTTGCAATCTATAATTATTACAATTTACAGGGTAAGTCACTCCCTTTCCTGTAATTGTGGGAAGGTCACAATATTTTTATATATTCCTAACTTGTGGCGGCGTATACACTTATAAGTACTCATGAAGGAATAATATATCCTTGCTCTACTCTTAGCACGAAACAATTTGAACCCCGGTTTTTCTTCTCAGCTCTGCCGCCTTTATACTTAATCTTTTTAAAACCTATTTTGGTTTTACATCTTATAAACTGTCATAAAACAAACACAGCTTCCTGTTTCAGATCGTTTCTTCATTTCATTTTGTCTGAATGACACATCCACGTAACGCCCAAATAGTTTATTGTTGATATAATATGGTTTGTAATGAATAAAACTTCATACACCGGCAAACTTATTGGGGGTGTGCGCAGGAAAGCTTACACATAAAAAGCTCTCCGAAAAAATCTGTGTCAATGCAAGTAACAGTGTTGAAACTCTGGCTCTAGCATACACACTTGGAGAAATAAAAACACCAGAAGAGACAAGTTTCAAAAGCAATAAAGAACCGTTTCACTGCTAGGAACCGGCATTTTTATTGGTTTGAGGCCCCTGCTTCATTCAAGAGAGGCAAATCTCACTGAAAACGAAAGAGCGTAATAAAATAGGGCGAAGGGTGTGCATGACACACTTTAAATAAACCACAGGGGATTAACAGCGGGCACCTATTCTTTCGAAATATGTTTCGTTTTCCTAAACAGGTACGGCGGCTGACTTCAGGCAGAGAGCGAAGTATTTATTTGGGGATGCACCTAACTAGCCAGGTAATACGCAGTGAACCCAAAGCAGTGGCTTGAATTTTGGCAGACAACCGAAACGCACGCGAGTCACTACCGAAAGCGCTTCTCTGTCATGGTCTAGCATCATTCTTAGCCATATTTTCCAGCAGTCCCTCTCAACAGGTTCCGTTCCCCAAGATTGGAAAACAGGAAAAGTTGTGCCTGTCCCCAAGAAAGCCTCAGATAACGCCTTTCGTCCAATCTCCCTCACATGTGTTTGCTCTAAAATATTGGAACATATCATTTACACGCACATAGCTAGCTTTCTTAAATCCGCGAAGTTCTTTCATCCCAATCAACACGGCTTCCAAAAAGGTCTCTCCTGCGACACTCAATTGGCACTCTTCCTAAGTGACAAATTCTAAATTAGACATTAACGTCCCCGTCGATGCTATTTTCATAGATTTCGAGAAGGCCTTCGACAAAGTTCCTCACAAGCGTTTGCTATCTAAACTTTCACATTTAAACCTTGATAAACATGTATTTGTATGGCTTTAAAACTTTTAAACTAACCGACAGCAGTTCGTCTATTCTAACAACAGGTCTTCCTCCTTCATCATCATCATCATCATCCCCAGCCTATCTACGCCCACTGCAGGGCAAAGGCCTCTCCCATTATTCTCCAATTACCTCGGTCCTTTGCCAACTGTGACCAATTTATCCCCGCAAACTTCTTGATCTCATCTGCCCATCTAACTTTCTGCCGCCCCCTGCAACGCTTGCCTTCTCTAGGGATCCACTCTGTTACCCTTAATGACCAGTGGTTATCTTGCCTTCGCATTACATGCCCTGCCCACGTCCATTTCTTCTTAATTTCTACTAATATGTCTTTAACCCGAGTTTGCTCCCTGACCCACTCCGCTCTCTTCTTGTCCCTTAATGTTACACCTATCATTTTCCGCTCCATTGCCCGCTGAGTCGTTCTCAATTTAAGTTGAACCCTCTTAGTGAGCCTCCAAGTTTCTGCCCCGTAGGTGAGTACCGGTAAGATGCAGCTGTCATACACTTTCTTCTTCAGCGACAATGGTAGGCTGCTATTCATTATCTGAGAATATCTGCCATATGCACCCCACCCCATTCTGATCCTTCTAATTATCTCTGCCTCATGGTTGGGATCTGGGGTCACAACTTGGCCTAAGTAGATATATTGGCTTACCATTTCCACTGCCTCACCATCTATCTCAAACTGATGTGCTTTCCCGAGGTTATTGATCATTACTTTAGTTTTCTGCATATTAATTTTCAGGCCCACGGTTCTACTCTGTTCGCCCAGTGCGGAAAGCATGCTGCATGCTTTGCAATTCGTCCCTGAGTTACTTAGCAAGGCAACGTCATCAGCAAATCTGAGATTACTGAGTCATTCTCCAGTAACCCTTAATCCCACCTGTTTCCAATCCAACGTTCTTAACACTTCTTGTAAACATGCTGTGAATAACATTGGCGAGATTGTCTCCTTGTCTGGCGCCCTTCCTTTTAGGTATTTTACTGCTCTCCCTATGGAGGATGATGGTAGCTATAGACCCATTATAGATATCCTCTAGTATTATTACATAATGTTCATCTACCCCCTGGTTCCGCAATGCCTGAATGACTGCTAGGGTTTCGACCGAGTCAAATGCTTTCTCATAATCTATGAAGGCTATATATAGGGGTTCAGTATACTCAGCGCACTTCTCTATCGCCTGATTGATCGTGTGGATATGGTCCATTGTTGAATAACCTTTACGGAACCCTGCTTGTTCTTTAGGTTGACTGAAATCTAAGGTTGCAGATATTCGTTTAGCGATTACCTTGGTAAATACCTTGTAGACGACTGACAGTAAGCTGATTGGCCTGTAATTTTTCAAGTCCTTCATGTCGCCTTTCTTATGGATTAGGATGATATTCGCGTTCTTCCAAGATTCTAGTACCATTGCGGTCATTAGGCATTGCGTATACAAGTTTGCCAGTTTTTCAAGTACAATTTCTCCGCCATCCTTCAAGAGGTCTGCTGTTATCTGATCCTCACCAGGTGCTTTGCCCCCTTTCATTTCTTTCAAAGCCTTCCTTACGTCTTCCGTCGTTACTGGTGGGATGTCTATCTCCTCTGAGCTACTGTCTCGTTCGGCTTTATCCTGTATGTCCCGGCTGCTGTGCAGATCCCTATAGAACTCCTCGGCCACTGTGACCATTTTATCCCTATTTGTGATGACATGGCCTTGCTTATCCTTAAGTGCATACATCTGATTTTTCCCCACGCCAAGACGTCTCTTCACTGCTTTCAGGCTACCTCCATTCTTTACAGCGTATTCGATCCTCTCCATATTATACTTCCGTATGTCAGCTGTGTTACGCTTATTGATTAACTTCGAGAGCTCGGCTGGTTCTATTCTGTCAGCTGCGGTGGATATTCTCAAGGTTTGCCGTTTTCTGATTAGATCTTTCGTCTCCTGAGAAAGTTTGCTAGTATCCTGTCTAGCCACAGTTCCCCCGACTTCTACTGCACACTGCGTGAGAATGCGTGTAAGGTTGTCGCTGGCTTCCTGTGTCGTAAGCTCGGCTTCCTCGTTAAGGGCGGAATATCGGTTCTGCAGCGCGATCCTGAATTCTTCTACTTTACGTCTTACTGTTAGCTCATTTATCGGCTTCTTACGTACTAGCTTGTAGCGGTCCCTCCTCAAATCTAGCCTAATTCGAGATCTTACCATACGGTGGTCACTACACTTAACCCTTCCGAGCACTTCCACATCCTGCACGACGCCAGGGTTATCGCATAATATGAAGTCTATTTCATTTTTGTGCACCCCATTCGGGCTCCTCCAGGTCCACTTCCGACTCTCCCGTTTACAGAAGAAGGTATTCATTATGCGTAGGTTATTCCGTTCTGGAAACTCAACTAGTAGGTACCCCTGTTATTTCTACAGCCCAGACCATAGTTCCCAACTGCCTTGTCTCCAGCCTGATTCTTGCCTACTTTAGCATTGAGGTCCCCCATAACTACTGTATACTGCGTTTTTACTTTAGCCATTGCCGATTCCACATCTTCATAGAGGCGTTCCACTACTTGGTCGTCGTGGCTGGATGTGGGCGCGTAGCCCTGCACCACCTTGAGCTTGTACCTCTTATTGAGCCTAATTACAAGACCTGCTGCCCTTTCGTTAATGCTATAGTATTCGTCTATGTTGCCAGCTATGCTTTTATTGACTAGAAGTCCCACTCCCAGTTCTCTTCTGTCCTCTAGACCACGGTAACATAGAGCGTGTCCATTTTTCAGCACCGTAAAGGCTTCGCCTGCCCTCCTAACCTCGCTAAGCCCTATTACATCCCATTTAATGCCCTTTATTTCCTCGAACAACACCTCGAGACTTGCTTCGCTAGATAAGGTTCGCGCGTTAAACGTTGCCAGGTTCAGATTTCATTGGCGGCCTGTCCGGATCCAGTGATTCTTAGCACCCACTGCTGCGTCACAGGTCTGACCGCCGCCGTGGTCAGTTGCTTCGCAGCCGCTGAGGACTGCGGGCCGAGGGTTAATTGGCGTATTCATGGGAGGTTGTGGCCCTTATTACACCAGGGTGGCCAATCCTGCTCTGGTGAGGGAGTGCATTACCGGCAATGGTCACCGGGGTCAGGCCGCACCCCAAGCCCCTTTGTGCAATTTCATCAATACGCGGATTTTTTCTTTTTCTTTTTTTAATCCGGTGGGAATTGTCCGGCACCGGGATTCGAAACACGGTCATTCTGCACGCGAGGCGGGTGTTCTACCTCTACGCCATCGCTGCAACCTCCTTATCCCCATCGCTATCTTCCTCCTTATCCCCTGTCATCTCAGGTGTTCCTCAAGGGACGGTCCTAGGGCCCTTAGTTTTTCTCATATACATCAACGACCTACCGGATAATATTTCTTCCAGCATTCGGTTGTTCGCGGACGACCGCGTCATTTATCGCCCCATTATCGATCCCACTGATAACGTAGCACTCCAGCAAGACCTAAGGAAGATAGATGAATGGTGCAACAAATGGCTCATGGTTCTAAACGTTCACAAAACATCCGTCATTTCATTCCACAGGCGTCACTCCTATTCCAAGTACAAATATTTCTTAAGTGGCTCCGCTATATCTCCTCTCTCGTCCACTGAATATCTAGGTCTTCTTATTTCTCATGACCTTACATGGACATCCCACATAAATCGCATTACCAGTGACGCGAATCGCGCGCTGGGCTTCCACCGACGCAACCTAAACCTGGCTCCGTCCACAGTTAAATCATTGGCCTACGAAACGCTTGTTCGCCCTAAGCTGGAATTCGCGTGTGCAGTCTGGGACTTACCGCAAGCTAACTCATGTACCATCCTTGAATCCGTCCAGAACCGTGCGGCCAGATTCATCTTTTCCGATTATTCATACCACACAAACGTAACACATCTTAAACGTAAAGCTAAATTGCCAAGTCTCAAAACACGACGTACAGTAGCGCGATTTTCATTCTTCCACAAATTCTACAACTCGTTATCATGCGAAAGCCTCTGTATAAAAACTGCTCACCACCCATCGAATCGCCTCAACCACTCAAAAGCAGTATACCCACCTCACGCACGCACGACCGCCTATCTAAATTCATTTCCTGTTCTCACAGCCATCAAATGGAACAGCCTTCCCGAAAGTGTCGTCACCCAAACAAACCCGACTCAGTTCAAAGCTGCCGTAAAAAAACTTTTGCAGTGATTATTTTTGTGTCGTGTATGCGATTATCTTTAGTGGTGTTACCTACTTCGTTGGGTGGCATTGTATGCTTTTTTATCAACAGAGCGTGCTTGATACCCTCTCTATTCGTGATCCGCTTGTTAGGTTGTATTGTTTTCTGTTTTTTGTTCGGTTGTGTAATTTTCGTGCTTCAACACCCCGCATGTAAAACCCCACCCACTGGGGTCTTTCAGGTATCTGTAAATAAAGTCTGCTCAATAGCTTGGCAGGGCACTCACACCCTGGGATTTAGCCGGTAGGTCTTCACAGCATCTTCAGATTTTGCAGTTGTGAGGCCTGTCCGGTCGGAGCTACACACGCGAGAATTCGCATCTTATTTGGATAGCAGCGAAATGGAGTGGAGCTTAGGCGTTTTAGGTGAGGAGTACCTTATGACCGCACAATGTCCGTCCGCGTTCCCGGTCCTAGCATTTTAAATCGCAAAAAACTCATACAGGCACCGGCAGGACTCCCGCCTGTGTCTTGTAGACCAGACAGAATTAGTGTTAGACGTCTTGCCCTTTGGGATACGACCATGAGTTAATAACCTAGAGTCAAATGGCTTAATCCCTCGGCTGTAACGGTGCGGAGTACCTCAAGACCTCCCAATGTCCATCCCTGTCTATCCGTGCGCACCCCACCATTAAGCAAAAATCAAGCGAGATTCGATTTGAGCCGTGAGTTGCAGTTTATTTAGTGAATAATCAAGCGCACCTCAACGCTCATATTGAATGAAGGTGGGTAGAGCAAATCGGATGTCACTCGGGGGGCAGCTTCGATGTCATTTCGAGTCCCTGTACTCCGCTCCCTCGACATCAGAAACGGAGTGGTAATGCTGCCAGTTTTTCTTTTCTTTCTTGAGTCCAATCTTGCAATCGCGCTGTTTTCACTGCACATGTGGCACACAGTCTATATACGAACCCATCTAACGGTATATTTCAGTAAACATTTACCCACATACAGTATCAAATGTCCCAAACACTATACAAAAAATACCGTTGTGTATTTGTTTGGTAATAGTAAAGATCACGCGGAGTTTATTGACCCTACAGCAATAAGTTTTTCCTGACTTTGTATAGATGGCTTTTTTGTATGTATTTTGCTCGAATATACACACAACCTGGAGCAAAAAAACAGAGTAATGAGCATATACTTGCCGTTGCATATTTTATTATGAGTGTTAGAAACACGTGACATTCCAATTACAACGCTCCTTAAAGCTTCCTGAACGTAACTCATGTCACGAAAACTGTCGACTGTTCATGTATTTCGCAAATAAATTTGTAGTATAACAGAAGCCCCGAATTATGGAAAGTCTTTATTACTTCAATAGACTGATCAAGGGTAGTCTTCTTGAATGTATAATACTGCGTAAAGTATCTATTGATCACGCAAAACGACGTTCTTCAACCTGATTTGCCTTATTTACCCAATTACGTATGCGGCACTAATTATTAGGCAAAATGCCACGAAGGTAGCTTGTGCCAGACAATTATGTAAACAAACGAAACAATGTATGTGAATCCCCCAATGCAGGCAACTCTTGGTTCTTTCGCGCACGCCATTAGGTCCTACAGCCCTAGCTACAATTGATCAATGTGTTTTGTTAATGCGCATCAATCACTTGAATGTGCACTTCAGCCGCATTGTTGCTTGTAAATGGCCACATGGCATGGTAATGCACGAACAAGGTATGAACACACAATTAAAAATAATAAAGCGATGGCATTTTCCACCGTCGCCTTCTACAAGTGATCCATATTAATAAGGCCGGGTAGCAATGATGCCTGTAGTATTCCTCTCCTCGTAACGCCACCATTAAACAAATTTTTTTGTTCTTTGCGTAAAAATAAATGCATGCTTTTATTTTTTTCTTTTTGAAGTGCGTTACTAGGTGGTTTTTTTGAAAAAATAAAAGGTGATTTTTTTCGAAATTTTATAAGTTTCTTTTACTAAACCTTTCCGTAGAACCTGTCCGTAATTAGTCGTCTAGAAAGGATTCCCGAAGGTATATAGTGACCTGGCATCTTCTTCATCACTGCAGGAAATTTACTATAGAGTATTAATGTCAAGTTTCGTATTGCTTCTAATTGTAATGATTAGTGTATAATTTTTGTCTTTGGCCCACAAGCATAATTCAAAATTTGCTTCCTTGGCAGTTATGTTTTGTTCTTGTTAAGTATGAAGAAAATGTCTGGTTATTATCCCTAATAAAGCAAAGCATCAGTAATCTCTTACGCTAAGATTAGTATTCTCTATTGGCGTCGCGGGCGATTTCATTTATGGACCGCAGCAGCGTGTTACCCATGGGAACACATCACGTTACTCACCGGGACGAGTTCCCCCGACAACCGAGTTCGTAGCCACCGTTACCGCCACCGCAGCTGCCGGCAGATGCATGCGCTCACCGGTATTCGGTTACCGCCTCACCGCGTGACAATCCACATGCATTTAACTTGGCCCTGAATGGGAGCAAGGTAGGGCTCTCCTCACTTCTCCGCGTTTTCCGGATGCGGTAGGCATAGAGGTGTAGTCCGTCGAATATTGCCCATCGAATATTGTCCGGCGAACTGCTTCACTTGCCACAGTCAAAGACTGAGGAAGAGCGAGCAGTTAGGCTCAAAAAACTCCAGACACGGGACCGCAACCATAGACATAGGCAATCTATTGATGAAAAGCTAAATAATTTAAGGTAAACGTAGGGTTGACAACTGTAAACCCGTAATTACCCAGGCTAAGCTAAGCTTTCGGTTTGCATATCCACGTAAAGCTGAGCAAAGCCGCAACCAGGTTTTAGTAAAACAATTCTATGAGAATTTTTCTAGACCGTACAAATCCGGAAGGAACATACGTACGTGGTTTTTAAATTAACAGTGGAAACATTCAGTTACCAACAAGGTTAGAAAATGACGGTTCGGACCAAGCAAATTGGATAAAAGAAATGTATTTTTTATTTACCACAAGTAAACAGTAATTGTAAAAATACACTCCGGGTTGCAGAAAGAATGGTTGCAGGAGGACATAATGTGGACCTTGTTTCACCGCCATGAAATCTCGAGCACGTCCGGGTCGTGTGCACTGGAGTTTATAAGCACAAGTGCCAGGAACCAGGGTGCGAAGATTTAGAAGACGAAAAAGAAGAGGGAAAGAAGGCAGACATTTCTAGGAGCTAGAGGTCAATGAGAGCGGATAAGAATGAGGAAGAGAGGAGCTTTGTGTTCGAGACGACTGAACGAGGCGGGACCCGCTGCCTAGGAACCCGCACACTAGCAGCGGCACTGTTCCGCTGCCCTGTTCAAGGAATCGACGTCGATGCTGGCCCCAGCACCGACGTGCACGGGCACACACGCACCGGCGGCTTCATTACGATCACCCTGTCACCGCATTCACGGCGCTGCACTCACCGAGCCACCTTAGCGACAATAGACACACGACTGCGGCAGAGATTCGGAGCAGTAACACAACAAAAGCGCCGTAGGAAAATGGCCGTTGCGAACCTATTCGGACCAATAAAAAAAACGTGAGGACACCATTCTAGTTTAAGAACTAAAATATATTTGGAGGTTTTTTTCCCGTGTTTCTATAACACCTTTATTGTGTATTTTTTCCTCTCAATACCTTCACCTACGTCAAATTCTCCTTACTTGATCCCTGTGTGTCCCGAGTTTTACCAAGGAGTCACGTGACAAAAACATTGGCTAGCCTGACACGATCGCTTTTCCTATTGTCAACTGTTTAACGCTGTACAATGGGTGGATCACAAAACGGTAAAGACGTTGGTGAGCAGCTTGGGGTTGACTAAAGAAGAGATGTTGGGCCTGTATCAGTAGGAAAATCAGAGACAGGGAAAGAAAAGAGCAGCCGTTAGTGGGGCGAATCGAGAACGGGAAGAGAGATCGAAGGGCATGGCATCAGGAAAAAAAGAAATGCTATCCCAAAAGACAGAGTTGTTTAAGTTGAAGCTACGTCAAGCGAATTTTAGCGAATTAAACCAAATTGGTGAAAAATCCCCTCTATCTCCTGTACCACCGACCTCGAAGAGTCCGGAAATTCGCACAAAAAAGCTTATGGCTCCTTTTGATGACAAAAAAGACCGTGATACTTATCTCCATCGCTTTGAAACAATAGGACTAGGGCAAAGTTGGAAGAAGAGTCAGTGGGAAACTGCATTGAGTTTCTGTATGGTCAGCGAAGCCCTGGGTGTCTTCGTGAGAATGCCGGCATCACAGTCGATAGACTACGACAGGGTATTTACAGCGTTACTGCAGGGATTTAAACCTAAAGTTGGCGTTTTAAGCGAGAAATTACGCCTAGCAAAGTCAGATGACGCGGGGACAAGGAAACTATTTGCTTCGCATCTCAAGAGTTACTTTGACCGGTGGCTGGAGATTTCCAACAGAGGTAAGACACATGAAAAACTTTGAGATCGAATGACGATGGAACAATTTCTCGCGTGTTGCAATTCCAAGTGGACATAATTTATGAAGAACAACAGGCTCAAGATCCTTAAAGAGATGACTACTGCCGGATTTCAATACTGCAAAGATCGGAGTCTTACGAGCTTAGGCAGTATAAAGAAGATGGAATATCAGGGATCATAGAGTTACAGTAATAAAAGACTTAAGGGTTCACCTCCAAGTCTCCAACATGTTGCTCTCTCGGCAATCGCTAGGGGCACCGCGCCGCTTATTGCCGAATTGTGGTTCCCGGAGAGCACGCGCCATTATGGTGCCAGACTTACTACAGAAGGGTACATAAAACTGAAGACCGCCGTTTCCGGATTCATTACAAATCTGCCTGTCCCATGCATGCAAACAAATTTTCCACAAAACCATCAAGATAAAAAACAATAAACAAAATAGGACACAACCACGAAAGAGAAGCTGCAGATAGTGCGTATCAGCAATCGCAGCTGCCACTTGTACAGGGTGAGCGCCGAGGGAAACGGATTTTTGTTCTTCGTTGCACCAGAACGAACACAGAATTGGTAAGTTGTAGTCTGGTGATGGAGGAGGAGACTACTGGGGAAAAATTACAGGTAATTCCTGTAGATAAAATGGTAAGGTGCTGGCCGGTAGCTATCAATAAAGTTTAAACACCTTACTACACGGGAGTGTTACCGGCCAAATGGGTCGAATAACCACCGTATGAATTGATGGTGGGTAACGTGACAGGTATTATAAAAGTGTAAAACCCCGCATTTGGCACCTTGAGTAATCCTGGTGATGGTATTGGCGACACCGCCGACCCCGAGCCCCCAAACATAAGCTGTAGTCAACCGTGGCGATGTGTTTATAGGTGGAGGGTGAGAAACCACGAACGGTGGTCGTCGGAGCCGTGTTCAAGCTACTGTGGGTGGGTTACCTGTCTTGTTACCATGCAGGAAACTCCGGGACCTCTTTGATCATCAAGATAAAGTCAAAGAAAAAAGTACCCTCGTCCCCTGCTTTTTACTATGGCGCATGGCATTATCTAAACCCCTTCTTACAAATTCCAACCCCCTTCTTACAAACCCCTTCTTTCACCGAACCCATATTTAATCCCCTTCCAACCTCGTTGTGAACAACCCTGACAACTTTCCTCGCTGCCTAGTCATGCAGAGTGTCGCGAAAGCCAACTCAATAACTTCAATATCTAAGTTCCTGATCGTCAAGTTCATTGAAGGTATAGTTTGAAAGAACAATGACGCAAAGAAACTTGCATCTGGCGACATGCTTTTTGAAGTCAGAAATAAGGAACGATCTGCATAGGGGACTTACAGATCACGGTAACAACCCACTGAACTTTCGACAGCTGCCAAGGTGTGCTCTCGGAAAATTAACTCATAAATAAAACTGAAGCAGATATTCTTGAGGGCTTGCGTGAGCAAAGAGTGACTGGTGTTAGACGTATGCAATGAGGCGCGATGGAAATGATATCAAAACCAGAGATATTATCTTGACTTTTGATCGTAGTACGGTCCCCGAACCTGTAAAAGCCGAGTTTCTCCACTGTCAGATAAGGGCGTATATTCCAAACCCGCGACGTTACTTCAAATGTCCAAGGTACGGGCACAGTAGCTAACAAATGTCGTTAGCAAAACACATGCCCAAAATGCTCGAAGTACGACCACCAGTAAGATGAGGGTATATGCAACACAATTTCACTGTTAACTGAGGAGGATCCCACCCCGCGTACTCCCGTTCTTGCATAGAAATTCAAAAATGGATAAGAAATCATAAACCTCAAAGTGACGCACAACCTGTCTTACCCAGCAGGTTCGGAAAAGACATTCGTTGCTTCCATCAGGGAGTGACGCTGACGCTGCTCACCGGTGGGGTGGCGCGGCGTCAGGTTTCGGGGGCGACCCAGCGAAATAACGCTCACATGGTCCCAACCACGTCCCCCACTGGGCGGACTTCTGTTGCCCAAAATGTTGTACCACTGCCTGTGGACTCCACTGCGGCTGAGGTGGCAACTGGCGCCGTAGGTGGAGACGTCTTGCCTTCCGCTCCTCAAGCGCTGTCGCCGTTGGGCACAGTAGGCAGCGAGGTGGGGAAGCTTGCATCCACATCTGCTCGCACAACTCCGCTACAGCCGCCATTGGCCCGTGCGGGAAAGACGAGTGCAACTCCCCGAGGTCCACGGCAAAAGGAGGGAGATCCTGCATTTATTCCTTTGCCGCCGGATGAAGATTTGGATAAACACACGCAAGCTCGGTCAGCTGTTCAGCCAAACCAGCGGCGTGCAACATCGGCCACGAGAAAAAAGCAGTTCCGCGCATAACTAGCTTTAACGCAGGCTCAGTAACATAGATAACACCATCCGTCTGCAACACCAGATTCACGCTGCAGTCCCTCTTTAACCTTTTCGGCACTGGCGTGCTTCATTTAGGACATTAGGACATTAACCAAAAACGTACTAGCAAATCGAGAAGAAAACCAAATGAGGTAGTTTTTTTTAAATAGTTTTTCAAGAATACGTGTATCGATAGATATCGCTATGGAATGCTTGGTAAAAACGAACACTCGAAAGAGGAAGGCATTGCAGTGCAGGCCAAACTGACGTCGGGACCGAAGGATTCTGACCGAAGCACCCAAGGACCGAAGCCCTAGTTTAATGACATGGCTGTAAACCCAAAAATACCTGCGCTACCAGCCCTTTTTTAATATGCGGGATCACTCCTTTCCAAATTTTATGAAAACAAGCAAAAAGTTTGTCTGCTGTAAATTTAAAGTTTAATTGGCGGAAGACATAATTGGATGTCATGTGTGTAAATCACTCATTACTTGCATCACAAGCTCAATTTGTAGTTTTTAAGGTTCAAGAGTGCAAATAATAAATAAAACATTGACACAAAAGTTTTCCATAGGACGAAAATTTTCGGGAATATAGGGTTAAGCTCTTAGGTAGTACAATGCATTACACAATGGAACTGCCGGGGCTTAATGAAAACCTTGGATGAAATAAACTAAATTTGTCGTAAAAACCAATCAACCATATTATGTCTTCAGGAAACACACTTACAATTGAAACAAACTTTCTCAACCGCTATTCTGTGTTTTGGAAAGATAGGGACGACTGTTCTCACTCCTCTGGTGGTGTAGCTATGGATTTACAACTTCTTATTCCCTGTCAATTTCTGCTTTCACCACAACCGTAGAAGTCGTTGCTGTACGTGTTATAATCGCCGACAGGTTAATAACGGTAGCTTCAAAATATATTCCCCGGTATTTCGCATTTCTATTCCAGAATTTGAATCCCTAACTAACCAGCTACCGGCACCACTCCTGCTGGTGAGCGACTTTATTGCCCACAGTAAACTGTGGAGATCTGAACGCAAACATTGCGGGGGCTGTTTAATTGAGAGATTTTACTGTCATCTGGTGGCTATATGTTTAATAAAAAGAAACAACAAACTACAACAGAACACACAACACCTATTGAAACATCTATTTAACAATAGGTTCAGCCATTCTCTTCCCTCCGTTTGACTGAAAAGTGGACTTCAACCCTTACGGAAGTGACCATTTCCCTGTCACTGATAAGTCGCTAGATTCACTCTCTGATAGTTCTATTTACCATAAAAGGTTTAAAGAATCCCGTGCAGACTGGGTGGCTTTTAAGCAAAGGTCGCAGATCTCCTACACATTCATAAAACACTTACAGATCGATGAAGCTTGTAGAATTGTTACTGCCCACATTATAGAGGCTGCCCGCAGTTAAGTGCCTCAAACCTTTGGTATTCCTCCAAATCCCAGACGGCCCCGGTGGAATGAGGAGTGTCGAGATGCACGCAAAGCACAAAACAGGGCCTGGGGTAACCTTCAAAGGGACCCTACTTCATAGAGTCTTATTGCTTTCAAGCGTGCCAAGGCAGTTGGACGGCGTATTCACCAAGAATCCAAAAACAACAGCAGGAGAGCTTTTGTGGGTTCTTTAACCCATACACTGGCACAAGCAAGTTGTGGAACCGAATAGGAAAGTTCAAAGAGAACAAAACAACCTTCCCCTTTGCTAGCACCACTGGTCACAACTTAGAAGACAAGGCAAACACACTGGCCAAACACTTTGAACTTATATCAAGCTCTTCACATTACACAGAGAGATATATGAGGTACCAAACATCTGCTGAGGGCAAAATCTATAGGAACATCACGAAATCGCCACAAGAATCTTACAACTGTTTATTTTCTATCCACGAGCTTAAGGTTGCTTTGGCGACTTGTAAGATATCATCACCCGGTGCAGACCCAAATCACATACACAATGGTTGAACACCTCCACGCAGACAATCTCGAAAAAGTCCTTTATTTGTTTAACAAGATATGGAGTGCACAACATCTTCCACGGGTCTAGATAGAGGCAATAGTGGTACCATTGCTTAAACAAGGAAAATATACAGCTTCTCCTTCAAGCTATCGGCCACCAGCACTTACCAGTTGTTTAAGTAAAGTGTCCGAGAAGGTGGTCGATAGGAGGCGCACGTACGTTTTAGAAAACCGGTATTCTAGATAGTTTCCGGCGGGCTTACGTGTAGCAAGATCTACAACCCACCAGCTTGTGGCCTGAGAATCGTACGTCAAAGATGGTTTTGTCCACCGGCAGCACTCTCGGTCTGTTTTCCTCGACTTGGATTCGATACTACCCTGGCGCTATGGCATGTTGCGTGACCTCAAAGATTACGATGTATCTGGAAATATGCTCAATAATATAGAAAGCTACCGTTGTGTGCGAAGTTTTCTCGTGGCGGTCAGAGCATCACTGTTTAAAATACACATTCAAGAAAACGGGGTTCCGCCGGGTGGAGTACTGACTTGTACACTTTCGTTGTCAAAATGAACTCGCTACAAAAGGCACTGCCACCCGCAATTTTCTACTCAGTTAACGTTAATAATATTCAAAGAAGCTATAGGTCTCGTAATTCCTAAATCTGCGAGTGGCAGTTACAACTTCGTGCTAGTAAACTTGAAAAGTGGGCCCATAAAATTGTTTGGCTTAATCCTGAAAAGAGCATATCTGTAGTGTCTTCTCGGGAGCATGAAGTCCGGCCTTAAACTAAAGTCCGTATAAAAATGTAGTGATTCCCGTCAAAAATGAACACAAGTTTCTGGGTAGTCTGCTGGACGAACCGCTCAGAATCCCCACATTAAACAATTCTAAAATTAAGTGCACTTAAGCTATAAACATTATTAAAACACTTTCCAACCAATCATAGGGTGCAGATGAGACATGCTTGCCCCGTCTTTTCAATAGTTTAGTGCGATCGCGCGAGACTACGGCAGTGTGGTGTATGGTTCTGCTTCGAAAACAGCTTTGAAAATGTTTGACATTGTGTTGCATTTAGGGCCCCACCTTGCGTCTGGGGCTTTCCGGACAAGCCCTACAGAAAGCATGTATGTTGAAACCTGTAAGTGCTGCTTAGAAGAGAAACGCACATACATGGTGCTTTTGTACTCTTCAGAGCGATGTCGATGACGAACCATTCGTTCAATACTATTATTGAAAACACATTATCTGAAAGGTTGTTTTTGAGCCATCCCTCACTCCCTCTGGCTTTTTCTCTCCGAGTGAGAGCAAAGGCAGAGGACCTTGGTTTTAACCTAACCGACAACTATAAAATAAACATCACCGAGTTTATTGAACCTTGGAATCGGCTCCCTGTCATCTGTGACGTTTCTTTCAAAGAAATTACCAAAAGACACGCACCCTGGAACTCATTTTGCAACACATTCTACACTGAAATTTATGTACCCACAGACTGATTTTTAAATGGATGCCAAAGGCCTTCAACTGCAGTGGCATGTGCGGCACATGGTCCCCTCTTTTCCCGTACAACAACGCTAAACAGGAACACAGGCATATTTAAAGCGGAGGCTCCTGCTATTTTAAAAATTGTGGAACACATACAATCAACAAAAACACAACAATCTGTCATATTCACAGACTGCTTAAGCGTTTTAGCAGCGTTACGCCAAGGCAAAAAAGTTGAAATGCAATATTGAACAAGGTCATTAAAGAAATCATGTCAGCGTATGCTTTAACATAGACAATATTCGTGTGCTGGTTGCCTGGACACTGCAGAATTCCTGGCAATGAGCTTGCTGACTAGAGTGCCGTCACAGCAGCACTCCGCTGTATAATCGATGAACCTCAGATGTCGTATCTTGACATAAAACCGCTCATTCATAAGCTGTGAAATCGACGTTCCTCAGCTGTCGTATCTTGATATAAAACCGCTCATTCGTAAGCCACTACGGAAACGCTGGAAGTAACACAATGACTCCAAGACATAAAACAAACTCCACACTATAAAACCCCAAATTGGCAGCTACTCCGCAGAAAAACATCAAAGAACCGTAGGAGTTTGCATGTGCAGACTACGTGTAGGCCATGCATATGCCCCTCATTCTCATCTTTTAAATGGAGCGCCGCCACACGATTCAACAGCTGTGGACATCGTCTGGCAGTGGCGCATGCTCTCGTTGAATTTCCGCACTTCCACAGTGCGAGAAAGAATCATTACCGGGAACTGTATACTCACGTGATTCCACTTCATTCACGGCTGTTTTGAGCCGGTTAACCCTTCATTGCAAGTCAACGTGTCTTTGCTTACTTTGGAGACATTGGATTTTTAAAAGGCATCTCATACCTCATATCATAACAAAGCCCCTCCGCGGGGGTAGCGTTGATTGAAAATTCATTCTTTACTCTAACGTCATAATCGCCTGGCTCACACCAGAGTTTCTTTTTAAATAAGGGGCTCTATACACCTCACCGTAACTTATCACAATTCTATTTCACCTAAACTTTTACAACTAAAACGACACAACCATTGTGTTGGAGCTCTTTGGCATTTGTTGCCCTTGCGCCAGAAAACAAAAATCATCATCAGAAATGTTTTAAACAAAGGCGGGAAATGGAAATAAAGGAGGTGAATGAAGAAAATAGAATAGGCCTCAAAAAAGAAGCAGAAGATGAGAAAAAAGCAATAGCAATCATTTGGACGCCGGTAATGTGTATGACAGTGCGTGCAATGGCCGCAGTTGAAAAGCAGAAGTGCTACATGAACTCACCGTTTTCAACTACGGAAGCGTCGCACATGACACCCACGGAAGATAACAGACAAAAAACGAAGGACCGATCTCTCGGTTATTGGTGTCGAGAAACGAGTGAAAAACATCCCTGGCGAATTCTTCAAACAACAGAGGACAAAGTGGTAGCTAGAATGCGGCAGAAACAGTGCCGGTGGCCATACCTATCTGCGAGACAAAACGTTTCGTCAGGGTGAAGTCTTAACCGAACGTCACCATGACCAGAAGGCGGACAAAATCTACAGTGGACCACCAAAGTCTTATAGCCAGGAAGAACAATGAAGGGGATAGCAGAGAATAGAAAAACAGCCCAAACTTCAAGTGACTAAAAGTTGGTGGTACAACGTAATGGCCCTCCCAAGCTTGCCGAGGAAGCAGATGCACAGATAAAGGGATTCAAGAACCGGGAGTATAGAAAGAGTTTCCAGCAACTGGGTGGAGCAACACGAAACAGTATGCTGGTGAAAGACATGCTGGATCATCTTGGGGACAGAAAAATGATTGCATTGAAATAGGGCGGTATATCAAACAGATGTATTTGGCTATGAGGGTCAGAATACGAGAAGGAATTGTTGGGTGAACCGAATAGAATGAATTGGTAGATTAGTGAAGTTGCATTGTAATTTGTGAAATGTTCACAATGAGAAAGATGAGTTAAATTAGCAGGTGAGCAGTGCTCTACATAAACGACAATTTATTGTTCCAATCACAAGTCGATGTGTTAGCGAATGCTTGCATAATACGTTGAAGAAATATTGTTTTGCTAGCTTCCAATAACACGAATTTGTTACAATTTAATTTGCTTATGCACGACTAGTGTATGCACGACTGGGCGCTTAAGACTGAACTGAAGTGAGCTGTGAACAAAGTGAATGTGGCTGTGGTTTGTGACATCAGTGTGGGTCATCGCCCTCGTACAGTAAATAATTTTTTCACGAAAAACTCCTAAAAATGGGAGCGAATGTCAGGAACCAAGGTGTGAAGAAGAGTTAGACGTCGGAGAGCCATAGATGAAGAAGGGACAAATTTCTAGAAGCTGAATGAGAAAGAGAGCGCGACAAGGAGGAGGAAGACGGAAAGCAGGTGGAAAAGAGCTCGTTGTTCGAGATGAAGGAAGGGAGCGGTACCCGGTGCCTAGGAACCCACAAAGCAGCAGTGGCACTGCTCTGCTGGCCTCTTCATGCAGTCAACGTGGGTGCTCCTGCTCAAAAGGGGCTCCGCTCTGCCGGCCTCAGCACCGACTAGCACGGGCTTACACGTACCAGCGGCTTCGTCCCGCTGGGCCCGTAAGAAGCTTCATTGCGCTGCACTGAGGGTCCACCTGAACGAAAATAGACACCTGACTTCCAAAGCGATCACGTGCAATTCAATAACCAAACGTTTGCGTAAAAATGGCAGTTAAGAACCTACATCGACGAACAGATAGGACTGGAGGACATCATAGTAGTTTAAAAACTAAAGACATTTGGCCTTTTTGGATGTTTCTTTGGAACTATGACTTTTTTGCTATCATCTAAATACCTTCACCTACCTTAAAGACTCTCATCAACTTGATCCTCTTGTGTTCGGAATTCCAATACGATCTCCAATCCAATCCAATCCAATCCAATCCAATCTCCAATCCGAGTGTTCCGCTTTACCCTGTAAACAAAAGCCGGGCAGATGGGGCATGCACAGTCAGATTGGGCGTGGTACTGAGGTGGCCAGGTTGTCATCACAGCTCATGTGTTGGCAGCTCCCGGTCGACGACGTCGGAGCAAAACCTCAACCTGTCGACACAGCGCGCCAGTGAGGAACGTGTCGCATGTGGACATAAGAGCATGCGGTCCACCGTAGACGGCCCTTTGTACTGGCTAGGCGAATAGCCACTGCGGAAGGTATAAGAGGAGCTGGATATTGCAAACGTATGGGGTGTTTACCGGCATATTGCAGCTTGCATTGCCAATTAGCTGTTGCATCGGTGCTATGACACGTGAACATGCCATGAATAAGTGCCCACAATGTCCTGAATATCTAGCAGGGGTTCATTGGACGTATGCGTTTAGGAAGTTTTCGAACAGGTGCCCTTCCATCTCCGTAGACTTTAAGCGAGGTTCAGTAGCCCGGATGTGTTCTAGCCGAGAATTCCGCACTGCAAGGAGGAGTTTTGCTCACGTGAATAGCCACAACTACGTCGGAATGTAAGTGCACGCAACTGGTTCGGGAAATTTGGCTAAGCAAAGCGGTATGAAGAAGCGTATGTGGAGCCCTGGCATCGACTATCAGCGTGCACGACAGACTAACAATGTGGGTAAAAGGCGAAATCGGGGAACCAATCATTTCGGGATGAATATGGTCAACAGGCCGTTTATCTCTTAATTGGTAGGACTTCCATGTGGCCGTGAAGAGATGTTTGATGGTTCTGGGGCCTGTGAACCGGTAATGTACAGAGAAAGAGAGCGGAATCTAGGCCAGGGCTTGTATTTGGAGGCGGGCCTGCCGACGCTGATGTACTAACTGGTCACATTTGTTAAGCTGTGCTTCCTGTTGCAGGATTGGCACGGGAATGAGAGCTGTGAGACCAGTTCTTGCTCTAAAGCCGAATTGTATATTGTTTCAGGTAGTCCCAGGCTTACATTTTGAGAAAATGAAATAGAGATTGGTTAACTATGCGAGGCTGAGGAATGGCTAGGAAAAGGAAGCGGGTCATCTTGGCATCCGCACCGCAGTTTTTCTGAGATATGCGACGGCACAGATGCAGGGATGTGAAGCTTGATAATTCCATTGGGGTTCAAAGGATTCGAATCACCGTTGGCCGTTGACAAGGTGGATAGAGGCTTTCATTTTAGTCTTGACTTGAACAAAAAGTTGGACAAGGGAGCTTGTCAAGCTCCAATGGTCTCATGCGTTGGCCACGGTGAGAAGTGCTTCTTTCGTAGGTGAGAGTTTGAGTCCTGCATACCTGCACGGAGCAATCTTCTCAAGTGAGGGTCCCGATGAACGAACAATGCCATGGTCTTGTCTGCATTGACAATTCTCTAGATGTATGGAACAGAATCACACCTTCAGCAAGCGATATCATGACCATGGGAAAAAGCAAGTGAACCATTTCAGACTCACGAGGCATAGCAGGTGGGGCTAGAAGGAACCGATGGGAGATGGCGCTGTTTTGTTGGTAGGAAAAAATAAAATCCGGTATCTATGAGGTGCCGCAATGACGGCGGCATGGTCAAGGTGATCGCATGCTCTGCATACGTCCATGCCCAGCCCAGTACGAACACGGTAGGAGCGGACCTCAATAACCATCATCTTGGAGAGGGGTCCCAGATCACCACCTGCACCATGGTGGTACCAAAACTCCATTTGGCATGGGTGGTATAGATCCGCGACTGTCGAGCAACCACAGAAGGCGTAGGGTCATTATTTGTTCCAAAGCCTTACGAATGGTAGCAGTGAATGCTACTGGTCAGAAATTACCGATATGGTACTCTGATTACCGGCTTTTCGAACAGTGACAGCACCCGCTTGAAGCCATGCCGGAGGATCGAACACGCTTGCGATACATACTAAATATATGCGATTGTATGCTAATTTCCGTGAAACATTGCTGTTGCTGAAGACATAAAACCTGCTACAAATATATTACAAGATGAACCAATTTCTTATTACGCGTAGTTCCTGTGAAATCCTGTGTTCTTAAACCGACTCGGCCTTGACTTAGCCGGCGCATTTTAGGTACTTAAAGAACAACCTAAAATTGTGTTAATAATCTATGGAGGGACCGGTTTATGTAACGCAGCAGTGTCGTTTGGTGACATTCCTAATTTAAAAGAGGCCTTCCTCAAAATCCACGAAATTCTGGAAGTATAATTAGAATCTCTTAAGATAAGTTCTGTAATGGTGGTAAAGTTATAATTGTAAAACCTAGCAACGTAAAAAAGAAACATTTAGGCTTACATGAAGATGTTCGCGGTGATAATATTCTACTATTTTCTCCTTCTAACAAACATGAAGTAAGAGTAATTGCGAGTTCCTGCCATCTTCCTGGGCCAAACAACTTGAAAACGTATCACGTTTGCAGCTTGTGCCTGTGCTAATCCTTTTAAACAGCGTTTCAATAACGGCATGCGTGATTTGTAACAGTGTTTTTCTCTTCTGGGGTAAGTAAGATTGCCGCGCTAAATAAATTACCCCGCACGTTTCGGTGGTTTTTGATTCATAGTTTTGAATAAATTCATAGAATTTCTCATTTAGCAAATAAAAGTCGAAATAACAATTCAGATAAATATTTAAAAAGCCGGCCCTCATTACCCAATTATTGCCGAATATATTTGCCATACGAATACTTTCCCCGGGTACTTTCACCTTTGCTTGGACAACTGAACTCTGAAGATGACGGGAAGCCGCTAAAAAACTTTACATTTTTGGTATTAAAATACCTGGAATACTTCTATATCTGCATTACCCCGCTTTGCGCTACCCGTATAACGCTAGCGACGGCTAGTTCGACTACATACCCACGATTAGAGCGTGCCGGTGGAAAGGGCTTAAGCGAGAAGCAAGCGACTGACTGGAGTTTGCTGATGTTCTCTCTTCGGTCGCCCGTTCCCAGTTCATAGCGGTACGATTGTGTTAGAGGAGCGGTGCAGGAGAATTAACGCCGACATGCCCAACGAATGAATACTAATGTCTGTGTCGGGTCATTGTAACTTCATCGCAGCAGTTATAATAATGCGCCACCCACAACTCGAAACACAGTGAAGACAGGGAGGAGACGAGCGCTCCACCATAAAACCACAAGCCACACAATAAAAAGCGCACCGTCAATCTATCGCATTTGCAAAATTATACCTTCGTGCTCGCAAATAGTAAAAGCGCACCATCAATCTATCGCATTTGCAAAATTATACCTTCTTGCTCCCAAAATAGCTGTACCGTTTGTGTCACTTAACCAACTTCCTAACTGCACTCCCCTTAAAGATTTTGTGGTAACTCAAGTGCTAAAGCCGCATAGTGAAAAGAAGACGCCACAAGAAACGACGCTCTCTTCGGCAGCCACAGAACGCAAAAAGTGCTTGACTTCGCTTAAGTGGTCCGTGCTTGGCGTGGGAGACAGATCTTCGTGGCAGCCACTATCGTCATTTTCAGAGCTCAGCACCGGAACAAATTGTGTATGCTACCATTTTACCGACTAGTGCTGTTACCTTGTGCTTCGACGTCATCCGAAGAGCGCTTGTAGTCAGGGTCACTATCAATTTTGTCTTATCTTGTGGCCCTACTCTACCCGCTACAATAGGCCCAGTGCAATACAGACTACTTGTTGGTAACTGAAGGTAACTCACACCTTCTGTTTTGGTTTTAGATGCAACGCATCTCTTTACCTCGCCTTGTCCCGCGTTGTCGCGGCGTAGTCCGCATCCCTCCTCCATTCTCCTCTCCGCGGCAGCTGCGCGCTCAGCCGTTCTCACCGCAGCGCCATCTGTGCGTCAGCGCGGTCAGCGCGCAGCTTGCGCTCGGCTGCGCTCGCTCCCGCCGCCGTGCCAGCTGTGCGTTAGCGCGCGGCTTGGGCTTGGTTAAAAAATTTACACCATCTTCCCGCTAGGGGAACCATGGGGTAGATGCGACGCATCGGGGGTGAACATGCTACGTAAATAGGATACACAACAACAGCAATCCACACGCTGACATCGCTAACACAACTTAAACGCAACGGCAACACCCGATGCGTCGCACCTACCCCATGGTTCCCCTAGCGGGAAGATGGTGTAACTTTTTTTATTCGACATTTACGACAAAATTTCTATGCACAGGAAACATCACATCATTTCCTGCAAAATAGCTTTTAAGAGCAGGATCGCAGGCGAGTGTAGGGCCACCTTGGGGGCCTACTTATTCTTTCGGGATTATAATAGTCATTGCCAAGCCATTAGTGAATAGAAAAAAAAACTAAGAAAACTTTAGAAATGTTTTCCGGCTTTCACGTATTTATGTAAATCGGCTCACATTCCAAGCAATGCTTGTGGATTTACAGCTGAAGCCGACTTTCATGTTACATGGTGCAAAACGGGTATTTGTCAACTGGCCCAGTGCCTAGACACATCGTGTCTTGCACAATGAACCAAGGCCATCGACGGCGAAAGTATTATTAAAGAAAGACGCTGTAAATATTGCGTTGCCCTAACTTATCCCCAAAATTAAATCCAGGTGAGTTAGTCGGTGACTTATATGTCCGTGCGTTAATTGCGCCGAGTGTCTTTCCCATAGAACACTTATTTGGTACGAACTGAATTTTAGGCGTTGAACAATTACTGCATGATGTTACTAAATGTGCAACTCACGATGAAGTATAGTAAAAGAAAGCGGCATTAAAAGTTCTTTTACATGAGCTATTCAAAAAGGAACTATATGAACATTACCCGCTAGGGCGCCGCATTTTCGCGACTGATTCTGGTTCACAGAGTGAGAGGGAGGGCAGTGAATATACTTGAATTTTTATATGCTTGTCCTGTTCACCGGGACTAGGTATACGTGGAAATTATTGTATAAATAAAAATCACAATTTTTTTGAAACATAAAGAACGACTGAAGAACAATCTGAATTGGTGCAGTGCAGCCACACCACGTAGTATTCATTAGATGAACTTATAATTTCGCCCTTCACGGGTACACGCTGAAGGTCCTTTCACATACATAATGACAATCAAGTTATTCCTGCTGAGAATATGAAAACGCATTAAGGAATGACTAAGCCAAAATTAGAGGCATGTGCCAAATACACACTTTGTCAGACATATACCCCCGACATTCACTGAGAAGAAACTTTAATGGTAGTATCCGCTCCCTTCAAAAACGAGAATTTATATCTGAAAAAACTTTATTATCTGGGCATATGTTTGTCAGATACGGGTAAGAGAAGGGCAAAAAGGGCCTGTGCTGTTTGCTTGTGGAACCAAAACCGCTCTGGTTAGGTGATTTTTCACCGCAGTAATGCGGTATCTAGCTTGACGAATACTGTGGTCATGTTGCAGCACATAAAAACCCAAATATTCCCGTCTTGACTGGATCCAGACTGAAAATTAGTAAAAAAATGTTTTATGTGTATATAACGTTTTAACAATTACAAGAAGGAAGTCCAAAGTAAATAGGCAGAAGCTAGGTTCATTTTACTCTTTACAAGAAGCCAAACGGCGAGCAAAAAGAATTTTTTCTGACACGTAGTCATGGCAAATGGGGCGTCGGCCCTAATTATCGTAAATTGATCCATCGCTCCTTAAGCGCAACCTAGGAGTTTGTTTATCGGATAAAACCGCCTCGACCAGCGGGATAAATAAGTAAATCACATAGAACATGATGCAACCCCTAATTAGGCCTCAGACGCTTGTTCGTCCAGACCTATCGAGAGGAAGGCAAGAAGAACGCCAGAGCTACTTGTCCCGCCAATGCTAGAGGTACTGAACAGTCAATCAAGACGTCAGTGCATTTGTCTGCTTTCAGACATCGAGTTAATGTCCTTCCTATTACTTGCATGGTCATCTGTATAGAAAAAGCGGCTCGTTTCGCCAAGAGCTTACTTGCAAACCGCTGATTTTAAAACGAATAGCGCAAGCACCGCCCATACCGAGCGGTTTCAATCAGCTGACCCAACTCCGTAGCTATCTGGCAAATCAAAGCATCAGGACGCGATGTGCGCGATCAACCACAAGTTTACAATTTTAATACAATTCCCGCAGAGCCCAAAATAATCAATTAAATATGTGCAAGTGAAACAGAAAGAAGCTAAATAGGCTGAAATAAAAGAAAACAATTGAACCAAATTCTCTCGTGCATGCTCTTTCCGTTCGCTGAGTGTGTGTGCAGAGTCTACATGATGTGGCGCATTTTTCAAGAAGCAATGTTTAGGCGCCCACATTGCAAACGGTAGCCAGTGGCCTGAAACCACCAATAAATACGGAATAACCTTATTAGTCTGCATTTCAATGTGTTGGCAACAGGATTGACGATGTCTGTTTTTTGCGCCAGGAAGTGTACCATTTGAATTTTCTCTCTCCCCTTTTGGAGGAAAACTTCCGTGTTTTTGCGCGGAGAAGTTAGTTGTAGGAAATCATTTACGTTGTATCGAAACCATAACTCCGATAAAGAACATCTGGGAATATTTATTATGGCACCTGAACGTCCACACACATAATTTTCAGCGTTTTTTCGTATAGAAACACAACCAACACTTTGTCGAAGGCAAACTTGTGTGAAAATTGAGAAACACCGCAGATTATTAAATCACACATATATTTGGCTTATATGTTGCGTGAAAAAACGGCCAAAAAGCAGGCTCAACAGCAAGAAACGATTTTCTGTCAACTAAAGGTACAGCACGGCCTAGGACGTGAAACCAAAAGTACATGTTCTAGCAATAACCTAGAACCCTATTTTCCTGCAGAAGAGGGCACCATCCTCACTTTCAACCATATACACTTCTTATTATATATTGAATAAACAGCTACAATTTTAATCATATCACCTTTGGCAACGGAAGAGTGCTTTCGATTTTAACTGCGTTATTTCAATGTCAGGAATAATTAGCGAAGGACGCGCAAGAGCAGAATCAAACATTCCATCTGTTGCAGTTGAAACAGTTGAAATACAAATAATTATCACACACCGTAGATCCTGGAGTTCAAAGCGCGTTACGGTGTCCGAATGCAAAACACAAAATGGTTGAAAGAACAATGTCACCCGGCATTCGCTTTAACCCGAAAAGTTGTTGGCCTGTTGAGCTTTCTATAAAAACCACCCTATTATTCATTTCAGATCTCGGGCGAACTATCAAACAACTGCCAAACTTGTGCAAAAAAGAACCAGACTATGGGCGCTGTAGGGCATTAGTAAAGATGTGGCATTATAATTTCACATCCAAAACGTGCGAGGTAATTTTTGGCTGTGATATGATGAAAAATGCATTTCACGATTTGCGTCGGTGTACCAACGTTTGCAGAAGTAAGTAACTTGCACTACTGCAATAAAAAAAAAAACAACTCGCATTGTGCACTAATAAAGCTTACATTAAGAATTTGCAATGCTAATCGCAGAATCGTAAATCGTTTTTCATTTTCCAGATCCAGACTATGGTCGCTGCGCTTTAGCAAGAATACGTTCGAACTGCCCCAATAACAAAGCTGGAGGTGTATGGTTTAATCCCAACAGCCGGACCTGTGAATGGCATTCAGGGAGTTGCTTGCGCGGCGCAAACGCTTTTTCGGATATTGAAACCTGCATGGATAAATGTGCTGGTAAGAGAGCGAAACGCGTACCAGTATATTGGTTTAGTTATTTGAACTCCTGAAAATCTACGTTCAACAATTTTTATCCAGCTAAATCTATGCAGGTAAGTCCTAGTCGAGATACTATATTGCCATATCAGCGAGCCTTTGAATTGGTTCATGTTGCTACTTTTTCCTGTGCTAGATGTGTAACAGGTGACGAGCCATTATCACCCGTTTAACCAGCACCAACCCAGCGTTGGCACGCCTTGTCGATCCACTTATCCCATTTCCATTACGCCATAATTGCGATATGACATGCGGTTTTAAACTTCTCGTGACAGCTCGGATGCACGCGAACGCATAGATTTATCTGTTGCCGCCAAGAACCGGCAGTATAAGACAATGCCAAGCGAATCCAACGCCCGAGCAGTGCAAACCATCTATAGGAGCCAGGCCTGTGATCGCAGCCACAGCAAACTGGACCGCTTACTGATCGATATGAAACACTTGCCCAGGCTTGGCTCAACTCTGAGCTTGCAATTAGGTGCCATATTAAGATAAGCGGATGGAAAATTGCGAAGCAACCAGGTCTCAATATCTGAAGGGAACTGGAGAAGTCGAGGGACTTGACCACCATGTAGAAAGCGCGAATACTTGATTTGAGGTTAGAAGCGCGACTGCCTGCTCGAAGGCAAGCCCTCCGACTAAAGGAAAAGCGGGAGAAGATAACAGACAACGTAGTGGACGTGAGCTTCACGTTTCACGACGATGACAATATAATCCCTATATGACCGAAGCGGTGCAAGACTAAGTCCATCAGTAAGTCATATCCGCATGAGATTGGGCTGATAAGGTTAGATTGAAACCAGAAAAACTGGCAGCATTTCTCAGTAAATTTTTATTCATCATCATCATCAACATCAATGTCATCCTAGATACGCCCAATGCAGGGCAAAGTTCTCTCCTATAGATCCGTGGAAATTCCCGGCCCCATGCGAACAGTGACAGATTAATCCCCCAAACTTCGTAATCTCATCTGACCATACAACTTTCTGCCACCCCTGCCACATTTTTCTTCTCTTTGGGATCCTCTCTGTTACCCTTAGTGTCCAACAGTTATCTTGCCATCTCACTGCATGCCCTACCCAAGCCAATTTCGTCTTCTTGATTTCCACTAACATGTCCTTAACAGGCGTTTCTTACCTGATCCACTAAGTTCCATTCTTATCCTTTAAAGTTACTGCTATGATCTTCCGTTCCATGGATCACCGAGTGGTCCTCAATTTAGGTTAACCCTTTTACTGAGCGTTCAATTTTCTTTGCGTTTGCGTTACACACAAACGCAGAGAACCGAGCACTACCGATAAAAGTAATATCTGAATAACATCGCAAAGCGAGCGCCCGCATCGGGTCTCTGTGGACTTCAGGGCAGAAGGCAGTGCTACAATCACGTCATTAGCGTTTCAAAAGTGCATCAGTGAAAAAATTAGTGCCCCTCCACTTTGGGGAAACGTTGATCTGTGAAGCTGCAAACGCTCCACGAAGTACACGAAACAGATCACGTTCGTTCGTAATCTACGACTGAGCATACTTCCTTGTCTGGCATGTAATAGAACAAAACTTGGAAAGAAACGAGCTTTATCTTAGCGGACAAACGTGGCGCTGTACCTTGCCCTCCATCGTAGTAGGCACTTTACTGTTTATGTAACACGCTAACCCAATCCACTGTACCACTGAGGAAAGCAGACAAGTCGCACTAGCGTGCTCGACTGCCATCATTGAAACTCACGCCAACGAACTGAAATGTACTAAGTAAAGGCAAAGAACCGTTAGTTGGGCTTGCCCACCTTATCCATCCACTCGAGTCCCTCCACCATCCACTTCCAACCTGTGCACGCATAAACCAGCCACCGGTCACGAGGGGGTGATTAGAGATGAAAGACCCTCTCCAGCATGTCGGTCTCAAAGCCCTTACGGCAGAACAACCGATATTGGCCCACGTCGGCGTTCCCAGCGGGCCAGTGGCTGTTCTTGTGGGAGTGATTGACAGCTACCCGACAAGCTGGAACTTGAGGTGGAAACGGGGCGTTGGCAGCGTCTTTCCGTTCGCACGAATTCACGCTTCTGTTCGAACTTTCGCAATTCAGTTCCCCCTCTTCTTCCTCCAAGCGAATGACATGCGTCGGTCCCATAACGAGCTAACAAGTCGATGTTCTCGATATTTATTCTAGCGCACAGACACGTGGTGGTGCTTTTGCAGTCAAGCGGTAGGCCTCTTATTGTCTGTGCCACACACAAACCCAGACTCAAACCGCTCGATTGCGGTAAACAGCTGACGGGGAGCACTGAGCCCTTACACTCCCATGTTTAAATCTCCCACTACAACATCAAGACTATCATCCGTAGCAGCATTAAGAACCTTCTGGGCGTGCATGCCCTGCCCCACTTCCTCAAACTATGCACTCCAAAGCCGGCAACAGCGGCAAGGCGCATAATTGGAAGTGAAATTATCCGAAAAAAGCAGAGAGGAAGACTATATGCTGCCCGATTATATCTAATATTTTTTTCTCCAGAACAACTATCACAAGCAGGTAAGCGAGGGCCGATTCAAAACCTGCTAATCTGCGTCAAGAGCGC
The DNA here is from genome assembly GCF_048455015.1 of Haemaphysalis longicornis. Lineage (NCBI taxonomy): Eukaryota > Metazoa > Arthropoda > Arachnida > Ixodida > Ixodidae > Haemaphysalis > Haemaphysalis longicornis. The sequence continues at coordinate 87,681,954 of NW_027526445.1, forward strand.
ACCCTGAGACTGACGTCTGCGCATGAACTTAGCAAAGTGAAAAGTTCCATTACTTGCTCAAGCCGACTTTCTAATGGGGTAAGTTCCTTTCAACCAGGAAAGAACCGAAACTATTGAGCGAGGTGAAATATGTCCCCTACTACATTCTCAGTGGCTGCGGCGGCAGGTTTCGCGCGTTTTCAAGCCTAATAGATCTGCTACTGACCTTTTAGAATTATCTGATAACGGCGCTACGGCCGCTTCCAGCCAACTGAGCAACTTATGAAAGAGTCATCGTTCGTGGCGAATGAAATGCCGAGAGGCGCCGATTAAATCGGCTTCCCCGGAAGGAAAACCGGGGGGGGGGGGGGGGCAGGCGGGGCGTGCGCAGGGTGAGACATAGACTGCTCCGCAGTAAAAGGAAAGAAGCACCGCGCACAGTGCACACGTTCCGAAAGCCATCCCTTCACTATTCACTCGTGGAGACAGCCAACGGACGAGCTTGCAGAGAATTGGAGGTATACAAGATCGAGGACGTGCTACAACAGGATTTTACCTACACGGCGGTGGCGTCTGAAGACGATGACAAAGGGGATGATTGCGATTGCTGCTGCATAAAGCACTGGAAATACTGTATTCTTCTTTATTTTAAAATACTGCTACGTGCGCGTGCCCGACCCCATTCATCCACTCCCAAACGGTGAACGCATGAACCAGCCACCACAATGATAGGGTCGGTCTGCTCGTCTATCCTGGTATGCGCTGTCAGTGTGGGGAGAAACCAGGACAACCACCCACTGAGCTGCTTCGCCCGCCTTGCACAAGTGCAAGGTGCGCAAAATGTTTTGCGCACAACTAGAATTCGAAAGAAAAACAGCGCTTCACCCATACATGCTGGACAAACAGCCATCGGCGGTAATTAGGACCACCTGCGTAAGATGACGGGACGCGCACCAAGGGGACCGGGGTCTAACGACGGCCTGTGCGCTGAAGGCGAGGACCCGAGCGAGCGGAATTAGCACCTGTCCGCACACTTCTTACTCCCCAAGCCGTCACAGAGCCGGCTCGGGTGACCACGATCAAAGAGGGAGAACAGCAAAACTAACCAAAAAATCCTTGACTACGCTAGGCCTGAACGAGCTTGAGATAAAACATTGAAGTCAAAAATAAGTCAACGAGACATTTACAGGGTGTCTACGAAAATAGGAATGGATGCAAGCAATAAAAACAAATTGGTCACCATCCCGCTCTGTGTAAGCGGCTGACCAGCAAATTTGTCGTAAATCACCAGACAAGGTGATGGATGAGGGTGTTTTGGGTTTCTCGTTGGCTATGCGGGCTTGTCGCCTGCGCTCGGCCAGGGACACTCTCCTAAGGAACACACTATCGGCAGTTGTTTCTCCTATTATTCCGTCCTGCCACTGGAATTGTTGTTCAATTAGCATTAGGCCACATTTGTTTAGAATGCGACGGTCAATGGGCGGCACCATTTTGTTGTTTTTGTGGTATAGCCGGTCAACGCTGGTAGGCTTATCTGATATTCCCTGTTCTGCGGATGCGCACGAGTGAATGGTAATCAAGTACAATGCGTGCAACAGCATTTCTGCAACAGTAATGTGTCCAAAGATGCCGTTTTCCTAGACCTCCGGTAGCATTGCTAACAAATGACCCGGAAGAAGGAACCCTAGATGCGTCAATGTCGCTACACTAATGAACTTCAAAATGTCCGCCGGTGCTAACTTCGAGCCGCAGGAACGGTACTCTAATACCTTCTCTAGTGAAAATATTCTCTGCTTCTGTTGTAGCAATCGCTGGGTTCTGCCGAGCCTGGCGCATGCGCTACGTGTTTTGGGCACGAAATGATGTATTAAGAGACAGTAGCCCTGCGTAGCATTCAGATAATCTGTAAGCATATTCTTTACCACGAACAGATGGTTAGGGGATCCCACTGTACAGCGGTGTCTTGTAATTCATAATGCAGTTATGGTGTTTGTTTTGTGGTTTCTTCTGACGAATTATGACCTCATGCTCTATGCCTGATTAGCCTTACTTATGCGCTCTGCGTCTTGGGCCTTGGCGCCTTGCGTTTTTTGCCATGGAGTTCATTTTTTCACCGGGCGATGAAACCGTAGAGGCTCCAGGTCTGTGGCTCTGCTGAAAAAATGCGAGAAGTGGGCAAAATGATGGTAAACCAGGTAGTCCGGAGGTCTCCATGCCCCCGCCAGTCTGCTGCACTCGCTGCCCCTTGCACCGGCGGGTAAAGGGAGAGCCGTGAGTGTAATCTCACACCCCCAATCAAGGAACAGACCCATCTGCACGTGGAACAAATGATTCATGTCTCGACAACCTCCGCTGAGCGAATGCCCCCCTGTTGGATCGACATAGCACTCTGGTGATTCTTACACACAAAATTATGGTACAAGAAAACGAAGAGATAGCTCCAACCAGTCGCTGCTCCAGCCTTTAAATACTGCGAGCAAAGTAACCGCTACACAATACACAGTCATCATCATCATCATTTATTATACTCTTAATGGCCCCTTGCGGGGTATTACATAATGGGGGAGCCAGTACAATATATATATATATATATATATATATATATATATATATATATATATATATATATATATATATATATCAAGGTTGCAGTCGTCATTGCCAGTGCTATTCGGCTTTTTTCGAAATATATAATAGGGCCGAATGACGTGTGCTTGTCACGTTTCTTTGATTCATTGATAAATAAGCGAAAATATAAGTCGAGAAAAAATCCGCCGTTTTCCGGGAGCGGGACTCGAGCCCACATCTCCGCATAACCGGTGCGGTGCGTTAACCAATTACGCTATCCCCACAGCGGCTTCTCTCTCGACTTTAAAGCGGGGGTTTATATTTACAAGAGCTCTGAGGCCGGTCAACTAGCGCCGCCCCTGGGAAAGAAGACGTTCTACGTCTCCCGCGGTAGTCGAGGGGCGGCGCTAGTTGACCGGCCTCAGAGCTCTTGTAAATATAAACCCCCGCTTTAAAGTCGAGAGAGAAGCCGCTGTGGGGATAGCGTAATTGGTTAACGCACCGCACCGGTTATGCGGAGATGTGGGTTCGAGTCCCGCTCCCGGAAAACGGCGGATTTTTTCTCGACTTATATTTTCGCTTATTTATCAATGAATCAAAGAAACGTGACAAGCACACGTCATTCGGCCCTATTATATATTTCGAAAAAAGCCGAATAGCACTGGCAATGACGACTGCAACCTTTATATGTATCTTTACCGAGTCCCTCGTCCCGTATCTCTCTGTTCTGCTATATATATATATATATATATATAGATATATATATATATATATATATATATATATATATATATATATTGAAATCAAAGTCACGGGGAAGCGCAGACCGTTTATTCCGGCTTCGCGAAAGGAACAACCCGCAGAGACTCCGACGAAGATGACCGTCGCACGAGGCACGCGATATCAGGGTGGCAGCAGGTGGCGCGTGATTGAAGATGATGCTGATGATGGGAGTGTTCCTACATTCTATGAATGGGGAGAATTACCACTGTAGCGATCGGTATGAAAACATCGCTCACACTATATATATATATATATATAGTGTAAGTAAAGAGTCGGATACACAGCAAGAACAATAACAAATAACAAGGTTTACTTACGTAGCGGCAACGGGACTTGCCTTCATCAGAGTAAAGTTACATAATTTTGCTGTCGCAAACATTTCGAACACATTTCTTATATAGGTTTGCAGAAAACTGTGAGAAGGAGCGGAAAATGTTTCGGAAGTGGAGAGTGCGCATACAGTCGGGCTAAGCCTATGTTACAACAACAACAACCCCCCCCCCCCCCGAAAAAAAAAGGGAGGCGGGGAGCGAAAGAGAGCAAAAGGGGTCGTGTTAACAATGCAGCATTCAAGGTTGCACCATGACTGGTCAACGTATGCCGCGCGGGCTGGAAGTTCAGACAATGGGGGAAACTGGCAAACAGCGGTTTGAAAAAACAGGGAAGAGTATACAGTAAGGAATTGAGTGGCTGGGGAGACTGGTTTGGGCAGAAGCGAAGTAGGGTGTGCCCCCCGCAGATGAAGGTAATAGATAGGGGGCACAAAAGAGCATTTCACAGAAGCTAGCAACTGAACAGGAAATATGTAGGGTCACGAAAGCTTAAACATGAATAGATCACAAAGAGTTAAACATTCTTATGTGGTGGTGGGAACGAGGCCTCCTTCACCAGGGCAAATGGCATTGTTGAGCCGCATTAGGCTAATAAAGTTGCTGGATTAGGAGAGTTTCGGCGAATTCTGACGGGAAACTCGAGGGTAGGAATAATGAACATAGTTGTAAAAATTATGAAGCCGCAAATTTTAATCGAGGCATAAGCACGTTAGTTTTCCGTAACTTTCATTAATTCCAAGTGTGGCTGACCCAAACTTATAAATGAGATAAGATTCCCGAACCTCGCGGTCGTGGTGCGTTTTGAAGGCGGATTCTAAAATCGTTGCTTTGAGATGTTCAAAGGCATGCCCAGGACTGTTCACATGTTTTGACAGGGGCAAATAAGGGCAGCTTTTTGCATGAGAGCGGTGATTACGGAACCGTATTCGGAAGGGCGTTTCAGTTTGGCCGATTTATTGTTGCCTACAAACAGTGCACTCTAGAAGATATACGACATTAGCGGAGTCACAGTTAAAGTTACCTTTTATATTTACGTAGTAGTCTGAAGCCGTGCTGGTGGCGCGCTGTGTAGTGGTATTGTGCGGGCATACTTTACATCGGGGTTTATTGCAGGGCATGCAGCCAGTAGTTACCGGTCGGTTGATACGAGAGTTAGTAAGAAAGTCACCTAAATTCTTATTACGCCGGTAGACAACGCGTGGTGGTTCGGGGAATATGCTTTTTAAGCGGTCACTTTGCATTAGGATATTGTGATGTTTTTTTAGCACGGTCGACCCTCTTGGAGGGGAGGATGAGTGGGTTAAAACTAAGTTAGTTTGCGGGTTCCCGTTCGGGGCTTTTTTCTCACAGATTTCGTTAGGGTCTAATTGGTTGGCTCGCACAATAGCGTCGTCGATAACTTTTTCCGGGTATTTTTTATTCAGGAGGGCGGTCTTGAGTTCTCGTCAGTTTCAGTCAAAGTCGGCTTGGTTTGAGCAAATTCTCCTAAATCGGTGGGCTTGGCTGTAAGGTATTGCTGTCTTGCAGTGTCTGACATGGCTACTTCGGAAGTGGAAATACTGCCGCCTGTCTGTCGGTTTTCTATACAGTCTAATTTGAAGCCGACCTTCGAAGGTAGTAACGGTGACGTCCAGAAAGTTTACACTGTGTTCCGAATAGGAATGAGCAAGTTAAATTCAATGTTAAATTGAAATCGTGTTTTATTTTTGTTTTTCTGTTACTTATGATTACATCTGGGTTACGTGGTCCGTCCTCCATGCCTTGTAAGGGCTTCCTGCGCCTTTTTCAAGCTGCTGGAGCATCTTTTAGCCAGGAAGTCGTCCAGATGCTTCTGGGAATAAAACTGAACTGAAAAAAAAATTACTAAAATGCCTCAATGAAGGTGAGGAGCTCCGCCTTACCGTGTTGCCAGATCATGAATATGTCATCAATATACCTTTTATAGTACATTGGCTTTAAATTTTGGGTGTCAAGAAAGTTTGATTCGAGGTGAGCCATAAAGATATTAGCGTAGTTAGGTCCGATTCGAGTTCCCATTGACGTTCCGCTGACTTGCACGTAATGAACTCCGTCGAACTCAAAATTGTTAAGTTCAAGAATAAGCCTAACAAATGTTTGGAGAGCAGAAGAATCGATAGGTTTGTCGCACGATGACTCCTCATACGCAAGGGATACAGCGGCGATGCCATCTTTATGGGGGATGTTAGTATACAGTGACGCAACATCAAGGGTGACTAGAAGGTAGTTATCAGGAATTTCAATTTTAGAGATGTCTGAGAGAAAGTCATTGGTATCCGAAATGAAGGAGGGAAACCTGGGCGGAATGTCGCAAATAGGATTATCCACATAGCGCGAGAGGTTTTCGGTAACAGTGCCAATGCCAGAAACAATGGGGCCCCAGGGTTGTTCAGCTTGTGAATGTTTGGGTGAAGATAGAATTTACCGGCTACTGGGCTTAAGGGGATCAGGGAACGAGCCGTGGTTTCGTTTATTGTTTTATTTTTAACAAGCTCCGCAAGTTTATTTTTGACAATTTGCTTATAATCTTGAGTAGGATCACTGGGTATTGCTTTATAGAACGTCGATACTGATAGTTGCTTATTGGCCTCGTTAACATAGTCGGTTTTGTCAGGGATTACGATTGCGCCTCCCTTGTCGGCAGGTTTATTAATTATGTCGGGGCAGCTTGCGAGTTCCTCTAGGGCTTTCTTTTCGTTGGTAGTCATGTTGTGGTGCAAAGAAATTTGTGTTTGGTATGCTTTTCGCACATCGCGTTGGACAGCTTTGATGTACATGTCGAGGCAACTATCACGCTGTGTGGGAGGGGCCGAGTGCTTATAGCTAGGTAGGGTTCTGCGGGCTGCTTCCGTCGCGGGGTGATCGTAGAAGTATTCTCGTAGCCTCATGTTTCTGGCGAAGTTATCTAAGTCCGTCCTTAAAAAGTTGAAATTCATCAAAACCACCAGTAGCCGGGCAAAAGTTTAGGCCCTTTGACAAGACGTTCATCTGAGCTGGGGAGAGGTTATACTTGAAAGGTTCATTACATTCCCGGTAAGGTTTTCTTTTGTGATGGCAGGCGAGGAAAAAATATTAGTACAGGGGTTTAACTGAACTGTTTGGGGTGCAGTAGTCGAAGCATTTATTACAGTCGTAGTGACATTATCGGCCTTATTGTCAGAGTTGGGGCAGTTACTAGTGCCGAAGCTTGTTAGGTTCTTACGCATGTGGCCAGTGTTAGAAATCTTATCTCGGTTAAATATTCGGTCTTTTGTCGGGTTATGGCGGAGGCCGTCTTAGATTCGTAGTTGCTTAAAAGGTTCAACTCTCTTTTGCTTAGTTCCTCACTAAGTAGTTCCTCTTTCTTTCGGAGAGAATGGGCCGTAGTTTCGTAGTGATTGAGAATTTTTTCACTTAATTGTAAAGATGCTTTATCGAGTGCCTGTTTCCACTTATTCATGTTGGACGGGGAGAGTTCGGTAGTAGCAGGTTTTATTCTAATCCTAAGACCCCTGGGAGCGACCGCGGCAGTCAAGTACTGTGCAAGAGCGGAAACGGGCAATTCGGAATGTATGCGCTTTTCGGTGATTTTTCTTAGCTTTAAAAACTGTCTTGAAACGGGGAAGGAGGTCGCGTTACCTGTTTTTTTGTGTTGTAGTCAGTTGCTGCTGTGCCGATTGTTTCGAAGGTTGTAAGGGCATGTGGCACGGAGGTCTGGATTTTGGACCCCGGAAGGTCCAGCGGACGCGCTGCTGTTGGTTTTCGTGGGCTCGGCGGTCGCTGAAGATGCGGAGGTTGGGCGTGGCATGCTGTTGGTGCGGCGCCGGTCAGGGAGCTTCTTGGTGTCGCCGCGAGCGTTCCCTCGGGGCGTTGTGGCCGCTGAAGGTTTGCCAGTAGGGGTTGGCATGTCGCTGGCGCGACGCTCGTCCGTGGACTTCGGGGTTCGGGCGCTGGCGCTCGCCCGGGGCGCCGTGGTTGCGGTGGATCTGGAGGGTGGTGGCGGTGGGCTGCTGGCACGACACTGCTCCGGGGTCCTTATACTGGATAGAATTGGAGGCACTGGTGGAAAGTCGCTGTCATTTGGTAATATAGCCGGGGCTGCAACTGGGTCGGCGGTGCATGCGAAGTCGCGCCAGCCGAGAAGATTGCAGCGCTGTTGCATGAAGCAGAGTGCACGAATGTAGCCGGCCAGCAAGGCCACACCCTCGAAGCTCGGGTGTAAGCCATCCGCAGCGAGTACTCGGCAGGCTGGAAGGTTCTCAAAGCCATTATCGACGAAGCGGACAAAGCGTGAGTGGCGGCAAAATTCGCGGAGAAGTGAGTTGAAATGGCGTGCCTTTTAAAGCCTTTTGAAGCAGTAGTCTGAAGCACGGCTTCAGACTACTGAAGCACGGCTTCAGACTACTACGTAAATATAAAAGGTAATTTTAACTGTGACTCCGCTAATGTCGTATATCTTCTAGAGTGCACTGTTTGTAGGCAACAATATATCGGCCAAACTGAAACGCCCTTCCGAATACGGTTCAATATTCACCGCTCTCATGCAAAAAGCTGCCCTTATTTACCCCTGTCAAGACATGTGAACAGTGCCGGGCATGCATTGGAACATCTCAAAGCAACGATTTTAGAATCCGCCTTCAAAACGCACCACGACCGCGAGGTTCGGGAATCTTATCTCATTTATAAGCTTGGGTCAGCCCCACTTGGAATTAATGAAAGTTACGGAAAACTAACGTGCTTATCCCTCGAATAAAATTAGCAGCTTCATAATTTTTACAACTATGTTCATTATTCCTACCCTCGAGTTTCCCGTCAGAATTCGCAGAAACTCCCCTAATCCAGCAGCGTTAATAGCCTAATGCGGCTCAACAATGCAATTTGTCCTGGGGAAGGAGGCCTCGTTCCCACCACCACTTAAGAATGTTTAACTCTTTGTGATCTATTTATGTTTAACCTTTTGTGACCCTACCTATTTCCTGTTCAGTTGCTAGCTTCTGTGAAATGCTCTTTTGTGCCCCCTATCTCTTCTCTTCATCCGCGAGGGGCACACCCATCTTCGCTTCTGTCCCAGCCAGTCTCCCCAGCCACTGAATACCTTACTGTGTACTCTTCCCTTTCTTTTCAAAGCGCGGTTGTCCAGTTTCCCCCATTGTCTGAACTTGCAGCCCGCGCGGCATACGTTGACCCGTCATGGTGCAACCTTGAACGCTGCATTGTTAACACGACCCCTTTTTCTCTCTTTCGCTACCCCCCTCCCTTTTTTTTTGGGGGGGGGGTTGGGGGTTTGTTGTTGTAACATAGGCGTAGCCCGACTGTATGCACACTCTGCACTTCCGAAACATTTTCCGCTCCTTCTCACAGTTTTCTGCAAACCTATATAAGAAATGTGTTCGAAATGTTTGCGACAGCAAAATCATGTAACTTTACCCTGATGAAGGCAAGTCCCGTTGCCGATACATAAGTAAACCTTGTTTGTTATTGTTCTTGCTGTGTATCCGACTCTTTACCTATACTATTTCTGCGCGCTTTGTGACTTTATCTTTTTCTAGATTTATATTTATATATATATATATGTATATATATATATTTATATATATATATATATATATGTATATATATATATACATGCATACATACATACATACATACATACATACATACATACATACATACATACATACATACATACATACGTAACGGAACTGCAGCATTAAAATAAAGGTTAATATAAACCATTGTTTGGGCACAAGAACCAACCACACTCTCTCTCATGCACTCATAGTACGTTTACCCGCGCTGGTTATTTCGACCGACAAGCAAATAAAAGACATCTGCCACCTAAAGTCCCTGACCGCGCGTACTGATCAGACCTTGATGCCAAGCGGGAAGGTCATACACAAAGCCAAAGCCGAACGCTGAGCGCAGTCTGCGCGCGGCTAAAATCTCAGTTTCCTGGCATTGCCGCCCCGCATTTGCCCGCGTGCGCTCGCCGGCTCAATGAGTGAGTCATTGCTAATTCCCTCACCACACTGTGGAACGCCGGTGTCCGCCAGCAGACTCGTGGAAAGAGCTGTTCTAAACCAGGCGAGCATTCTCGATGCGAATGACCCATTAACGAACTACACCTACGTCGGATTCACAAATCCTCAAAGCCTATCCCGCGCGCCTTTTGGACACTAAGATACGCACCCTTCGCTTCCCGTCAGCTCGTGAGTCTTGACGAAAAACCGCATACCAACGAAACAGTGGTTCTCGGGATAAGCACTCCCCTCTTTTGCCACACAAAAGGAAGGACCACAAAGCATGCACTTGGCGGCCCCCAACTTCACGTCCCTGGGATTGCATGTAAGGAACGCAGCTTGACAGCTACAAGTGGAGGACAGGCCGACACATAAGCCACTGGCGGCCTTCATTTATTTAATGAGGAGCCCGGCTTATCAACCACTGAAATTATTTGTGAATAACTGCTTGAACACTGAGGGGTCATGTTCGTTGACTATGGTTTCGGGTTGGTTATTCCAATCTTCTATGGCTGCAGGTAGAAAGGATTTGTTAAAAGCGTCAGTTGACTAATGTAGGCGCTGAAAACTTAACGAGTTAAAGAGGCGACGCGATGAACGGGCAGGAAAGAGAAGGACTGTACTGCGTTGTGAAAGGAAATTTTAATATATTTTGTGTAAGAGGCGTAGTCAAGTAAGTTTTTGGATGATTTAGAGGTGGGGAGGTTAACAGATTGTTTAATGCTGGTAATACTAAGCGTGGCTTGTACTGAACGGAAATAAATCTAGCGGAACCATTCTGAATTGATTCAAGTGAATTGATGAAGTGATGTTGGCGGGGGCTCCAAATAACCGTAGTATATTCAAGTTTAGTACGTACAAGTTTCATAAGCTAACTTTCGGATTTGGTGGGGACAGAACGTTAGCGATCTTTTGATATAACCATGTGATTTAGCCGAGGCGGCGGTTATTTGCTGCATATGATCGCACCATGTTATATTGCTTGATATCACTACTCCGAGGTATAGATACGAATCAGCCTGGGTTAGGATATTGGACTTTACCGAATACTGGAAATAAAAGTTACTGCGCTTCCGCGAAACTTGCATGACTTGACATTTATTCACGTTTAATTGCGTCAGCCATCCTGAAGATCATATTTGTGGGTTAGGTAAGGTTTTTTGTAGAATATTTCGGTCAGTGCTACTGGAATAACGGCGGTAAAGTACGCAGTCATCTGGAACAGACGAATGGTTGATGGGATTTCGTCTGGAATGCCATTATTAAAATTCAGAAATAAAAGGGGTCCGAGTACAGACCTTTTCGGAACACCGGTATTACCTTCACGTGAGTTGATGGGTGATTCTCCACAACAGTATATTGAACACTATCGTTGAGAAAAAGTTTATTCCAAGGTATAATAATTGGCCAGTGCTGAGAGAGGAAAGCTTACTTATAAGACGCCATTGGGGGACACGATTTAATGCTTTGAAAAGTGAAGGTCTATTACGTCGGTTTGAAAGGTGGAGTCATCGTTAAAATGAAGATCAGTAGTAAATTCATACAGCTGAGTCTCACACGAGAGTCCTCGCCGGAACATGTGCTGGTTGAGAAAAAAGAAGAAATTTAGGTCCAAATGCCTAGAAGCTTGCAAGCGATGCATGCTAGAGAAATTGCGCGACCATTTGAGGTGTCTCAACGGTTTCTTGATATGTTTATGGAGGTGACCTTGCTTATTTTTCAGTCTTTTGGAATGACACCATTGTTGAGCGATTGATTAAAATTATTTTAAAAATATGAGTACATATATTTTGGTGCTTTTCAGAATTTTTGGCGGGAATGTTATCCGGCCCTGGGGCACTCCAGAACTTAATGTCCTCAATTATCTTCATGATTCCTTGGCTCGTAACATTGGTAGAGGGCATTTCGGGGAAGTTTCTAGCTGGTAAAAAGGAAACGTTGGTGTCGCCTTCGTGGGTAGAAACCGTTGAGAAATACGAATTCATGAATTAGGCGGAATCAGAAGGAGCGACTACCAAACCATCAGGGTAAGTCAGGGATACTTTATTCATAGCGGTGTTTTTATGAGCGAAATATTTCCAAAATTTCTACGGGTTGACGCGAAGGATGTCGAGCAAATCATGACTGAAAAATTTCCTTTTTGAATTCTCTGAGAAAAAGGTGTAATCTCACAGGCATGCGAAATAGCTGTTCCATTTAGAAGAGAATATCACTAATTTAGCTTCTCTAAAATGCGTTTTTTTTTCTTTTTTGACAGCCACCTTAGAGACTTCCTGTACCAGGGTCTTAAGGCGTCTCCGCAAATGCAAACTGGTGGCACATGTCTGTCATAAAAAGAAAGCATCTTGTTTTTGAATGAGAGCCAATTTTGTTGCACTGTTCTGAGAGCGGGAGAGTAAGAGAATCTTTCGTAAAATATTGCTAGTTCTTCATTAAATAAAAAGAAGTTCGTTTATCGTAATCTATAATGTACTCATTGATAGGTTGCGGGTAGGGATGGAATGGGAAGTTACACAAAAACATATTGTGGTCACTGACACTCTCAAACCACTGAAACACTTTTACAAGTTCAGGAATTAATACTAAAACGAAATTGCGTATGTTAGTAGCCCTAGTGACGATCATACCTGTATGGACAAAATTAAATATCAGGCAGAAATCAAGGAAATTTTTAGATATGCGTGAATGAGCGAGCAGATTGAGCCACTCAATCTCGGGAAAATTGAAATCGCCACAGTAAAATGTTTGTCCGCAAAAAACACGAGGTTTGATGTAGCACAGCATAGTAAAGTTCGCCCGAGAAATCGTCGTCAGAATCAGGGGTTTATACCAGGCAATTAGTATTGTTCTGCTTGTTGGAAACTTGAGGTTTATGCACGTGATTTTATGGCATCAATTTATATCAATCCTTGACGAGGGCAAACTGGGCTTTGTAAGCACAACCCCCTCTCCGCGGCGTCCTAGCCCATCTAGTCCGTGAATAATGTACGATGATGTCGTGAAAAGTACATCTTTATTCTGAATGTCTCGGTTAATCTATGATTCAGCGAATATGGTGGCATCGGTACTCTTCTCTTCTAGGAGGGCTTCTAGTTTCATTCTTGGGAATTTAGCTGCAGATGTTAGTGAGTAGTACGCTTGCGTTATAAGAAGCTGAAATGGCTTGAAAAGGTTTCCATGATGCGTTAAGATGGGCGAGAGCAGGTTTATGGGCACGTTGCGATTGCTGAGGTTATTTCTACGACAGAATTTGTGGCAGAATTGTAGACGTATTGTTTCTTATCGATTGTGAGCTGGTCAAAGCGGATTTCGAACACCGCGTTTCTCTGGTGACCGAAAGCATATAGCTTTTGTGTTGCGACGCGCACACCAGCTGAGTAGTCCTCCCGTATTAAGGAGGGCGTGTCCTTTACATGCCGTGAAGACTGTAGGATGTTGGATTTGTCCTTGAAATGCGCAAATTTTACGATATCTGGGCGCATCATATCGGCGCGGACCATGGCGGTGTGCCCGCTCTATTTCTGCGTCAAGGACATATATACGAAGCTTTGTAATAAAAAGTGGTAGCGTATCTGCTCCTTTCGTTCCAAATGCCGTCAAAAGACGACAGTCTTTATCGGCTTTTGCGAAGTAAATGCCTCCCTTCGCTTTCCCGCTCACGTCTCATGTTGTTCCTCTTGCGGCGCGCTCCTCCCAAGGTAAAGACGCCAAAGGTTTGCTTAAATCATTTTAAATTTCACGCGTTCCACTGCTCCAAACCGTGTGTCTCGATGCGAACACTGCCGTACGGCGAAGCCGCGCGTTGATCGAGGCGCCCTACTTCAACGTTTATACAACCGCGTTTCCCTACTCCACGTGCGTTGCAAGCAGAACGTGGAACCTGTCTAGTGGAACCTTGCGTAACTGTTGCACGTTGAATTGTTTAAATGGCGCCAGAAGGTATAGTGGCGCGGGCGACAGCAGGCGAAGGCGCAGTGAATTCTTTTTCTGCAGTTGATGAAGTATTTAATTTCGCCAAAGTAAAGTATGTTTGATTTTTTTTATAAAAGGACACTGCAAATATCACTTCTGTATTGATTTGTTGTCTCATACTTGCGGAATGTCTTGACCTTTTCACCGGACATAGACGGGTAGATTTAGCTTTGACTATATAAGATTATTGCGCAGGCATTGTTTCGCTTTCGCCGGGTGGCTGAATCGAGTCACAGACAGACAGACGGACAGACAGACAGACAGACGGACAGATAGACAGACCGAAATTTCTAGGTTTAGGTAGCCCAACAAAGACTATCGTCTAAAAAAGAAAATATTCTTGCCTGGAATTCGGCCGAAGTTTCAGTGTTTTCATCTTTATTACCAAAGAATAAAAGATTTGAATGGCGTAGGTGGGTTTCAGTATCGTCGCACTTCTCAGCATGTTGTTTTAGTTCAGAAGACAACGAAGCTATTTCAGTGGTTGGGGGAGGGTCTAGGAAACGTTTGTTAGACTGGTTTGTTTCGAATTTTTTTCAAGCACTTCAACTCGAGAAGAGAGGCTGCCAATCAGGTTTTATATTCTAGTATGGGTCGAGCGGACAGATGCAAGGTCATTTTCAATAGCAGTATGTGCAAGTTCGAGGCGGGATAACCTTTCCGCAATACTTTCTAAAGTTACGGGTCACCAATGAAATCAGGTCCGGGGTTCACTTCAACGTCACCCGACACAATTAAAAGTAGGTTGATGAGGTGGATGGTGACAGAGTATTCGAAGAGAGTCTAGAAAAATGATCTTCGCCAGCAATCAAGCAATTCGGCTGGGCAAGACACCGCTATCAAAAAGGGTCCGTTAGCCGTTAGATAGTATACAAAACGCGTAGGGCACACGACCAACCTGCACGAGGAGCAAAAATTTTGAGGCCACGCTCGCAGCGGTAGTGTGCCGCAACTGACTGTGGAGACGGGAGGGCTTTGTAGTCGATCCGCTGAATCACCCGCGCTGATTGTGGCACATGGTTGCCAGACCAGGTAGCGGGAATGTCCGAAATTGGCCGGCAGGTAAGGTAGCTGCGGACATCCGCGTTGACGGGCAGGGGTGGCAGGGGAATTAACCTTGTCGATTGAATGACGAGGTGAACCGGGCAGGCTTCAGGGTTAAAGACGGTAAGGGCCGGAGTTAAAAACCATGACAGGAGCACCTGCACGAGAAGCGAAAATTTGAGGCCATGCTCGCAGCGGTATACTTTATACAATTAGCCAAACAAACTCTAAACACTAAAATCAACACTCTACTCACTTCATGCGTAAACAGCACCGTTAGTAATGTTACACAATGCATGGCGCGCTACGTACAGTATGTGGTACAGTATGTGGACTTTTCGTACAGTATGTGGACTTTACTTGATAACACTATGTAAGAAAGGGTGGCAACCACCTTGGCGGTATTCCAGGATTGTTAGGCACTCGAACTGCATGAAGGGGGCGAATAGCTTTCTGCAAGACCGGAGAGAGCGTGATCATTGAGGTGCACTACAAAACCCTAAATACGATCAGAGTCCTTCAATGCTTTACTGGTCACGAAACCGCTTCGTATCTCAATGGGGGAGCTTCATATCCTGCGTTTGGACGCCCCGCAGTGGCGCCACCATATGACTGATGTTCCTCCTCGGGCGGCTTTATGCTAGCTCGACCGATGGAAACGCGCTCAGTTGTGTTTGTTTTGTGCGTGAAAGAAATGTAACGTGCATCTCGCGCTTTGTGATGAGAGTTAAGTAGTGCAACGACGATGACGAACAAGTGTTGAGTCTAGGGACGTCGTACCGCGTACAAGGCTAGAATAGGGAAGATTTTCTTGTTATGTTTAACGAGCGACGGGGAGCTGTGCGAGAAATGGAACCGCGTAATTCCAAATCGAGAAATGGGAGATTTCAACTTCCATTCACAGTATGTGAGAGAGTGTGAGAATGCAATGTGTAGGAGAATGAAAAAAACAAATGCTCCCTTTCAGAGCGTCCTGCATTATAATATCACGAGGCTAACTTAGAGCCGGATTTTGCCACATCAGTCATGTAGTAGCTTTGCTTCCTTACCAGTTTGCCAACTTGTATTATCTTACGCTCAGGCTAGTATACAAATGAAAAGCTTTGTGATGCGGTTGTGCTTTTCGTTTTCATATTTCCACAAACTATCGCTTAGTATTCGTTTTGTTTGTACCGCAATCGCGCGTGGCCGCTTTCTGTTTTATCTGGTGTTTCATCCACAGCGCCGTTTTTGCACCTTATCCGCGTCGGGCAATAATGTTTATTATAGAAAGGGGGTCGTGTTGTCACTAACTTGATTTTTGTTTCTTCGTCAATGCCTTCGATCCTATTTAAATGGATCCGATATTAATATCGTTCCGTAAATAATGATGTAGAGCAAGCGCCGCGCAACTCCCTTTATCAGCGTTCATCGTTGAATGGCACGATGCGGACTGCTTGGTCGTCGTTTTTGTTTCATTCTAGTCTTTTGTAGGGCCGGTGGTCGCATGATTAAACTTCATTCGGTACAACTTTGCATCGTTATTGGATACGTAGCAATAATATCTTTCCTCCATGTGCTGCGCAAGACAGCGCAAAAAAATCTTGTGTTTCCATTTCTAATATCAAAAATTTTTGCAGTGTCTGATGAAAATAGTTTTCTTCTTTTTTTTGCTTAATTTTTGGCAAGAATTAAAAAGCGTGGTAGCAGAACGGCGCACTCTGCAATATATATCTCCTCATGTTTTGATCATTTGCGTTTATGCAGCGTTTTAAATGCTCTCAAGTATGCATCTACTAATACAAACGACAATATTGTCACGAAGCCAAAAACGACGCCGTTGTTTTGAAAGAAAACACGTTTATTACAGTGAACGTGTGCTCCTCTAACAACTCAAAGACTACACTTTCGGCGAAACAGCAGCCCGAAAAGTGACGTGCGCAAGCGAGCCTTGGAGATTGGGACGCCACGGCGTCTGCTCTGCAGGCTTTAATCTTTCGGTGCAAGTGTTTCTGGAACCTTCTATTTGCATCCAGAACTTCATAGATCAAAGAAGATTATTCTGGGCTAGTGAAGTTAGGGCGAAACAGTCTGCTTATCGGTATGATATAGCTCGTGCGAGATAAAAATAAAGAATGGAATACGCGGTTCGCTGGGGACACAGATAACGGAACCTGGCGTAGCTGGGCAGTAAAAACAAACACTAAAAAAAAGAACCAAGACATGGTTCGCGGCATTACCCCTGTAAGTGTGCATCAACCCGATGCTTAAATAAAAGACAGTCCGAACAAAGAACAAAAAAATCCGTCATCTTACATAATAAGGTTTCAAGCGCACCACGGGGACTACTTCGGGCCGCGTGCGTCTTCGTGATGTTCCGGAATCACCATCGGGCAGTTGGCCGACACGTCGTAGAATTTGTAGGTTCCGAAATACCGTCGCAGAAGCTTCTCACTGGGTCCGCGTCATCGGATGGGAGTTTTCCCTCTGGCAAAACTCCTTGTTGTTTTTGGCATGAGGCAACAAAAACCGAACGTCTATATTATATTACTTTCTTAATTCGTTGCTCTAGGTATTTCTCCAATTCGCGCTTCTGCTTATCATCAGTGCTTTCTTTTCAAGTCCCAAATAATACTGGTGCGCCTTGCCTACTCCAAAGTGAAAACGTTAGTTCTAGTGTCAAGATTGTGGTTGATGTTTATGACAAAGAAACTTTATTATCATAGCTTTGGAACGTTTACATTTTTTTTCGTTGAAAAAACTCAGGAGTCCTACAAGGTTACGGGGAATACACAGTTTCTGCTCATCTGTATTTAGGGGCAGTTCTTTCCGACAAAAGTTGAAGCAAATGCATTCCTTTCCCTAACGAAATTTTGGTTCCAATGTTGATACTGATGTAGCACCGAGTAACCCTCATATACTTTAGAATAAAGTTCCGTGAGAGTGGCGTGCTTTTCAGTGAAAGCTAATCCGCACTGAATGTATCACTAAAGCTTTTTGGAAGATTATAGCAGAAATGGGCCTACTGGTTTTCCCAATATACTTCACAATATCTTCCGTTTTTGCGTAGCAAACCTGCATTGATTGTTTTCGTTTTCTACGGTTTTTAGGCATATTCGATTGGGTTTGGAGCATCCAACAGAATAGTTCTCAAAGCAAGTGCCCCGTCGCTTTCGTATTTTTTCGGGGATTTTTGTCAAGCGGCGGCATGGTGACATATAGCCACGCAAATAAAGAGGCCCAAATACTAGTAACGACAAGTTATAGAGAAACAACACTTTCTGATTTTGAACTGCCTCAGGAGTTTGAAACGTCAATGCAAATAATATTATTCTTTTCGGTTTTCATCAACAAACTTTTGCCATTTGCAGATTTTGTGGCTGATATATGTTCGCTGCCAATTAAGGCTGCCACATCAACGTGTTCGAATGGAATAACTGAAATGCGCTACGGATACAGCAAAAACAGTAAAAAATGCGAGCTTTTCCCTTACACAAGTTGCAGCGGTAACAGAAACAGTTTCAAGACGGTCCTAGAGTGCTTGAAAAAATGCACACGTAAGTACAAAGACAAGCGTCATTTTGAGGTCATATAATAATTACGTGCTCCCAATGCAGCACAGTAATATCGCATAACAAAGGTCCAAATGTTGTTTTTGTGTCCGCCACGCGGATTTGAATCCTGCGGGGAGGTATTGCGTCTATAGATTCTGCATTTGTGACCATCTTACATCGTATTCTCTCATTCTTGAGCTAAGGTGCTGCCAGGTAAACACATATAACACCTGCTTAAGTTGCGATAAAACAGCGCAAATACAAGCATCAAAGCACAACTTCCGCTGGTCAATTATGAAGGTATGAGCAAACCTCAGCAATAAATATGCAACAAACCATGATTGTTTTATTCGGACAAGGTGGTGTTTGCAAACCGCAGACAGTTATTGAAGACAACCGAAGTGATAAAATGAAAGTATTGGTATTGACAGATGTATTTCAATACAAATATTTCAAAACGTGCGGAGCTGCTGGTAAGCGGAATCACTCCACAAGGGCGTAAATACCGCAGAGGAATGACCAACTATACGGGAGACGAGCGAGACGCCATTTCTGCAAATTTCTAACCACAAAAAGGGAATGCTCATTCGCAGTCCATAAATATATACAACCGCTTCTGCATAAAAAGTGAAAGATTACAACAGTTTTGCGGAAAAGCACCTGGACCGCTCCATTGACCTTCGTGCTTATCGAACCCACCCGGTCACAGGTAACAGGACTTCAGTGACATATTTATTTGTTAGATAAAAAAAGGGATGATGTTGGGAGATCGCTGCCAGTACTCCCTCCTCTTTGTTAATAATATTGTAACGAATACCTTAAACATTTCTTGCAAAATGTTTTATTTCGAAGTTAATACATAAAGCCAACAATGTAGACGAAACACATGTAATAGGAAATCTTGTACTGCTATGTAAAAAGCCCTGATGAATAGCTCGGAAGCCTTAATTACTACTCATGCCGAGGGAAAGCACTGAGGGAAACAATTATTATTTAGCTCCGGGGAACGATCTGTAGACCACAGCTGTAATTTCAATGATTGGATACATCATTCCTGTGCAATAGGAAGGCGCGGTGTGGCATGTTCAGCTGTAACATTGTGTTGAAGGTGCACACCTTAAGCTGTTTCCTAGATACGTCGTCCACAATGCCAACAAGAATTTGAGCTAGGATGAATGTAGTTAATTAGCAATGACAAAGACAAAACCTCAAAATCGGATAGCCAGCGTGGATACCAGTGGCTGTAGTACAAGCATGGCTTCTTTCCCCTTAGTGTGTGTGTGTTTATATATATTGTAGGTTAGAGGATTAGTCCCGAGAGCATCAGAGTGGTTATTCTTCAGAATGGGGCATGTCTACCAGTGTGACCAGTGTCATCATCAACATAAAGAGAGTCTGAAATCCTCATCGCTATTGTCTAGAACTACGCGGTTCGCTCGGACTGCTTCGGTCTGCTCGCGGCTGATTCTCAGCGATTCCTAACATCTCGCCTTCACGATGACTTTCGCCACTAAATCATTTTTCAAGTAGTTGAGGAACCAACCGGGGTCACGCCTTAATCCTGGAACTCCGGAGACGGAAGTTACTCAAGGCAATGGACAAGGGACCGAAGCAGGCTGCTACGTTCTCATCGCCGACAGTGATGTGCTACGGTGCCACGTGCGAGACAATCCATTCTTCAACGGAAGCGATAATAACGACCCCGAGGATTGACTTTCCGTATACGAACGGGTAAGCACGCGTAACCGATTGGACGACGCCATAAAATTGAATAACGTTGGATTCTCTCCGAAGGGCGCCGCCTAGTTATCCTACGGGAACAAGCAGCGTGACTTCCCGACGGGGTCTGAGTTCAAGGTAAAGTTCGTTGCGGTTTGTGGCCGACCAGCGGTGCGGATGATTCAAGCGAAGCACCGTCTGCGCGTTCGAGTGCAGCAGGATGGCGAGAACTTTACTAGCTATATTGAAGACGTCGTGTACTTATGTAAGCGCGTCTACCCATCAATTGTGGGAGCTGAGAAAGTCAAGCAGATTTTAAAAGGCATAGTTGACGACGCCTTCCAGATACTTTTGTCAAAGAACTTGCGCACGGTTTCTGACATCGTCAACTTCTGCGTTACCTTTGATGAGCTGCGGAAGCAATGGGCCCTCACTCGAAGATATCGTGCACGGGATGACTCCGGGTTAAGCTTGACAGCAATTTCCGCTTATTCCGTGTTGCTTACGTAAAAAAAAGATTTCGTGCTTGAGAAAGTGGCTCGACAGTTGTGTCTCCTACCCTCCACAACGAAGTCGGTGTCCGTGCTAGAGTTTGCCCTCAGAGATGTCATCCGGGATCGAATTGCCGAAGCACTTCCCCCACCGTCTCTGCAGTACGTGCCAGTAGCTGTGCCAGTCACTTATGCCGAAGTCCCCACCATACCATAGCAGCACGCTGCCCAGACGTTTCAGCCGACATGTCCAGTTGGACCTCGGGTTACGCCGTCGGTGCTTCCCCAACCCCAGTTTGGGTCAACCGCTCAACACCGGGCAACCGCCCTATCTGCTTTGTGTGTAGGGTGCTTGGGCACGTTGCACGCTATTGCCGCCATTATCCGCCGTCAGCCTAGATTTCTGCGCCTGCATACTTTCCTCCGTCACCTCAAGTCCATATTACGCAACGTTCGTCGTTCTGAACTTGCTATTCGGATCGCGCCACCCACACTGACCAGTGTTTACCGTCACCACGCCATCACCCGCTCTCCCCGATACGGCGCCGTCCTGGTCCACAGATGCGGAAAACTAGTCGCCGCAGTATCTGAGGAACAAACTCCATCGATGTCGAAAAGGCCAAGGCCTCATCCACTTTTGTCCCCTACCAGTGTTTTCGATGTTATTGTTGAAGGCGTTCGCAGAAGGGCTTTATTCGACACCGGAGCTGATGTTTTCGTTATTCACGCTGATCTCTGCCATTGCCTTCGCAAAGTGAAGAAGCCCCTGGATGGACTATCGGTCTTAACAGGAAGTGCACAAAATATCCAGCCAATAGCTGCATGCACGGCTCGGGTCGCTTTCAGCACGTCGTGCACCATATTCAGTTCACAGTGCTTCCAGCTTGCTCCCACTAAGTACTAAAAGATTAGAGTTTCTTTCGAGCCGTAACGCAGTGATTGACTGCGCACGCACAGCAGCGGAGTTTTCTGCATTCTCTGATGCATCTTTTGAGAACCACTATCCCGTCCACTCTTTTAAACTTGTCGTGGTAGAACACACACATATTGCGCCCTGCTTTTCTACAGGTGTGCCTGGAAGCTGTGTGTCTGTGCGGACGCCACTGCGCTCTTTACCATGCAACATGTTTCACCACACCACCCATTTTCCACTTCCGTTTGCCGTTCTGAATTTCCATCCCGGGGAAAGCGCCACAGTCGTCACTGACATATCGACCGTACCGTGAAACCACCTATAAGGCGAAACTCTAGGAAGTCTCCAACATATAGACCCTGACGTAGTTTTTATTGTTACGAATGACGTATCAAACAATGACATCGACGGACTAGAGCCGTGTACGTCAGATCGGAACTCAGCAAGTGACATTTTTCCTGCTTCTAAGGGCGATGGTCTAGACAGCACCCAACAAGGGCAACTTATGGCTTTACTTCAGCGGTTCCGTTCGTTTTTTGATTTGTCACATACCCCGCTTGGCCGTACGTCTATTATGGGGCACACCATCGACAATAGAAGCCATACTCCTCCTGGGCAACGGTTCTATGGGGTCTCCCCAGCCCAGCGCCGCACCACCGAGCACCATGTCGATGACATGCTTCAGCGTGGCTTTGTTCGACCCTCAAGCAGTCCCTGGGCATCTCCTGTCGTTCTCGTTCGGAAAAATATAGTTGTAGACGCTTTTGTGTAGAGTATCGCCGCCTCAAACAAATCACGCGCAGGGACGTCTATCCTCCGCTCGCATAGACGATTCTCTGGACAGCTTGCAGGGCGCAGAATTTTTCTCGTCACTTCATTTGAGGTTAGGGTATTGGCAAGTTTTTAGGGCGGACAATCATAAACCGAAAACGGCATTTTTGACGCCTGATGGATTGTACCAATGTAATGTCATGCCGTTCGGGCTATGCAACGCCCATGCCGTATTTGAACGCATGATGGACAATGTTTAGCGGGGGCTCAAGTGTAAGGTCTGTTTGTGGTGTCTAGACGACATTGTCATCTTTTCCGCCGAATTTCCGACGCACCTTCACTGTTTAGAACAAGTTTTATGCTCCTATCTAGAGCTGAGCTCGAACTTAACCTCAAAAAGTGTCGCTTCCCCTCCACTAAGCCTATCATCATGATTTATGTCGTCTCAAAGCATGGCGTCTTCTCTGACGCAGCCAAACTTCGCGCTGGTGCCGAATTCCCGAAGCTAACCAACATACAATCTCTTTGGAGCTTCGTAGGGCTTTGCTCACACTTTCGTCGCTTCATTGTCAACTTGCTTCATTCATTGAGCCTCTCGGCGGTGCCCGTGACTTGCCTGATTGTACTCCGACCGGTGACCACGCGTTCTAGACTTTGCGCTGGCTACTGACCACGCCAACCATACTTCGACACTTCGACCCTACAGCGCTTACCGAACTTCATACTGACGCCAGCGGAGTTGGCCTTGGTGCTCTGATTTGCCAACTTAAACCAGGTTTCGCAGAATATGTCATCGCCTATGCCAGCCATACCCTAACAAAGCCAGAATCCTATTATACTGGTACCGAGAAGGAGTGCTTGACCGTCATCTGGGCGCTTGCACAATTTCGCCCATATTTGTACAGCCGTCCATTTGATGTGGCAACCGACCCCCACGCCCTCTGTAGGCAGTCTTTTTTGAAAGATCCGGCAGGTCGTCTTGGGCGATGGGCGGTTCCCCTCCAAGAATATGATATACGAGTCAAATCCAGGTATGGTAAGAAGCATTCTGACGCCGACGCTCTCTCCTTTTCACCTATACGTGCTGGTCTATCAGACTCTCCCAGTGGCCTGTCTGCCTTTTCTGTGACTGATATGGTAGCTGAGCAACGGAAGGGCCCATGGATTGTTTCGCTCAACACCTCGCTCACCAATCCTTCCCAAGCCGTAACAACAAATGCTCTCCGTAGGCAAGCCTCTCATTTTGCAGTATGCGATCAGCTTATTTATTGTCGCAAGTACTACTTGAAAGGCTGAAAATGGTTGCTCGTCATTCCTCAACATTTTCGGTTCGACGTTTGTGCTTTTTTCTACTCTGATCCCACGTGCAGTCATGTCGGCCTACTCAAAACCTATGAATGTTTGCGTCTTCGCTTCTTCAGGCGCGCGATGTACAACTTCGTGCTAAGATAGGTTTGATGCTGCCAAGATTGGCAACGCCGACACCCGTCGGTACCTCAGCTGTGTGGTCTGTTACAGCCACTGCCTTGCCTAGTAATTCCAGTTGACTGTGTCGGCATTGATTTGTACAGACCTTCACCATGCACAGCTACCGGCAACCGCTAGGCTATACTTCCCATCTACCATTTGACGCGCTAAGCTGACACCGCCGCTCTACCAGCTGCTACCGCACGAAACGCCGCCTTGTTTCTCCTCCGGAGTTTCATAATTCGTCACGGGGTACCCAAGGAGCTACTCAGCGACAGCGGACGCGTCTTTCTGTCTGACGTCATAGTGCAGCTTAAGGAATGTAGCGTCATCCATCGCCCGAGCGCTGCGTACCATCTGCAAATGAACGGCCTCAGATAGCGCTTTATCCGAACCCTCGAAGACGTATTGTCCAAGTTTGTTGCTTCTGATCATAGAAATTAGGACCTTGTACTACTCCAACTAACATACGCTTAAAAGCCCGCCATCCAAGCAACGACCGGTTTCAGATGCGAAGCATCTAAGGCTCGAGGCTGTGTCCCTCCCTCCCTTGTTGTTGTCCGCTGTCCGGAATCTACGGCGCATGCGCGTCTCTTCAGCCCCTTCAGCGTTGGGCCTAACGTCAGCGCAGTACACTGCAAAAAGAAATAGTTATGCGGCGCCCGGATTCGATCCCATGACTCTCTGGCCGCAACGGGACGTACGTTGCGCTCTGCCCAATGCGCTACAAACCGAGACGGGCTCATGTGCTACGAACCCGCATTATGTTTTTCACTCATTCAAACTACGTCAAGAAGCTACTGATACAACGAAGGCACACGAAGCTGAACATCAATGGAAAAGACGAACTGAAAACTTTAGAGGAGGATGTTGAATGTCCCATGGGAAAGCTCTGGTGGGAAGCGCCACGCGCCTTGCAGCTCAACTTGAGAAGAGGACGAAGAGGACAGGCAGCGGGGTAGGAGCGTGATCACGCAATGAAGAAAGGCGAGAACCAGGAGGTGTTCGGTCAGGTAACGCGGGTGTCGGTCTCTTCGCTGTCTCTTTATTTATCTACATTTCTCTGTCTCTACATAGGGCTGCACACTACGTTCCAATTCGTGCGGCGATAAATGAAACAACATAAAGGCAAAACAATGGAACCTACACGGAACCCTCATGATGCTTCGCATCCAAATCATGGTTCCCCTTGGGAAGATGGGGTAATTTTTTTCTCCTTTTTTTCCTATATTGGTGGTAGGCATCGTGCATTCTCGACACCACCCTTTCTTACCTCCCTGATGTATCTGAGTGCATGCCGGATTCTGAGGCTGCCAAACACGCCGAAGAATGTCACCAGCTTGTCCGTTTTTTCACCACTGAAGAGCAGGAGCGACAAGTTACTGCTAGAGAGCCCACAGTCAACTTCGTTACCGGTTCTCCCGTGTGGCTCTGGGTACAAACCTGAACTTCTCGCCTGTGCTCAAAATTCCTCTCAAACTACCCGGGTCTTTAAAACGTCGTTCAACAAACTTATCCTGTCCATTGCGTCGTCGAGCTGCTAGCCGTTCCCAGCATCTTAGACAAGCTCGAACGGTGTTATCTGCGTAGTTTCCAGAACAGCCGTGTTGTACCCAAATATCACTCACGTAAGGGCTTTGTCCTAAGCCCTATGTTCAATTTCGACTCACGTAGACACCATAACCGCGACCGTCCTTTTCAGATGTTCGACTAGTCAGTTCGTTTGGGAATGGTACGCTGTCATTCCTTAGTGATCCGTGTTGCTGTAGAGTAAGATTCCTTGTATAAGCGGCACAGGGAAGACCGTTCAGCTGTCCGTGATTAGGACTTCAGGGGCTCACTGCAGCACCACTTTGTTTAGGAAGAACTTCGCGACACATTGTGCAGTCCACATCGGAAGAGTGGCGTTCTATACGTAGCACGTCATGCATTCTGTCGCCACGTCGATCCACTTGTATAGAAATCGTGACCTAGGGAACGGGCCCAGACGGTCTCTTCCAATCCGTTGGGAGTGCCTCAGTTGGACGGCGATCTGCTATAGAAGCCTGGCGGGTCTCGTTGGTGGGGGGTTTTTTGTCGCTGGCAGTCACGGCAACTCTGCCTGTAGTGGGACAGATCGGTTGTAAAGTGAGGCCACTAATACTTTGCAATGAGTTTTTCAATAGTAAGTGGTGTGTTGAGGTGTCGAGAGGACGGGTCGTCATGGCACACTTCCGAAATTTCGTAACGAACATCAGCAGCGAATACAAGAAGATAATTCGTTCTTGTTCCGGTGCTGAAATTTTTCTTCATGAGGACGGAGTTTTTGAGGTTACATGGTGGTAAGTTCTGTTTCTTGGTACCAGATACGGCGACATTGCGTCCCTCTAGGTAGTTGATCATGACGCGTAACTCGGGGTCCGCACACGTTTGGGCGGCGAGGTCACTCTCCGTCACGACTCCGAAGAAGGCGCTGTTTGCATCGGAGCCTTGAGGTGGTGGTTCGACGGGTTGCGGGACAGACTGTAGGCGTCGGAGCGTTTCCTTCCGGATTTACAGACGAGTGTAACGTCGAATTCCTCTTCGTACAACTTCCATCACCCAAATTGACCGAGGGGTTCGAATCCCCAAGCCAACATAGAGCGTGGTGGCCTGTCACAGCCTTGCACGGTCTAGAATAAAGTTATGGGAGAAATTTTGTAATGGCTCTAATGATAGCTAGACGCAATTTCTCGGAGGCGTAGCAGTTTTTCTCCTTCTTCCACAGGCCAGGGCTGGAATAGGCAATTATGTTTTTCGCAACCGCTTTGCTTTTGCATGAGGACGGCACCCAAACCTACATGACTGGCGTACGGGTGCATTTCCGTTTTGGTGTTTCCGTCGAAATGGGCGAGCACGGGCGGGCTTGTAAGCCCTGTTGCAGCTCGCAGAGTGCTTCCTCTTGGGTCGTTTCCCATCTGAAAGGGGTGCTATCTTTCCTCAAGCGTGTGAGTGGTTCTGCGATGCGTGCGAAGCTTGCGACGAAGCGCTGGTAGTATGCGCCCAGTCCGAGAAATCTTCTCACGCCCTATTTTTCTTTACGTCTTGAGAACTTCGCTAATCGTGAAATTTTCTCCGGGTCAAGTAAGACTACTGCGAAGTTGACGACGCGGCACAAAAACTTGGCTTCCTCCTACACGAAGCCGCACTTTTCAAGGTTCCCCGTTAACCCCGATGTTCGTCTGGACTCGAGTACAGACTGCAACCTCGCAAGCTGTTTGTTGAAACTCAGGGCGAATACCACAACGTCGTCGAGGTATACGAGGCAAGTGTGCCACTGCAGGCCATCAAGTGCAGTGTCCATGACTATCTGAAACGTTGCTGGGGTCATGCATAGCACGAACGGCATCACCATGAACTCGTATCGGCCGTCCTGGGTTATGAATGCAATGTTCTCTCGATCTCTCTCGTCTACTTCAATTTGCTAGTAGGCTGTCTTCAGATTCTTCAGGACTTCAATTATACGACTTTTTTCTTCACAAGTACGACCGGAGCAGCCCAGGGGCTTTTTGATGGCTGTATGTTACCGTTGCTGAGCATGTCTTCGATTCGTGTCTGGACAGCTTCCCGCTGTCTATTTGTGAAGACACGTGATGCGGTGGCTGTCGGGTAGGTCGGGCGTAACCTTCGGTTATATTTCGGTGCTTCAATAGGGGTATCTCCCAAAATTTTGAGTTCGACGAAAAACAGTCGCTGCAGCGACGCACCAAATCCAATAATTTGTCCGGGTTTTCTCGTGGCAGCGCTGTGTTTACGTCAAAATGATTTCGGCAGCTTGAAAGCATCTCCATGTGCACGAGTTATATTTTGGTGGCCGCGATCACTTTACTTGTTTCTTGCTTTTATTCGAGGAACGCAATTGCAGCGCCCTTGTTTAGGACTGGTACCCCTCGGTGAAATTAGTGACCAAAACGTGGCATTTGCATTGCGTAAAACCCGCAGTTCCTCTTGCGACGGCGACAGGGCGGTCGAGAAGCAAACTTTGGTCACTCTCTGCGATGCGTCGAGGTCACGAGAAGTTCCTTACAGTAGACGGTGATCATAAAGCTTGCGCGGGCTGGCAGTGTGACGTGATGGACGGCGATTCTTGCAGCAGCACGGTGTTTACTGATCGGCTTCGGCGTCGTGGAGTGATTGGAAGAAAAATTATGAACTTGGTCTGCAGATGAATTATTGTGCCATAGTTCCTTAAAAAGTACATTTCGAGAGTTACGTCGCTGGAGCAGTTAGACTACATGGCTAACGTAGCAGGGCACGTGGGGCCGTCTATGGGGACGCAGGATGTGCAAGTTCGACTTGGCGTTACGAAAAGGCCTCCGGCTATGCGTATGTGCAGGCCGTCCTACCTTCTCGCAACATTCTTCAGCTTAAACGCCAATGACCAGCTCATTAACAGGTCGTCGGCACCCGTGTCCATAGGGGGACTACGTCAAAGCTGTCGATGGAGACCGAGACTCTGGACGCCGACTTCCTCGAGTTCCCGGTGCGTCGGGGCGTCGTATCTCGGTTTCTCCGTCTTGACAGTTCGGCACTATGCGTCCTCCTTATCGTCGTCATGACAGCGGCAGCATTGGTCATGTGGGGTTATCCGTGGTGCCGTGTCGTTGTCGTCATGTTTGTGAGTCACGTCCGGGTTTAGTCGGGTCGTCGGACTTTGAGGTCGTCCTCCCTTTCTGCCGTTGGGTTAAGCCAGACGTGTTAGAGGCTGGCAAGTGCGTCATCTCCTCAGAGGCATCACAGAGTTTGAATTTAACTCGCTTTCCTTGCAAACTCCAAATAGTGTGGACGATGTATGGAGCACCTCTCAGCGGCTCGACCAGCTGAAAGCAATCCGCCTGCTGCCAGGGCAGGAATCAGCTCATCACCCTCATGAGTCGGAGGTGCATGCCCTTATACGCAATATTATTCAAGGCCCATCGTTTTCTCGTGTTGACCGCTGCACCCAGCCTGCCAGCGATTTGATGGGAAAGAATAAAGAAAATCTGGCGTCGATGACGTGTTGTTCACGATGCGCCCCAGCAGTGGTTCTCGGCGTGCCCTCGTACGCGGGCGCAGTTTCGCGTCCGCGGTCTCGCCGATCGGAATTCCTGTGCCTTTGCCCTAGGTCGGCCAGTTAAAGGCCATTTCAAATGCAGAAAATGCAGAAAATGGGTAGGCAGTCTGCAACGCCTAAGGAGGCATAGAGGAATGATTGGGCTATTTTTTACGATGGTTAGTGAGGTTAACATTTTTGAAAGTTACGTAACAAGAAACGAAAGAAATAAAAACACACGGCCAGAGTGGGGACCGTACCAACGCCTTTCGATTATATCTCGAATGCCTTACAATTTCCGCTTTCTGGGCGACTGTGTTCTCCTTTACTTTCTGGGGTATTTATATTTAGTACAACTGTATCTGACGCTTGACTCCATAAAGTGAAAGAGAACACCGTCACCCAGATAGCCTAATTGGTAAGGCATTCGAGATCTAATCGAAAGGCGTGGGTTCGGTCCCCACTCGGGGCGCGTGTTTTTCTTTCTTTCCTTGTTATGGAACTTTAAAAAGTTGACATCACTAACCGTCGGAAAAAATACCCTAATCATTCCCCTATGCCGCCTTAAGCGTTGAAGACTGCCTACCTATTTTTCTGTATTTCCTCAACGAGCCCCTCATTTCCTAACCATATTGTGCGAAAGCTTAGCGTGGGTCTCGGATCTGGAAGCCTTGATGCCGAGGAAGCATAAGAGGGTTTCCCGCCAGTTGTCCGGTCTTGACAGGCTGTAGACGTTCGCGTCACGCCCCGGGGGCTGAAAAAAAGGTCCCCTTCTCCCCGTGTAGTCTGAGTGGCCCTGGCTACCACCCTGAAGCGCCAGATACAGTTGTAGTAAATACAAATACCCCAAAAAGCGAATGAGGACATAGTCGCCCAGATAGCCGAATTGGAAAGGCATTCGAGATCTAATCGAAAGGCGTGGGTTCGGTCCCCACTCTAGGCGCGTCTTTTTCTTTCTTGCTTGTCTTGTTACGTAACGTTAAAAATGTTAACCTCACTAACCGTCGTACAAAATAGCCGAATCGTTCCCCTATGCCTCCTTAGGCGTTGAAGACTTACTCCCTTTTTTCTGTATATAAAGATATATATATATGTATATATATATATATATATATATATATATAAATAACACAGAAATAAGGGTTGGAAGTCGAGAAAACCTCGGAAAGCAAAGGGGAGGATGTGGTAGATCATTGAAACAGATTAAGAATTTGGAAAGAAAGAAAGAAAGTGAAGAAAAAATGCCCGCCAGGTGGGATCCGAACCCACGACCTCCAGAATACCGGTCTGGTGCGATAACCACTACGCTACCGGCGGGGCGATTTTCCCATTCACTTTCTGGGGTATTTATGTTAGGTATGTTTGTTTCCTGTGCTTGGGGGTGGTAGCCAGCGCCATTCGGACTAATCGGGGTGAAGGGGACCTTCTTTTTAACCCCCGGGTCGTGACTCGAGTGTCTACGACATGTCCAGAGTGGTCGACCAGCTTTGAACCCTCTTAAGCTCCCTTTGGCAACAAGACTGCCAGAACAGAGGCCCTCGCTATGCATGTAGCGAATCAGAATAGGAAATGAGGGGCTCGTTGAAAATACCACAGAAATAAGGGTTGGCAGTCGAGAAAACCTCGGAAAGCAAAGGGGAGGATGTGGTAGATCATTGAAACAGATTAAGAATTTGGAAAGAAAGAAAGAAAGTGAAGAAAAAATGCCCGCCAGGTGGGATCCGAACCCACGACCTCCAGAATACCGGTCTGGTGCGATAACCACTACGCTACCGGCGGGGCGATTTTCCCATTCACTTTCTGGGGTATTTATGTTAGGTATGTTTGTTTCCTGTGCTTGGGGGTGGTAGCCAGCGCCATTCGGACTAATCGGGGTGAAGGGGACCTTCTTTTTAACCCCCGGGTCGTGACTCGAGTGTCTACGACATGTCCAGAGTGGTCGACCAGCTTTGAACCCTCTTAAGCTCCCTTTGGCAACAAGACTGCCAGAACAGAGGCCCTCGCTATGCATGTAGCGAATCAGAATAGGAAATGAGGGGCTCGTTGAAAATAACACAGAAATAAGGGTTGGCAGTCGAGAAAACCTCGGAAAGCAAAGGGGAGGATGTGGTAGATCATTGAAACAGATTAAGAATTTGGAAAGAAAGAAAGAAAGTGAAGAAAAAATGCCCGCCAGGTGGGATCCGAACCCACGACCTCCAGAATACCGGTCTGGTGCGATAACCACTACGCTACCGGCGGGGCGATTTTCCCATTCACTTTCTGGGGTATTTATGTTAGGTATGTTTGTTTCCTGTGCTTGGGGGTGGTAGCCAGCGCCATTCGGACTAATCGGGGTGAAGGGGACCTTCTTTTTAACCCCCGGGTCGTGACTCGAGTGTCTACGACATGTCCAGAGTGGTCGACCAGCTTTGAACCCTCTTAAGCTCCCTTTGGCAACAAGACTGCCAGAACAGAGGCCCTCGCTATGCATGTAGCCAATCAGAATAGGAAATGAGGGGCTCGTTGAAAATACCACAGAAATAAGGGTTGGCAGTCGAGAAAACCTCGGAAAGCAAAGGGGAGGATGTGGTAGATCATTGAAACAGATTAAGAATTTGGAAAGAAAGAAAGAAAGTGAAGAAAAAATGCCCGCCAGGTGGGATCCGAACCCACGACCTCCAGAATACCGGTCTGGTGCGATAACCACTACGCTACCGGCGGGGCGATTTTCCCATTCACTTTCTGGGGTATTTATGTTAGGTATGTTTGTTTCCTGTGCTTGGGGGTGGTAGCCAGCGCCATTCGGACTAATCGGGGTGAAGGGGACCTTCTTTTTAACCCCCGGGTCGTGACTCGAGTGTCTACGACATGTCCAGAGTGGTCGACCAGCTTTGAACCCTCTTAAGCTCCCTTTGGCAACAAGACTGCCAGAACCGAGGCCCTCGCTATGCATGTAGCGAATCAGAATAGGAAATGAGGGGCTCGTTAAAAATAACACACAGAAATAAGGGTTGGCAGTCGAGAAAACCTCGGAAAGCAAAGGGGAGGATGTGCTAGATCATTGAAACAGATTAGGAATTTGGAAAGAAAGAAAGAAAGTGAAGAAAAAATGCCCGCCAGGTGGGATCCGAACCCACGACCTCCAGAATACCGGTCTGGTGCGATAACCACTACGCTACCGGCGGGGCGATTTTCCCATTCACTTTCTGGGGTATTTATGTTAGGTATGTTTGTTTCCTGTGTTTGGGGGTGGTAGCCAGCGCCATTCGGACTAATCGGGGTGAAGGGGACCTTCTTTTTAACCCCCGGGTCGTGACTCGAGTGTCTACGACATGTCCAGAGTGGTCGACCAGCTTTGAACCCTCTTAAGCTCCCTTTGGCAACAAGACTGCCAGAACAGAGGCCCTCGCTATGCATGTAGCGAATCAGAATAGGAAATGAGGGGCTCGTTGAAAATAACACAGAAATAAGGGTTGGCAGTCGAGAAAACCTCGGAAAGCAAAGGGGAGGATGTGGTAGATCATTGAAACAGATTAAGAATTTGGAAAGAAAGAAAGAAAGTGAAGAAAAAATGCCCGCCAGGTGGGATCCGAACCCACGACCTCCAGAATACCGGTCTGGTGCGATAACCACTACGCTACCAGCGGGGCGATTTTCCCATTCACTTTCTGGGGTATTTATGTTAGGTATGTTTGTTTCCTGTGCTTGGGGGTGGTAGCCAGCGCCATTCGGACTAATAGGGGTGAAGGGGACCTTCTTTTTAACCCCCGGGTCGTGCCTCGAGTGTCTACGACATGTCCAGAGTGGTCGACCAGCTTTGAACCCTCTTAAGCTCCCTTTGGCAA
This sequence comes from Haemaphysalis longicornis, assembly GCF_048455015.1. Classification (NCBI taxonomy): domain Eukaryota; kingdom Metazoa; phylum Arthropoda; class Arachnida; order Ixodida; family Ixodidae; genus Haemaphysalis; species Haemaphysalis longicornis. The sequence continues at coordinate 87,714,420 of NW_027526445.1, forward strand.
CAAGACTGCCAGAACAGAGGCCCTCGCTATGCATGAAGCGAATCAGAATAGGAAATGAGGGGCTCGTTGAAAATAACACAGAAATAAGGGTTGGCAGTCGAGAAAACCTCGGAAAGCAAAGGGGAGGATGTGGTAGATCATTGAAACAGATTAAGAATTTGGAAAGAAAGAAAGAAAGTGAAGAAAAAATGCCCGCCAGGTGGGATCCGAACCCACGACCTCCAGAATACCGGTCTGGTGCGATAACCACTACGCTACCGGCGGGGCGATTTTCCCATTCACTTTCTGGGGTATTTATGTTAGGTATGTTTGTTTCCTGTGCTTGGGGGTGGTAGCCAGCGCCATTCGGACTAATCGGGGTGAAGGGGACCTTCTTTTTAACCCCCGGGTCGTGACTCGAGTGTCTACGACATGTCCAGAGTGGTCGACCAGCTTTGAACCCTCTTAAGCTCCCTTTGGCAACAAGACTGCCAGAACAGAGGCCCTCGCTATGCATGTAGCGAATCAGAATAGGAAATGAGGGGCTCGTTGAAAATAACACAGAAATAAGGGTTGGCAGTCGAGAAAACCTCGGAAAGCAAAGGGGAGGATGTGGTAGATCATTGAAACAGATTAAGAATTTGGAAAGAAAGAAAGAAAGTGAAGAAAAAATGCCCGCCAGGTGGGATCCGAACCCACGACCTCCAGAATACCGGTCTGGTGCGATAACCACTACGCTACCGGCGGGGCGATTTTCCCATTCACTTTCTGGGGTATTTATGTTAGGTATGTTTGTTTCCTGTGCTTGGGGGTGGTAGCCAGCGCCATTCGGACTAATCGGGGTGAAGGGGACCTTCTTTTTAACCCCCGGGTCGTGACTCGAGTGTCTACGACATGTCCAGAGTGGTCGACCAGCTTTGAACCCTCTTAAGCTCCCTTTGGCAACAAGACTGCCAGAACAGAGGCCCTCGCTATGCATGTAGCGAATCAGAATAGGAAATGAGGGGCTCGTTGAAAATACCACAGAAATAAGGGTTGGCAGTCGAGAAAACCTCGGAAAGCAAAGGGGAGGATGTGGTAGATCATTGAAACAGATTAAGAATTTGGAAAGAAAGAAAGAAAGTGAAGAAAAAATGCCCGCCAGGTGGGATCCGAACCCACGACCTCCAGAATACCGGTCTGGTGCGATAACCACTACGCTACCGGCGGGGCGATTTTCCCATTCACTTTCTGGGGTATTTATGTTAGGTATGTTTGTTTCCTGTGCTTGGGGGTGGTAGCCAGCGCCATTCGGACTAATCGGGGTGAAGGGGACCTTCTTTTTAACCCCCGGGTCGTGACTCGAGTGTCTACGACATGTCCAGAGTGGTCGACCAGCTTTGAACCCTCTTAAGCTCCCTTTGGCAACAAGACTGCCAGAACTGAGGCCCTCGCTATGCATGTAGCGAATCAGAATAGGAAATGAGGGGCTCGTTGAAAATAACACAGAAATAAGGGTTGGCAGTCGAGAAAACCTCGGAAAGCAAAGGGGAGGATGTGCTAGATCATTGAAACAGATTAAGAATTTGGAAAGAAAGAAAGAAAGTGAAGAAAAAATGCCCGCCAGGTGGGATCCGAACCCACGACCTCCAGAATACTGGTCTGGTGCGATAACCACTACGCTACCGGCGGGGCGATTTTCCCATTCACTTTCTGGGGTATTTATGTTAGGTATGTTTGTTTCCTGTGCTTGGGGGTGGTAGCCAGCGCCATTCGGACTAATCGGGGTGAAGGGGACCTTCTTTTTAACCCCCGGGTCGTGACTCGAGTGTCTACGACATGTCCAGAGTGGTCGACCAGCTTTGAACCCTCTTAAGCTCCCTTTGGCAACAAGACTGCCAGAACAGAGGCCCTCGCTATGCATGTAGCGAATCAGAATAGGAAATGAGGGGCTCGTTGAAAATAACACAGAAATAAGGGTTGGCAGTCGAGAAAACCTCGGAAAGCAAAGGGGAGGATGTGGTAGATCATTGAAACAGATTAAGAATTTGGAAAGAAAGAAAGAAAGTGAAGAAAAAATGCCCGCCAGGTGGGATCCGAACCCACGACCTCCAGAATACCGGTCTGGTGCGATAACCACTACGCTACCGGCGGGGCGATTTTCCCATTCACTTTCTGGGGTATTTATGTTAGGTATGTTTGTTTCCTGTGCTTGGGGGTGGTAGCCAGCGCCATTCGGACTAATCGGGGTGAAGGGGACCTTCTTTTTAACCCCCGGGTTGTGACTCGAGTGTCTACGACATGTCCAGAGTGGTCGACCAGCTTTGAACCCTCTTAAGCTCCCTTTGGCAACAAGACTGCCAGAACAGAGGCCCTCGCTATGCATGTAGCGAATCAGAATAGGAAATGAGGGGCTCGTTGAAAATAACACAGAAATAAGGGTTGGCAGTCGAGAAAACCTCGGAAAGCAAAGGGGAGGATGTGGTAGATCATTGAAACAGATTAAGAATTTGGAAAGAAAGAAAGAAAGTGAAGAAAAAATGCCCGCCAGGTGGGATCCGAACCCACGACCTCCAGAATACCGGTCTGGTGCGATAACCACTACGCTACCGGCGGGGCGATTTTCCCATTCACTTTCTGGGGTATTTATGTTAGGTATGTTTGTTTCCTGTGCTTGGGGGTGGTAGCCAGCGCCATTCGGACTAATCGGGGTGAAGGGGACCTTCTTTTTAACCCCCGGGTCGTGACTCGAGTGTCTACGACATTTCCAGAGTGGTCGACCAGCTTTGAACCCTCTTAAGCTCCCTTTGGCAACAAGACTGCCAGAACAGAGGCCCTCGCTATGCATGTAGCGAATCAGAATAGGAAATGAGGGGCTCGTTGAAAATAACACAGAAATAAGGGTTGGCAGTCGAGAAAACCTCGGAAAGCAAAGGGGAGGATGTGGTAGATCATTGAAACAGATTAAGAATTTGGAAAGAAAGAAAGAAAATGAAGAAAAAATGCCCGCCAGGTGGGATCCGAACCCACGACCTCCAGAATACCGGTCTGGTGCGATAACCACTACGCTACCGGCGGGGCGATTTTCCCATTCACTTTCTGGGGTATTTATGTTAGGTATGTTTGTTTCCTGTGCTTGGGGGTGGTAGCCAGCGCCATTCGGACTAATCGGGGTGAAGGGGACCTTCTTTTTAACCCCCGGGTCGTGACTCGAGTGTCTACGACATGTCCAGAGTGGTCGACCAGCTTTGAACCCTCTTAAGCTCCCTTTGGCAACAAGACTGCCAGAACAGAGGCCCTCGCTATGCATGTAGCGAATCAGAATAGGAAATGAGGGGCTCGTTGAAAATACCACAGAAATAAGGGTTGGCAGTCGAGAAAACCTCGGAAAGCAAAGGGGAGGATGTGGTAGATCATTGAAACAGATTAAGAATTTGGAAAGAAAGAAAGAAAGTGAAGAAAAAATGCCCGCCAGGTGGGATCCGAACCCAAGACCTCCAGAATACCGGTCTGGTGCGATAACCACTACGCTACCGGCGGGGCGATTTTCCCATTCACTTTCTGGGGTATTTATGTTAGGTATGTTTGTTTCCTGTGCTTGGGGGTGGTAGCCAGCGCCATTCCGACTAATCGGGGTGAAGGGGACCTTCTTTTTAACCCCCGGGTCGTGACTCGAGTGTCTACGACATGTCCAGAGTGGTCGACCAGCTTTGAACCCCCTTAAGCTCCCTTTGGCAACAAGACTGCCAGAACAGAGGCCCTCGCTATGCATGTAGCGAATCAGAATAGGAAATGAGGGGTTCGTTGAAAATAACACAGAAATAAGGGTTGGCAGTCGAGAAAACCTCGGAAAGCAAAGGGGAGGATGTGGTAGATCATTGAAACAGATTAAGAATTTGGAAAGAAAGAAAGAAAGTGAAGAAAAAATGCCCGCCAGGTGGGATCCGAACCCACGACCTCCAGAATACCGGTCTGGTGCGATAACCACTACGCTACCGGCGGGGCGATTTTCCCATTCACTTTCTGGGGTATTTATGTTAGGTATGTTTGTTTCCTGTGCTTGGGGGTGGCAGCCAGCGCCATTCGGACTAATCGGGGTGAAGGGGACCTTCTTTTTAACCCCCGGGTCGTGACTCGAGTGTCTAGGACATGTCCAGAGTGGTCGACCAGCTTTGAACCCTCTTAAGCTCCCTTTGGCAACAAGACTGCCAGAACAGAGGCCCTCGCTATGCATGTAGCGAATCAGAATAGGAAATGAGGGGCTCATTGAAAATAACACAGAAATAAGGGTTGGCAGTCGAGAAAACCTCGGAAAGCAAAGGGGAGGATGTGGTAGATCATTGAAACAGATTAAGAATTTGGAAAGAAAGAAAGAAAGTGAAGAAAAAATGCCCGCCAGGTGGCATCTGAACCCACGACCTCCAGAATACCGGTCTGGTGCGATAACCACTACGCTACCGGCGGGGCGATTTTCCCATTCACTTTCTGGGGTATTTATGTTAGGTATGTTTGTTTCCTGTGCTTGGGGGTGGTAGCCAGCGCCATTCCGACTAATCGGGGTGAAGGGGACCTTCTTTTTAACCCCCGGGTCGTGACTCGAGTGTCTACGACATGTCCAGAGTGGTCGACCAGCTTTGAACCCCCTTAAGCTCCCTTTGGCAACAAGACTGCCAGAACAGAGGCCCTCGCTATGCATGTAGCGAATCAGAATAGGAAATGAGGGGCTCGTTGAAAATAACACAGAAATAAGGGTTGGCAGTCGAGAAAACCTCGGAAAGCAAAGGGGAGGATGTGGTAGATCATTGAAACAGATTAAGAATTTGGAAAGAAAGAAAGAAAGTGAAGAAAAAATGCCCGCCAGGTGGGATCCGAACCCACGACCTCCAGAATACCGGTCTGGTGCGATAACCACTACGCTACCGGCGGGGCGATTTTCCCATTCACTTTCTGGGGTATTTATGTTAGGTATGTTTGT